>NW_026067934.1:1029724-1036935 GCF_014885135.2 Alexandromys fortis | reverse complement strand
TTGGGGGAGAGGGAGGGAATTGGGAGGCGGTGGCGGGGAGGAGGCAGAAATCTTAAATAAATAAATAAATAAATACATAAATAAATAAATAATAAAAAGATAAAGCAGTTCTACAATGACTCTTGAGCACTGGAGGGATTGAGTCATGTTAGTACGTATGTCTGGAGGCATGACTGGCAACATCTGGCTCCGGACACTTTGTCTTTCTCTGTGAGTTTTACACCCAGGTTCCAGTTTATATAAACCTGCCAAATGCCAAGAGGCACTGGGTGAAGTGAATGAAGTCAACAAAAATTCTTTACCCTTCACGTGTGAATGCCATCTAAAAGAAGGCATGGGTTGTGCACTTATACTATGTGGTGAAAAAGGCTATTCAGAGAAAAGTAAAGCCCAGCTATCTTCTGTAAAATCGATGGGCCATCTTCTGGGGTGGGGTGGCGCATTGGATGGCCATTCCTGTAGCTCCTGTGCATCCCTCCTATCCCCTTATCAGGAGAGGTCCAGATGGTGTAAGCAGCATGAACGTCTGCGGGTGAACAGTCAGCACTGGCTGGGTGAGCATTCTCTCTCTAATTGATTTGTTTGTCTGTTCGTTTGTTTTGAGGCAGGGTTTCTTTATGTAGCCCTGCCTGTCCTGGAACTCACTCTGTAGATCAGGCTGGCCTTAGACTCAGAGATCTGCCTGCCTCTGGAGTGTTAGGATTAAAAATGTGCACCACTATTGCCTGACCCTTTATTGGTTTTGTTTTGTTGATTTTCTTGAAACAGTGTAGTTGGTTGTTTTTTTGTTTGCTTCCTTTTTTTTTTTACTTTTCTTACTCTTTGCTCTTTGGGGGCCCACCACTGAACTCCCAAATAAATACACAGAGGTTTATACTTTCTTGTGTTTGCCTGACCTTAGCTTGGCTTGTTTCTAGACAGCTTTTTTTAACTTTAATTATCCTGTCTACCCTTTGTCTCTTGGCTTTTATCTGTCTCTATTCTGTGTGCTTTTCTTTGCTTCTTACTCCATGGCTTGCTGTGTAGCTGGGCAACTGGCCCATGATGGCCTTACCCCCTTTTCCTTTTCTTGCTCCTTTCTCTCCTCCCAGATTTCTCCTCCTATTTATTCTTTCTGCTTCCAGCACTGCCTACCCTTTCTCCTGCCTTGGTATTGGCCTTTCAGCTCTTTATTGGACCAATCAGATATTCTAGGCAGTCACAATAACACAGTTTCACAGTTAAACAAATGCAACATAAAAGAATACAGCAATCTTTGCATCATTAAACAAATATCTCACAGCCTAACAAATGGAACACATCCTCAGCTAATATTCTACAAGACAGAGCCTGACTCTGTAGCACAGACTTGTCCCAAATTTACAGCAATCCTCTTGCCTCAGTCTCCCCAGTGCTGTGATTATAGGCATGCACCACCACATCCAAACTTCACCTTATTATTAATCCACAAAAGGGAAAATCAGGCCTGAGTAGAGCAGTGGACAGATTTCAGACAAAGGGAGGAGGCAGAACATTGGATTCCTGGAGCTGTAGATATAACACAGGTACTGGGATTAAACTTGGCTCCTCCAGGAGACCTCATCTGAGCTAAGCCATCTCTCTAGCCCAAGGACAGTTTTAAGCTTTACCATGACGATAATGGTGAGCCAGGATGGGTTGTACTGGCCATCAAGAGTCTAGAGTTCCGGTGTCTGGTGCAGAGGATGGACAGGAGGTGGTGGCAGTGGTGATGCTCCATGGAGTCAGTTGTAGCAGGGCAGAGCAATTAGCTAGTGTGGTTCTGAGGAGTGGGGAGAAGTTGGGGAGAGCATGGATGTGGTGGTTTGAATGAAAATAACCCCCACAAACTCATAGGGAGTGGCATAATTGGAGGTATGGCCTTGTTGGAGTAGGTGTGGCCTTGTTGAAGGAAGTATGTCACAGGAAGTGGGCTTTGAGTTATCAAAAGCTAAAGCCAGACCCAATGTTACTCTCTCTTTCTGCTACCTATAGTCAGATATAAAACTCTCAGCTACCTCTCCAGCACCATGTCTGCCTGGTGGCACCATGCTTCCTGGTGTAATGATAATGGACTAAACCTCTGAACTATAAACCAGACTCAACTAAATGTTTTCTTTTATAAGAGTTGCCATGGTCATGGAGACTCTTCACAGCAGTAGAAATCCAAAGACAATGGAAGTTTAATGACTAAAATCTATCTAGAAAGACCAAACATGTGACTGTAAATTCGTCCTGAGCACCCTGAGTAACAGTGTGAAGTCATCTTCCTCCCACAAAGGCAGGGTCTTTGGACACAGCTGTCTGTGCACAGCTGAGGTGGCACGCGTTGCAGACTGGGAGCACTGATGGGGTGAGGGATGATTTGTGACTGCTGTCCCCAGAGGAGGATCCCAATTAATCCTTTCCTACTCTGAGGCTCAGGGCTGGGTGCTGAGGAAGAAGACCCTGGGGTGTCTAGTTCCAGGAGAGAGCACTCCTCATAGCACCAGCCTGGTCCTGGCGGGCTTGTTAGTACCTGCAGAGCCTCTGGGACAGCAGCTCCAGGGACCCCAGAATAGGAGAACGTGTATCTCAGCCCCTCCCTTCTTCGGCAGACAGGGATGGGAGAGCCTATCCTGGCCACGGTGAGTTACATTCTGGCTGCAGAAGTCACTTGCCCAGCCCCACCTTCGGGTGAGACCTAAAAAGCAGTGGAGGGAGGGAAATTGTTTAGATTGCCTGAACAATGGCAGCCTTCCATGGATCTTGTGTCAAAGGTGTTTAACTCCAGTTTTGAGTTGAGTTTGTGGTGTCCAGGAAATCTGCAATGTGCTCAGAAGGGAACGAGAGGAGCCCCCTCCAGCTCTGAACACTGCGGACACAGAACCCTGGTGCATGGGTGGTGGTGAGACAAGGAGATGAGTGGGCTTGGGAATGTGGGGCTCCCTGCTCATGCAAGCCAGAGCTTCCTGGGCACACAGACACACACATTCAGAATCTTGTAGAGTGAGAGCTGGAAGCAACAGGGGCAGGGGCCTCCAGCCTTAGGGTTTTCTGATGAGAAGAAATAGAAGGAGGGACCAGACCCTGTCACTGGCATTGCTGGCTCTCTGCCCTCACACACTACTCAGGAAGGACCCTCATCCTCTGGCTGTCACAGTGGGAACAACACTGTCAGGTCCCTGAACTCAGCACGCACAGATAAGCCCTGAAGGCAAATACTGTTCTGGGACCTTCAGTGGGCATAGATTTCATGGGTTCCAAGTGAGCAGGTGAGTACTGCTGGTCCCATCAAGTAAGTCCTTGGACCAGCCAGGGACTAAGATGTGGGAACAGGGAACTAAACAGGTTCACGAAAAATCCAACCCCAGGTCCTCTGCTATTGCAGAGTAGGGTCCAGTCACAGGAGGGTTTTTTTTTGCCTTTCCTGCAGCTTTTTTAGTTGGGGACCTGGTTCCAGCATTACCTGACAGATTTCACTGTTAACTGTGAGTTCATAGGACTCATTTCTGAGTTCACAGGTGAGGCTTAGAAGGGCATAACAGCTGCCTAGTGTCTCACTATGGCCAATCTCAGCAACTATATTTCCTACCCACCAGACAAGCCTCCTCCTAGGACCTTCATTGCATGCTGATTTGGGGTACCAGAAGGCATTAGAAGAGGGCTTGGTGGCCCTGAATTTTTACTTTCTCTCGGCTAAACATTTTTAGTTGTCAAAATGATGGTAACTTGAGTTCTGTGTTTGAGGCTGGTTTACCAGCTGATCATGAAGATGCATCTTAACGAAAGGCCTTAGAATACTGATAGTATGGCCACAGACAGGACTTCCTGTTCTTCTTGGTCTTTGGTTTGGGAACTTGGTCACAGCACTATCCTTCCACTGTGAGTTCATAGGATGAGGCTCAAAGGGAAACAGCCTGCTTCCCAGGAGTCATCTTGACCCTTGCGAGGGACATTGAAACCCAGAGTTACTAGGCTTAGGAGCTGCAGCTCAGCGTTCCCAATGTTCCTGTCTATCAGAGCATACAATTTCTGTTCTAGGTAATACTCATTGTTTCCTAGGTAACGACTCTCCCATCTGTGAAGACGAGCAAGCAAAGCTTGACATACTGTGCTAAATTCACTCCTATGCTGAGTATATGGCGAGGGAAGTTTTCTTTCTAAGACTCTTCCTTAAGCTAGATGCCTAGGAGGGTATCTGGGAAGAGCCAGTGGGAACGCACAGAAGAGCTTTCCTCTATAGTATGGTTTTCAACCTTCCTAATGCTGCCACCTTTTAATACAGTTCCTCGTGTTGTGGTGACTCCTAACCATAAAATTACTTTGCTGCTATGTCACAACTGTAATTTTGCTACTGATATGAATCATAAGTATCTGATATGCAGGATATCTGATAAATGGTTGTTTGACCTCAAAGTGGTCACGACCCACAGGTTGAGAACAACTGCTCTATATGATAACCATCATTTGGTAGTCTGTCAGCTAGCCCTGGGCTTGGTGCCAAGAGCCATACTCTCAGAAGCTGGGAGGTGTATGCAGCTCCAGCACTTGGTGGTTAGGAAGATTGCAAGTTCTAGGCCAGCTTGGACAGCATAGTGAGAACCTTCTTTAAAAGAAGCTATCGCCTCACTTGGATATTTTGGTTTTCCTTTGTTCTCAAATATCTTCTTCCTGATTCTTTGATCTCGTGATTTGCTGGTTAAGGCCTGTGCTTGAGTAGTTCACACCTTTGATTAGATGCTGGATCGACTGAAAAGCTTCATTGCAATGCTTTTTGAAGAAATGTATTGTTTTTATTTTATGTTTATTTTATTAAATGTTTGCCTGTGTGGACATGCAACATGACCTGCAGCTGCTTGCACAGGTTGGAAAGGATGTCATGTTCCCTAGAATTGGAGTTTGCAGACTTGTGGTTGTGAGCTGCCATGTGGGTGCTGGGACTCTGAATCCAGGTTCTCTGAACCTAGGAGTGGAAATGCTGGGTTATGAAAACTGTGAAGTCAGAAGTCAGCTTCTAAGGTCTAGCTCTCTTGTTTTTCTTGCATTACTCTCTCATGGGATTGACCTTTCTTCCTTATAGATTTTGGAAATTTGCGTTTTCCATTTTGTCTTGATGCTTAATATTCTCTTGGGAGTTAGAATGTCATTGTTAGTCTCTGGAATGTGGACCCAGGCACTGCTAGTGACCTATTTTCTCCTGACCTATTATTCCTCCTTTCCTTCCTTCCTTCCTTGCTTCCCTCCCTCCGTCCCTTCCTCTCTCCCTCCCTCTCTCCCCTTCTCTCTCTCTCTTTTTTCTTTCTTTCTTTCTTTCTTTCTTTCTTTCTTTCTTTCTTGTGATGCAGGGTCTCATTATGTAGCTCTGGCTGACATAGAACTCACTATTTTTTTGTATGTGCACATGCATGCTACAGCACCCTTGTGGAGGGCAGAGGACAGCTCGTGGCCATTGATTCTCTCCTTACACCACGTGGATCCTGGGGGTATCAAACAGGGTCACTGGGCTTGCCTGCAGTAGCCTTTTTCATCTGAACCATCACACAAGTGCCGCCTTGTCTATCAGTCTTTGCCTGCCTTTTCCTCCCCCTTTCTCCACTCTCCTCTGTTCCTCTGGGACAGTGTTCACTCTATAGCCAGGCTGCCTTAAGCTCACCATCCTTCTGTCTCAGAATGCTGGAATTATAGGTGTGATCCTCTACACTCAACCAATGCCTCATTTTTCAAAGTGGGGTGGCAGTGGTGGTGGAACACTCTTCTTTTCTTCCCTCCTCTCTTTTTGCGTCTCCCTTTCCTCTCCACATAACTCAGGCTGATATGGAACTCAAGGTCCTTCCCAACTCTCCATCGCACAGCTGCTGGGGTTACCATCATGCACCAAGACACCATGCCTGCTTTTGTTTCTGGAGATTTCTAGTTAGGTTTTTTTTTCCCCTCATAGCATGAATTTCTTGGCTGGGGGTACTCACTGGAGTTTCTCCTGAGTTGAAATCCTTTTAGTTTTTATTAGCATGTGTTAATTGTACAAAGGAAAGGCTTCATTGTATTTCCATACATGCATATTTTTCATGCCTTTTATTACTTTCCATGTCCCTGTCCTGTCTACACCTTTTCCTCTTTCTCTTCTTCCAGGCTGGGCTTGAACTTGTGGTTCAGACCCATTCTTTCCTCTCCTCCCAGGTCTTGGGATTCCAGGTATGTGTCATCACACCTGGCTTTGTCCTTTTAGTTTTATTTGTGTTTTATTAGGAATTAACAAATGACAGTCTGAGAGCCAAACTTGTGCCTCCGACTATTTGTGTTAATAAAGTTTTATTGGGCCTGGCACAGTGATGCACACATTTCAATCCCAGCACTTGGTAGACAAAGGCAGGCAGCTCTCTATGAATTTAAAGCTAGCTTGGTTTGCATAACAGGTTCCAAGGCAGCCAAGGCTACATAGTGAGACCCTGTCTTAAAAAAATGCAAAAAATTGACAGGCGGGGCTGTTACACAGAGAAACCCTGTCTCAAAAAGAAAAAAAGAAGGAAAGAGAGAGAGAGAAAGAAAGAAAGAAAGAAAGAAAGAAAGAAAGAAAGAAAGAAAGAAAGAAAAGTAGCTTGTCTCTGATCTCAAGCGAGCACATTTTTATTGTTTTGCATTCCTTTTGTTTCTTTTACCTGAGTGCTAACAATGGGAGCTCAGGCCCTCGCACACGCCCATCAATGCACTTACCCATCCAACCATCTTCCCAGCTACAGCACGTTTTTTAGTTCTTTGAATTAGGTTGAAAAGTTTCTTTCCAAAGTGAAAAATGTCATTTAACATTCCAAATATTTAAATGGAAAGCCTTAACTCCCATCATCCCGCTTTGCTAGTGGATGTTTTCAAGTGCATAGCTGGTTATGGTTTTGAGCTCCTGTGAGGGCTGCAGGCTTGCAGATGTCCAGAAACACTGCTAGATTAACTGGAAGGCAGAAAGGGCAGGCCTCTCCTGATCCCCATGGCCTCCTCCAGGGACTCAGTGGGGAATGATGGCTCTCTAATGGAATTCACTCACCACCTGTTTCCACTCCCCACATGGGGAGGGGTGGTACCCAGGGCCTTGAGCTGGCTGGGTAAGTGATCTAGCTTTCGGCCATATCCCCAGCTCTAATGAATATTTTTAATTAGAAAAATGAATGTGTGTGTGTGAGAGAGACAGAGAGAGAGAGAGAGAGAGAGAGAGAGAGAGAGAGAGAGAGAGAGAGAGAGAG
>NW_026067934.1:1023372-1028644 GCF_014885135.2 Alexandromys fortis | reverse complement strand
CTCTCTCTCTCTCTCTCTCTCTCTCTCTCTCTCTCTCTCTCTCTCTCTCCTCTTTCTTTGAATGCAGAAACTGAAGCCCAAGTCATGGAGGAATGTTAATCACTGGCTTACTCCTCCTGACTTGTTTAGCTTGCTTTATTTTTTCTTTATTGATTTTTATTGAGTTCTACACTTTTCTCTGCTCCCTTCCCTGCCTCTCCCCTCCTCCTCTCCCACCGTCTCCATGCTCCCAATTTACTCAGGAGGTCTTGTCTTTTTCTACTTCCCATGTAGATTAGATCTATGTATGTCTCACTTAGGGTTCTCATTGTGAAACCGGGTTTATTTCTTTCTATCTTCCTTTTCTTTTTCTTTTTTTTTTTTTTTTTGTTTGTTTGTTTGTGAGACAGGGTTTCACTGTAGTTTTAGACCTGACCTGGAACTAGCATTTGTAGACCTGGCTGGCCTCGAACTCACAGAGATTCGACTACCTCTGCCTCCCAAGTGCTGGGATTAAAGGCATGTCCACCACCGCCCAGAGAGACAGGATTTATTTTTGATGCTTTTAGAGTAGGCTAGCTGGCCCTAAAGCTTTGGGGGATTTTCCTGTCTCTATCTCATCACTACTGGAGTTCTGGGATTACGGCTGTACTCTTGCTCTGGACTGCAAGTGGGTTCTGGGGACTCAAAGGCAGGTCCCCACACGTGCACAGCAAGCCTTTGACCCACTGAGCCATTTCCTCAGCCATGTCCTCAATAGTACGTCATTTATTGGCTGTCTGCTGTCCCCGGGTTACTTCTATTTTCACAGACTGTTGGTCCTTGGGTCCTCATCTAGGGTCTCTTTCTCGATTTAATGAAACCACAAAGGGACTTACTGTCTTCTTCCTCCATCTAAAGATCTTTGCTTTGTGTCTAAGGTATAACCACCCTGAATGTTCCCAATCTGGTCTGCTCTTGGATCAAAGCTGAGTCAGGCTGAGTTTGTACTTGGATTGGAGACTTGGGAATACCTGGTGCTGTAGGCTTAACAAAACAAAACACAGCAAACAAAAAGCACTTTCCTTGTGAATACTTAAAAAAAAGGATTTATTTTTATGTGTGGGTACGCAGTTGTGTGAATGTATGCGATGTATGTGTGGGTATACATATAGACCAGAGAGCGTGCTGGATCCCCTGGAGTTGGAGTTATAGGCCTAAGCATCCAGTCTTATCCTCTGGAAAAGCAGGAAATCTTCTTAACCATTGAGCTCTCTCCAGGCCCTGCTTCGTAAATCCTCTTCCTCCTCTCCTCCTCCTCCTCCTCTTCTTATTTTTACTGAGACAGGGTTTCTCTCTGGAGTCCTAGCTGTCCTGGAACTCACTCTGTAGTCCAGCTTGGCCTTGAACTCAGAGAGACATTTGCCTCCCAAGTGCTGGGCTTAAAGGGATGCACCTCCACCATCTGGCTAATTCTTATCTTCTTACATGTTGAGACACCTGGCTGACTGGGTAATAACTGCTCATTCATTTCTGAGTCCCTCTGTCCTGTCTGCACATCAGTGATGATTCTCCTACCCCCACCTGAGACCTAGCCAAGCCTCATGACCTGCATTGTCCCAGTGATCCTATCTCCTCCCAGGCTCCTGAGAAGCAGCAGGACAATGGGACCCGGCTGGTGACAGAGTTCGTGCTGGTGGGATTCTCCAACCTCCCAGAACTGAGGCCCACTCTCTTCACCTTGTTCCTCCTCACCTACCTGGTCACACTCAGTGGCAACGCCACCATCATCACCATCATCCAGGTGGACCGCACCCTCCACACTCCCATGTATCGCTTCCTGGCTGTGCTCTCCCTCTCTGAGACCTGCTACACGCTGTTCACCATCCCCAATATGCTGGCCCATCTGCTGATGGAGAGCCAGGCCATCTCCATCGCGGGCTGTCGGGCCCAGATGTTCTTCTTCCTGGGCTTGGGATGCAGCCACTGTTTCCTCCTCACACTGATGGGTTACGACAGGTACGTGGCCATCTGTCATCCCTTGCGCTACTCTGTGATCATGAGTCCCACCGTTTGCCTATGTCTGGGAGCCTTGGTTTTCTGCTCTGGTTTCTCTGTGGCCGTGGTTGAAACCTGCATGATCTTCTCCTCGCCTTTCTGCGGCACGGGCCGCGTGGAACACTTCTTCTGTGACATCGCGCCTGTGCTGAAGCTCAGCTGTGCAGAGAGCACGCACAAGGCGCTCGGCATCTTCTTTCTGAGCATCCTCGTGGTGCTGTTCTCTTTCCTCCTCATCCTCCTCTCCTACGCCTTCATCGTGGCAGCCATCCTGAGGATCCCTTCGGCCGCGGGCCGGAGCAAAGCCTTCTCCACCTGCGCGGCCCACCTCACTGTAGTCATCGTGCATTTTGGCTGTGCCTCCATCATCTACCTGCGGCCAGACTCTGGGGCCAACCCCTCCCAGGACCGCCTGGTGGCGGTGTTCTACACGGTGGTGACTCCATTGCTGAACCCTGTGGTCTATACCCTGAGGAACAAGGAGGTGAGGGTGGCCCTGAGGAAGAACCTGGCGCGGGGCTGCAGGCTCTGCTTGCATTAATGAGTTCCCTTCCTAGACTAGATATCCCCTACCCGGAAAACAAGAGCCGTTTCTGTGGTGTGTTGCTCTGTCTTGTTTTGATATGAATGTCTGTGTCTGTATGAGTGTGCCACATGAGCGGATGTGTCCACCGAGATCAGGAAAGGGCCTCCAATTTTTCAGAGTTTGTGTTACAAATAACTGAGAGCCTCCTGATATGAGTTCTAGGAGAGAGTCCTCGTCCACTAGAAGCAAGCACCACAAAGCAATTTCTCTAACCCCTGTTTGCAATTTCGTCTTGTTTGAGACAGAGTTCCATTATGTAGCCCTGGTTAACCTGGAACTCACTTGCCTTGAACTCACAAAGATTTGTCTGTCTCTGCCTCCCCAACGCTGGGACTAAAGGCCTACACGACCACTGGTTATTGTGGAATACTCCTTTAATCCCAGCATGTCAGGGATGCAGAGGCAGGCAGATCTCTGAGTTCCAGTCCAGCTTGGTGTGCAAAGTGAGTTCTAGAACAGCAGGACTACACAGAAAAGCCCTGTCTTGAAAAACCAATAAAAGAAGGGAGGGAGGGAGGGAGGGAGGGAGGGAGGGAGGGAGAGGGAGGGAGGGAGGGAGGGAGGGAGGGAGGGAGGGAGGGAGGGAGGGAGGGAGGGAGGGAGGGAGGGAGGAGGAAGGGAGGGAGGGAGGAGGAAGGGAGGAAGGAAATCAAGCAGACCTGTGCCATTAATACAGGATCTGCAATGGCTTCTTAATCCCCTATGCTTCTGGTGTTGATTTTGTTATGGACAGAAGGCATCAAGGAGATGTCCCTTGGAGACAAAGGGGCCAATACATCAAAGGTAGTGTGGGAGTCATAGAACAGTCTAACTTTTTTTTAATTTTGAAGAGATTTATTCTATTTTTGTTTATGGTATATGTGAGTATGGATAAGTAGGTAGATGCATTTGAAGGTGTTAGACTCCTTAGAGAGAGCTGTGGTAACCTGCAGTTGTGAGCTGTGACGTGGGATTCCCCTCTGTATGCTGTGACTATCATTGGTTAATGAATAAAGAATCTGCCTGGCCTGTGATAGAATAGAGTAGAGCAGGTGGGAAAAACTGCCACACTCATGGTGCATGCACACAGATGGATGGAGAGAGAGAGAGAGAGAGAGAGAGAGAGAGAGAGAGAGAGAGAGAGAGAGAGAGATCTTTTAAAAGACGGGTGGTGAGGTGCCTTAGTAGGTAAAGGTACATGTTTCCATGTCTAAAGATCTAAGCCCCCAATCACATTGTAAAAGAACAGAAATTACTTCAGGAAGTTGTCTTCTGACTTCTACATGCCTGTAGTGCCCCCAATCCCCTCCATACACACAAAATAAATAATGTCAAAAATTTTTAAAAGATACAGAAACTCGCCAAAACTGCATATATAAATATATTTGCTTGTTTGTTTGTTTGTTTATTATGTGCATGTAGGATTCCCTCCAGAGCAAGATTCATGCAGGACCAACATCAGACACTCAGATGACAATGGTCACAGCATTGCAGACAACCCTGGAACAAGTGCTCAGTTCACTAGAATCCATACGCTCTCAGAACTGACAGTCCCACCTGTAGGACCTAACAGAGCAGCTGGGTCGGAATATCCCTGCATGTTCCCTTCCCGAGTCTCCAAAGTCTCTGTTTTGTTCATCCCTGTCTGTCAGCACCCACTTCCCAGTGCTGGGGGTATAATTCGGTGGGAAATTACTTACCTGGCTCACATGACCCTAAGTTCCATCCCTACAGAAAGAAAGCATTTCCTTTAAAAACATGTAAGGCATCAAACCCCCAGTCTCACCAGCAGACAAGTCAGCCGTATAGAAACTAAACAGAGAAATAACAGAACTAACAAATGTCATGACTCAAATGGACTTAACAGACATCTACAAAGGTTGTCACCCAAACACACACACACAAAAAAAAAATACCTTCTTCTCAGCACCTCATAGAACCATCTCTAAAATTGACCACATATTCAGTAACAAAGCAAACCTCAACAGACACACACACACAAAATGGAATAACTCCCTGTATCTTATTGGATCGCCATGGCTTAAAGTTAGAATTCAACAATAACAACACTAATTGAAGAAAATCTACAAACTCATGGAAATTGAACAATGCTCAACAGAATCACCCCAGGACAAGGAAGAAATAAAGAAAGAAATTAAAGACTTCCTAAAATTCAATGAAAATGAAGGCACAACATACCCAAACCTATGGGACACTGTGAAAACAGTGCTAAGGGGAAAGTTCATAGCACTAAGTGCCCACTTAAAGAAAATGGATAAATCTCGCACTAGCGACTTAACAGTACACCTGAAAGCTCTAGAACAAAAAAGAGCAAACTCACCCAGGAGAAATAAACAAGAGGAAATAATCAAATTGAGGCTGAAATCAATAAAATACAAAGACCAATGAAATCAACCAGATAGACAAACCCTTATCCAAACTAATCAAAAGGCAGAGAAAGAATTTCCAAATTTACCAAATCAAAAATGAAAAGGAGGACATAACCACAGACACTGAGGAAATTCAGAGAATCATGAGGTCATACTTTGAAAACCTATACTCCACAAAATTGGAAGCCCTAAAAGGACAATTTTCTGTATAGGTACCACAAACCAAAATTAAATCAAGTCAAGATGAACTATTTAAATAGACTTATAGCCCCTAAGGAAATAGAAGCCATCATTAAAAGTC
>NW_026067934.1:1017097-1022689 GCF_014885135.2 Alexandromys fortis | reverse complement strand
AGAGAGAGAGAGCCAACAGCCAACATCAAATTAAATGAAGAGAAACTCAAAGTGGTTCTACTAAAATCTGGAACAAAGCAAGGCTGTCCATTCTCTCCATATCTACTCAACATAGTATTCAAAGTTCTAGCTAGAGCAATAAGACAACAAAAGAAGATCAAAGTGATACAAATTGGAAAGGAAGAAGTGAAATTTTCGCTATTTGCAGATAATATGATAGTATACATAAGTGACCCCAAAAATTCTAAAGGGAACTCCTACAGCTGATGAACACCTTCAGTAATGTGGCAGATACAAGATCAACACACAAAAAAATCAATAGCCCTCCTATATACAAATGATAAAATGGCTGGAAAAGAAATCACCATTTACAAATACTGTAAAATATCTTGGGGTAACACTAACCAAAGAAGTGAAAGACCTGTATGACAAGAACTTTAAGTCTTTGAAGAAAGAAATTGAGGAAGATATCAGAAAATGGAAAGATCTCCCATGCTCTTGGATAGGTAGGATCAACATAATAAAAGTGGCAATACTACCAAAAACAATCTACAGATTCAATGCAATCCCCAGCAAAATCCCAACAAAATTCTTTTTTTTAAAAAAATTTATTTATTTGTTATGTATACAACTTTCTGCCTCCATTAATACCCATATGCCAGAGGAGGGCGCCAGATCTCATCACAGATGGTTTGGAGCCACCATGTGGTTGCTGGGAATTGAACTCAGGACCTCTGGAAGAGCAGACAGTGCTCTTAACCACTGAGCCACCTCTCCAGCCCCCCAACAAAATTCTTTACAGACCTCAAAAGAACAATACTCAACTTCATATGGAAAAACAAAAAACCCAAAATAACCAAAATAATCTTGTACAATAAATGAACTTCCAGAGACATTACCATCCCTGAAATCAAGCTCTATTATAGAGCTACAGTAATGAAAACAGCTTGGTATTGGCATAAAAATAGACGGTGGACCAATGGAATCGAATCAAAGACCCTTATATTAATCTGCACCCATATAAACACCTGACTTTGACAAAGAAGCTAAAATTATACAATGGAAAAAAGAAAGCATCTTCAACAAATGGTCCTGGCATAACTGGATATCAACATGTAGAAGAATGCAAATAGATCCATATCTATCCACATGGAAAGAACTCAAGTTCAAATGGATCAAAGATTTCAACATAAATCCAGCCACACTGAGCCTCATAGAAGAGAAAGTGGGAAGTAGCCTTGAACGCATGGGCACAGGAGACAACTTCCTAAATACAACACCAGTAGCACAGACACTGAGAACAACAATAAATAAATGGGACCTTCTGAAACTGAGAAGCTTCTGTAAGGCAAAGGACACAATCAATAAGACAAAACAGCAGCCTACAGAATGGGAAAAGATCTTCACCAACTCTACATCAGACAGAGGACTGATCTCCAAAATATATAGACTCAAGAAACTAGACATCAAAATACCAAATAATCTAATTAAAAAGGGGGTACAGATCCAAACAAAGAATTCTCAACAAAAGAATCTCAAGTGACCAAAAAACACTTAAGAAACTGCTCAACATCCTTAGCCATCAGGGAAATACAAATCAAAACGACTCTGAGATATCATCTTTCACCTGTCAGAATGGCCAAGATCAAAAACACCATCTTTATGCTAAAGAAGATGCAGAGTAAGGAGAACACTCCTTCATTGCTGGTAGGAATGCAAACTATACAGCCACTTTGGAAATTAGTATGGGCTCTCAGAAAATTGGGACTCAACCTACCTCAAGACCCAGCAATACCACTTTTGGGCATACACCCAAAGAATGCTCAATCACACTACAAGGACATTTGCTCAACTATGTTCATAGCATCATTATTTGTAATAGCCAGAACCTAGAAAACACCTAGATGCTGCTCAACTAGAGAATGAATAAAGAAAATGTGGTACATTTACACAATAGAGCATTACTTAGCAGTTTTTTTAAAATGACATCTTGAAATTTGCATGCAAATGAATGGAATTAGAAAAAAAATCCTGAGTGAGGTAATTCAGACCCAGAAAGATGAGCATGGTATGTACTCGCTCATAAGTGGATATTAGACGTAAAGCAAAAGATAACCAGCCTATAGTCCACGACCCAGAGAAGCCTGGTAACAAGGAGAGCCCTAAGAGAAACATACATGGATGCCCCAGGAAGGGGAAATAGACAAGATCTCCTGAGAAAATTGGGAGTGTAGGGGTGGAGGGAGGAGGGGAGGAGGAAAAGGGGGGAAGGGGAGAAGAACATGAGGGAATGGATGTTTGAGGTGGGAGAAGGACAGAGAGGAAGAGTAAAAAAAAGAGATACCTTTATTGATAGAGTCATTATAGGGCTAGCAAGAAACCTGGCACTAGAGAAATTCCCAGGAATCCACAAGGATGACCCCAGCTAGGAATCTAAGCAATAGTAGAGAGGGTGCACGAACTGGCCCTCTGTAATCAGACTGATGACTACTTTAATTGTCATCATAAACCTTCATCTAGCAACTGATGGGAACAGATGCAGAGATCCATAGCGGAGCACTAGGCTGAGCCTTCAACGTCCAGTCAAAGAGAGGGAGGAGTGAGAATACAAGCAAAGAGGTCAAGACCATGATGGGGAAACCCACAGAAACAGTTTACCTGAGCTAACAGTAGTTCACTGTTCCAGAATGACAGTGAGAGAACCAGCATTGGACCAAACCAGGCCCTCTGAATGTGGGTGACAGTTGTGTGACTGCGGCAGTCTATGGGGCCACTGGCAGCGGGACCAGGATTTATCCCTACTGCTTGAAGTAACTTTTTGGAGCCCATTCTCTTTAGAGGGATACCTTACTCAACCTAGATACAGTGGGGAGGGTCTTGGTCCTGCGTCAAAGCAATGTGCTAAACTTTGTTGACTCCCTTTGTTGACTCTCTCTGAGGAGTGAATGGCAATGGGGTGGGAGGAAGATGGAGGAAGTGGGAGGAGGAGAGGAAGTGGGAACTGGGATTGGTATGTAAAATGAGAAAAGATTGTTTTTTAATTAATTAATTAAAAATAAAACAAAACAAAAAAGAGGAAAAAGAAAAAAAAGAATATGAGAGGAATAGAGCCATAGCAACTCACATCTGTAACCCCAGCACTTGGGAGGCTGTTTTAGCCTACTTTCTATTACTATGATAAACACCATTACCAAAAGCAACTTGGGTTGGAAAAGATTTATCTCACCTTACAGCTTAGAGTTCATCATGAAGTGAACTCGGGGCAGGAACCAGGAGGCAGGAACGGAAGCAGAGCCCAGAGAGGAACACTGCTCCTCCTGGCTGCTTCAGCCTCCTTCCTTATACAACCTAGGCAACTTCTCAGTTGAAATTTCCTCTTCCTAGATAGATCTAAGTTTGTGTCAAGTTGGCATAAAAAACAAATCATCACAGAGATTAATATAGAACGAGCAAGCATCCAAGGCCAGTTTAGGCTATGCAAGTACCATGACACCTTGAGCTACAGTTGAAGGCCCTTAAAAATAAAAACCTACATGGAAAAACTGTGCCCACTGATCCAAATTGGCTACCAGTTTCACCAGGAACTCAGGACATGGTACATGCCAACCACTGAGTCACACCTCACCTTCAGCAATTTTTATTTATCATCCCATGACCTTAAAAGGCTTAATAGGGCATGGCGGATTACAACTGTAATCCCAGCAGCACCAGGGAGGCTAAGGCAGGAAAATGAGTGAAGAGTCTATCCTGAGCTATATAAGTGAGACCTTGCATTAAACAAAGAACACCAGTTAAGAAACTTCTCCATAACTGGTAAGATGGCTCAGTGGGTAAAGGCTCTTGTCACCAAGTCTGGGGATCTGAGTTCAATCCAGAATCCACACTGTGGAAGGAAAGAACTGATTCCCAAAATGGCCATCACATGACCCCAATGTGTGCCCCTGCCACATTCAAATACATAAATAAAAATGTAATAAAACACGTGTTTTTACTATTTTTTTCCTCAGGCAACAGAGAAGGTAAAAGTGCTTTCTGGAAAATCTGAAAAGCTCATTTTGCTCCCCAGACCCCAACAGGTGAAAACAAACTCCTAAATGCTGTCCTCTGACCTCCACATGCATGCATGGCGTCCTCCTGCCCACATTCAAACACACAAAAACACACAATAATAATAAATCATTTTTAAGCCGGGTATGGTGACCCACTTTTTTTCATCACAGCACTCAGGAAGCAGAGGCAGGCAGGTCTCTGAGTTCAAGGTCAGCCTGGTCTACAAAGGGAGTTCCAGAACAGCCAGGACTACACAAAGAAACCCTGTCCAAAAACAACATTAATAATAATTTTTTTTTTGTTTTGTTTTTCGAGACAGGGTTTCTCTGTGGCTTTGGAGCCTGTCCTGGAACTAGCTCTGTAGACCAGGCTGGTCTCGAACTCACAGAGATCCACCTGCCTCTGCCTCCAGAGTGCTGGGATTAAAGGCGTGCGCCACCATCGCCCGGCCAATAATAATTTTTTAATATTTATTTATTATATATGCAGTGTTAGTTTCCATGTCTGCCTACATGCCGAAAGAGGACATCAGACCTCATTATAGCTAGCTGTGAGCCACTATGTGGTTGCTGGGAATTGAACTCAGGACCTCTGGAAGAATAGTCAATGTTATTAACCTCTGAGCCATCTCTCCAGCCCTAAAAGTAATTTTTTTTAAAGAAAGAAAGTTCTCAAACTGTAGGGATAAGTCCCACCCCTTAGGGGGCGTGTTCACCTCAGGCTAAAGTTTTCCTATAAATTTGGCGAGCGTGCTCCCAGCGCTCGCTTCTGCTTTCCTGGTCTCCGTGGGAACAGTGGTTCTGTAAGTCTATTCCTCCGTTAAAGCTGTCTATATTTTGACAATCTGTTTGCATTCGCTTACGCCGTTACACTCTAGTTCTGGTTGACTGAGAAACCAATATGGACAAAGCAATGGCCTCTAGCTGAGGAAAAGTTACAGGCTTTAGAAGAGCTGGTACAAGAGCAATTAGAGGCTGGACATATAGAAGAATCTACCAGTCCTTGGAATTCTCCTGTATTTGTGGTTAAGAAAAAAATCAGGTAAATGGAGAATGGTGACAGATCTCAGAGCCATCAACAAGGTTATTCAACCTATGGGTCCTCTGCAATCTGGAATCCCTTTGCCCTCTTTATTACCAAAAGGATGGCCTCTTATAGTTATTGATTTAAAGGATTGTTTTTTCACCATACCTTTACAAAAAGAAGAAAGAGAAAAATTTGCCTTCACGGTGCCTACTTACAACAATTCTCAACCTTCCAAGAGGTACCACTGGGCCGTCCTCCCCCAGGGTATGTTAAATAGCCCCTCCTTGTGCCAATATTTTGTGAACCAACCATTGCAAATAGTACGCAAGAAGTTTCCCAAATCTATAATATACCACTACATGGACGACATCTTGTTATCCGATTCAAACATGGATACCTTGAACAGACTGTTTGAAGAAATAAAGATACTTTTACCTAAATGGGGATTGCAAATTGCTCCTGAGAAGATACAGAAGGGAGATTCTGTTAATTATTTAGGTTATAAAATAGGTTTGC
>NW_026067934.1:944366-1013521 GCF_014885135.2 Alexandromys fortis | reverse complement strand
TTCTCGGATCTTTGATGGAGTTGAAGATTATATAATTGTAGTTACTCTCTACATTATTTAGACTCCTTGAGATAGAATGTTTAGCAAAACTTTTGATTCTCAATATTGTTTGTTATATTTATTTGTTATTATTGTATATAGTTGTATTTGGTTTAGTTCTGTCTTATTTAGACAAAAGGGGGAGATGTAGGGATAAGTCCCACCCCTTAGGGGGCGTGTTCGCCTCAGGCTAAAGTTTTCCTATAAATTTGGCGAGCGTGCTCCCAGCGCTCGCTTCTGCTTTCCTGGTCTCCGCGGGAACGGTGGTTCTGTAAGTCTATTCCTCCATTAAAGCTGTCTATATTTTGACAATCTGTCTGCATTCGCTTACACCGTTACATCAAACAATGCATTCTATTGGTTCATCTTAAGGCAGATAGCCACCCAAGATCCAATGACTGGAATCACCTGATGCGATGCTTAACACTTTGTCAACTTGATACAATCTACGAACACCTGGGAAGAGAAGTTGTCTACAGCCGGTTGACCTGAGAGCACGTCCATAGGGGATTGTCTTAATTAAGTCAATTGACATAAAAAAGACCCGGCCTACTGTGGGTGGCACCATTCCCTAGACAGACGTTTCTGAACTGTGTAAGAGTGTAGAAATCCAGCTGAACACAAAGAAGCTTGCATGCATTCATTTCTTTCTCTTTGCTCTTGACTGTCGATGTGATATGACTATTTTAAGTTCTTGCCTTGAGTTCCTCATAATAATGAAACTCAAACCTGGAACTGTAAGCTAGAATAAACTCCTCTCTCCTCTAAGTTCTTTTTTTTTTTTTTTTTTAGTAAGTTCTTGTTTAAAGTAACAGAAATGAAGCTAGGACACCTGGCCAAAAAGGAACCAAAGGTTAGCCCTGTGTAAGCAGAGACCCAGAAGTGCCCACTTTGGACAGAAACCAAAGACACTGGGTGTTAACTATTCCTTTATTAGGTGGTAAGGGAACTGGGAGGTGAGGGCTGTACAATGCAAGACCTGGGAATTCAGCTACAACGGACTGTGACCAAGTGCCATATTATAAAAATAGCCTAAAAACATTGCTACTAGGCAGTGAGGCTGAGCCAAGAGAATACCAGGAAGAGGGGGTGCTACTCTCACAGGTAGTGTCTCCCCAACTTCAGCCCTGTATTTACAATTAGAAGTGGAATGCATACAAAATACATGACGTCCCCCAACCCTAAAAGGTGAGCTAGGCTCAGGAGGGAGACCTGGAGTGGGGGCTTTGGTGGGAAAGACCCCTTTCTCAGTGAGTCTACAAGTTTTATCTGGAATGCAGTGAAGTCAGGAAAGGGTATGGGAAGGGGAAGGAGGCTCCCAAGTGTCCCCTGACCCCAGGGGAGGGTGTGCCCAAGGCTGGCTACTTGGTACATACCAGGGCCGCATACTCAGTACACGGGACCCTAGTCCTGTCTGTGTACTCGGTACACAGAGTCCGGATCGGCCGAATGGGCCCACAGACTCAGCCCCACGGGGGCGCTGGAGGGATTTGCAGGGGCGGGGAGCATCTCCATATATATATTTTGTAAAAAATAATAATAATAATAAGTTTGTTTAAATGAATTTGTCTCTATACAAAACGTAAAAAAGAAAAAATAACTCACTCATGCCAGAGTGTGAGAAAATAAGAGGCAAAAACAAAAGGTGCGCGCGGGAAGGGGGGGAGTAGTGGAGGCAGGGTGAGGGGTCAAGAAGTCCCAGACCCCTTAGAGGGCCGAGATGGTGGGAGGTCAGCCCCTACCCATTATAAATAAAGGAAGACTGGGGGTCTGGGCTTGTGACCAGCTTGGTCACACTACTACGGAGAGGTGCAGGAAGGCAGGTACAGAACAGAGAGAAACGGATGAGAATAAAATTAAAAGGAAGAGAAACCAGGGAGGGGTGTTACTTCAACCCCGACCCCCACCTCTGCTTGCCAAGATCCAAGAACTTAGGCCATCACCTGTCTCTTGGGGGTGACTTCTGGCTGGGGCCCCAGCTGAGTCTGGGACTGAGGGAGGGAGGGAACAGGCATTGGGTGTGGCTGAGCAGGTAGGGCTCCAGCCGCTGTGGCACCAGTGGCAGTTGCTGGGCTAGGGGTAGAGTCGGACCAGTCTGAGAGGGCGGGAGGGGACGGGCTGGCCCAGTGCTCTGGAGACTCTGGAGATGGGGTCAAATAAGGATGCTCGTTGGGAACCCGCAGGAAGCGGGCCTTTGTGGGGCTGCTGTGGGTCCCCGCTGCAGGGTATTCCTCTCCATGTCCTGGGGCCGCCAGGTAGGGTGGCGGTCGCTCCTGGGGAGAAACTGGGGTTCCCGGGTTGAGTAGTTGGGGTCCTGGAGCCAGGGGCAACAGGAATGAGGGCCCAGGTGGGGCAGGTGGAGGCAGCCGGGCCCAGTCGAGGGGCACAGCCACCGGGTTGAGTAGGCCCAGGCTGAGCACACAACCCCCGGGAGGCTGGCGCCCGAGAGGGCCTGCCCGATTTGCACCAAGCTGTGCCAAGGACACCGCAGTAGCCGTGGTAGCATAGGGACCCTCCAGGGGGAAGCCTCCAGGGGAAGCAGGGGGCCCACCGAAAGGCCTCGGGGAGTCCAGCGAGTCCACAGGCGACAATGTGACAGAGCTGTCTGCCAGAGGGCCTGGGCAGGCCAGTGTCAGCTTCTTGCCCCGACCCCGGGTTCCCTGTGGCCCCAGCCCCGTCTTGCCAGGTGGCCTCCTGCTCTTCTTGGTCCCAGACTGCACCGCTTTGAGCCCAGGAAGGAAGGCCCCTGGTGGGCAGAGCAGAGGACCCAAGCCATGGGGACCCGGGGGACTCCGGGGGCCACTGGGCTGGTCCAGCAACCGCACAATGTCCTGGTGCAACCGCTCTTGGGCTACATCTCGGGGCAGCCTGTCCAGGTGATCTGTGATCTCCCGGTTGGCAAAATGGTCCAGCAGCAGCTTGGCAGCCTCAAAGCTGCCCTCACGGGCAGCCAAGAACAGTGGCGTCTCCTCCTAAGGGAAGGAAAGGGGCAGAACCCACAGATGTCAGTCACTCCTCTGCCCCACACTTAGGTCTCTAGTTCCTAGGACATCCTGTGAACCCTGAAGACGGATGGATCTGGGTTGCGATCCCAGCTCTGCTGAAGAAACAAGCTCTCTCCCCTCAGCCATGTGCCCGCGGCAGGTGCATCTAGCCAGGACTTACCTTAGGCACAAAATTTAAAGGGGCATCAAAATCTCCGGTCATCAAAATAAATTACATGCTGATATAATGATTTGTAAAAAGATTAAAAAGCCAGGTGTCAGGGCTCTCATGGTGATACATACTTTTAATTCTAGCACCCAGGGGCAAAGACGGGTGAATTTCTGTGAGTTCCAGGCTAGTCTGGTCTACATAGTGAAACTTTGACAAAAAAGGAAAAAAGAAAGAAACCAAAAGCCAGGTGTGGTAATGGCAAGATGCACTTGTGACCAAGCCTGTTCACTCCATCCTTGGTAGGCAAACAGGCAGCTCACACCTGCCTGGAACTCCAGCTCCAGGGGGATTCAATATCCGCAACTCATGTCCACATACCTACACACACACACACACACACACACACACACACACACTATTTAAAAATAAAACACATCACTGAAAAAAATAGCAAGGAATCACAGTATATGCCAGCATGTTGGCAGCAGAAACATGAGAATTGTGAGTTCAAAGCTAGGTTGGGGTACAAAGCCAGTCTCAATATATAGATAATATTATATAAATGTTATATTATAACATTACATATATGTATTTCATATTTTAAAAAGTAAAGCCCGTGGATGGGTCAGCAGGTAAAGGTGCCTGATAACCTAAGTTCAAACAACAGAACCTAAATAATATAAGGAGACTCCCAGAAGTTGTCCTCTGACCTCCACACCCTTGCTGTGGAAGCACACATAAACAGTGAATAAAAGTAACAAGATAAAAGAGATTATGGACTGATCCTCTGGCGAGGGGTTTTGACAATCAGCCTAACATTTGCCTCCCCCTGAGGACCTGCTCAGTGCTTGACAAATGAGTCTGCTTGCTGAAGCTCACAAATGCAATGGAGGATGCTACAGCTTCCCTAATTCACAAGGAGGATACTGAGTCTCAGAGATGTGTAGCAACTTGCCCATTGTCACACAGCGACTACCACGAATGTCCTCCTTTGATCTGCTGTCGGAGCCTGTAGGCCTGACTCCAACTCCTGAAAGCGGACTATAGGCAAGATGAAAGCCCCCAAAGGCTCTTCCAAAGCCTGCTGTGCCACGTACAAGGGCTGCGGAAGTACCAGCTCCCAAGAACTCACCTTGCTGTCCTGCATGTCCTTGTTGGCTCCATTTTTCAGCAGAGCCAAGGTAGCCTCCACATTGTTCACAGCTGCAGCCCAATGTAAGGCTGATTTCCCTGTAGATAAAATCAGAGCCAGGTTCATGTCAGGTCCCCAAGACAGGACAGGCAAACTAAGGAAGTCATTTCCACCGCTATTAAGAGGCCACATCCCCTGTAGGCATTTTGGCCATCCACAGGCATGGGTTACAAGAAGCACCCTTCGCTATGAAAGAATATGTTCCCGCTTCAGGTCAGACCACCCCNCTCTCTCTCTCTCTCTCTCTCTCTCTCTGCCTTCAGGCTCTCCTTAGCTGCTTTTTAAAAATTATCTAATATCAACCATGAATGAACACCCCTCCCCCATCCCCTGCCCCAGGGATCTTTGTCTGTTAAAGTAGTCTTAGAGGCCATTGAGGCTTTGGAGTCCACCTCCCATCACCCTGGAAAAAAAAAAAAAAAAAAAAAACAAAAAAAAAACAAAACAAAAAAAAAAACACACGGACACATCAGCCTGCCATTCAATAAAGTTCAAATTACCATAGAAAACACTGGAGGTGCCTGGGTATGCGGAAGCCCACTACAGCAAAGTTGTTTCCTTAACAGAACCTGAGTATGACCTCTGGTCCTTGGTGGAAACCCGACATCCTACATACAGGTGTCTCCTTTTCAGAGTTAACTTTGGGAGCTGGAGACATAGTTCAGAGGAGCAATGGCTGCTCTTCCTGGAGACCCAGGTTCCGTTCCCAGCACTCACATGACAGTTCACAACTGCCTGTAACTGCAGTTCCAGAAGATCTGACACCCTCTTGTGGCCTGTGTGGGCACTGCATGCATGTGGTACACAGACACATAAAAATAACACCTTTTTAAAATAGCCCAGTAGGGCCTATCAGTGACCAGGCCAGGACTCTACCTTTGTCCCTCCAGGAAATCTGAGTCACCTGAAGACATGCTAAGGACAGGAGAGGACACAAAGTACTTTCCTTCCTAGGAGTCCCTCTCTCAGTGCAGCGGCTTGTAGAATTTTCATCAGGCAGTACTTTGGAGCCTCCTCTATGCAGCCTATGTATTTTCTGTTTTCTTCTTTGGCCGTGCATGTATGGTCTTGTGTGTGGGTGTATGTGTATGCACATGTGTGTGTGTGCACGTGGCCATGCATGTATGGTCTTGTGTATGGGTGTGTGTGTATGCACATCTGTGTGTGCACGTGGCCATGCATGTATGGTCTTGTGTGTGGGTGTGTGTGTATGCACATCTGTGTGTGCACGTGGCCATGCATGTATGGTCTTGTGTGTGGGTGTGTGTGTATGCACATCTGTGTGTGCACGTGGCCATGCATGTATGGTCTTGTGTGTGGGTATGTGTGTATGCACATCTGTGTGTGCACGTGGCCATGCAGTCTTGTGTATGGGTGTGTGTGTATGCACATGTGTGTGGATGTGGAGGCTGGATCTTCCACCATACTCATTGAGGTAGGATCTCAATCAAACCCAGAACTCAACAGCATACTAATCTTGTTTGACAGCTTGCTCTAAGGATCCCTGTCTTGGAATTACACACAGCTGGCCATCACACCCACTTAGTGTTTACATAGGTCTCTGGAGATCCAAACTCAGGCCTTCACAGGTGTATGGCAAATGCTTGAACAACTAAGCCCCCTTTTCCTTCTTTTCTATTTTTTTTATTTGTTTTGTTTTTTTTGTTTTTCAAGACAGGGTTTCTCCGTGTAGCCCTGGCTGTCCTAAAACTCACTCTGTAGACCAGGCTGGCCTTGAACTCACAGACATCCACCTGCCTCTGCCTCCAAGTATGGGATTAAAAGCATGAGCCACCACCACCCAACCTCTATTTTCCTTTGGATACTGAGCAAAGCCCGGGCATGATTTCCTGGTTCTCTGAACTTACTTGTCCTCTGAAGCTTACCCGGCTGCCACCAGGCTGCAGCTTTCTAGCCACCATCCCAAAAGACACAAATTTCTCTTCCTTTCCCCCATCTCTCTGTTCCAGAGAGACTCACACCTCGCTTGCTGTTGCGTTTCTATCCAACACTAATGAAACTGTGTTTGAGCTCTCTTCTGAGTCCATTTCTAAATCCTTTTATGGATGAAACAGAGGACTCAGGAAAGAAGTCCAAGTTACCCAGTAACACCAGAAGTGGAATTCTGTCCCACATGCTGTAGTGCCCAGTCCAGACCCTCATCCAACACACCAACCACCAACTGTCCAACGCAGATGTCAATGAGGATGAAGCTGAGAACCAAAGGGTACTCCACAGGATGTTTGTGAGTGTCCGAGTGTGTCTACAGCTGTGTGAGACCCTTCGGACACAGGGACAGCTTGCTGTGACTCTGCTCAGGTCATACCCAAGACCAGGAAACTGCCCTCACAGATTGCCAGATTTGCTAGTTTATGACACCTGTCCAGCAGGTGGCAGCAGAGTCCATTTTTCCCAACAAAGCCCAGTCAGGCTGGGGATGCTGTCCAACCGTTGGCACTCTTGCCTAATGTGAGCAAGGCATCAGCTTCTATCCCCAGTGTGACCAAAAACAAAAGCAAAAAAAAAAAAAGGTAATGATAGAGTGTCCTCACAGAATATCTTTGCCAGCTATTTGTCTAACAAGGGATCAGTAGTCAGAACATATAAAGCAGCACAATCAATTCAATAAATAAGACAATTAGCTGCACAATTCACAAGAGAAAAACCAATGGTCAATAAATCATTTAAAACGTTCAAAGAACAGACATGCTGGCACAATGCGTTGAATCCCAGCCTCCGAAATCAGAGGAAGGTAGACCTCTCTGAATTCAAGGCCAGCCTGGTCTACACAACTAGTTCCAGGCCAGCCAGGACTACATAGGGAGACCTTGTCGTAAACAAAACAGCACTGATGACCAAAACTCTTACCATACACCTTAGCCATAAAGAAAAATAAAATACAAATTAAAATTATACTGAGATAGCCAGGCAGTGGTGGTACACAACTTTATCCCAGCACTCAAGAGGCAGAGACAGGCAGATCTCTGAGTTCAAGGCCAGCCTGGTCTACAAGCAACTTCCAGGATAACCAGAACTATTCAAAGAAATACTGTATTGAAAAAAAAAAAGTATACTGAAATGCTACCAAAATGACTTTCATTAAGAAAGAGAGAGAGAGAGAGAGAGAGAGAGAGAGAGAGAGAGAGAGGATACAAATCCTCGAGAAAGGGATCCTCATGCACTCGTGATGAGGATGTAACCAGCACAGCACTATAGAGGACATTACAGGTGTCCTCAAACACTTAAATGTAGAACTGCCCTATGGTCCAGCTATGGTTCTCCTGGAGGAATCTGAGTCAGAAACAATTGAGGCACCCGCACACCCATGCCAACTGTGGCACCCACAGCACTATTTACAGCATCTACACTATGGAATCAGCCCGGGTACCCATCAAGACTGTGTTAGTAATGGAGTGTTTTATTCAGCCGAAACAAAGAAGGAAAATGAGCTAGGCGGTGGCAAATGGGAAAAGAGACACAGTCAGTTCAGTTGGTAGCAAGCCTGGGTTACATGAGACCCTGTCTCAAAATGGGGTGGGGGGTCAAAATATACAATTTTCAAGAAAACTGATAAGAATAGGAGACCATCATGGTAAGTGAAGTAATGCAGACTCAAAGACAAGTACTTCAGGGTTTATTGAATATTTGGACTCTAAAAAAAAGCAGGGGAAGGGAAAGGACCACAAAAGTAGAGGTGGACTTTAGGGGGCGGGACTCGATAGGAAGGAGAGGAAGTGAAAGGGGAGTGGATGTCATCAGAGTGTGCTGTCATAAGAACAAAACAATGCGACCAGTCAAGCTAGGGAGAGGGTCAGGGAGCACGGAGAGAGAAAGGGAAGGGAAGGGAAGAGGAGGGGAGGGGAGGGGAGGGAAAGGAGAGGAAGAGAAGGAGAAGCAAAGAGCATGTCTTGGGGAACCTACATTCTTTCCTAAAATAGAGGCACCCTTTGAGTCCTGTTCCAGCCATGTGGGAGCCCTGGTGTGGACAGCTGAGCACACACTTGGTGTCAACATGGGTGTGAGTTCACACTAAGAAGGCAGCAGCCCCAAGAGGCCCCACCCATCACATCCCCAGCACTTGCCCAGCTCATCCACAGCATTGACATCGGCGTGGCTGGCAATGAGCTCTTCCACCATGCCCTCCACTGCCAGGCGGGCCGCCAGGATCAGTGCAGTAGAGCCATCTGCCATGCGAGCATCCAGGTCAGTGGAGCGGTTCCTGATGAGAATCTTGAAGAAAAAAAAAAAGCAATTAACAAAAAGCCGTGGCAGGACATCATGCAGGAGCAGAGGCGTGCGTGGCACCCGGAGAGCCCCAAACCCCACGGCCTTGGGACCCGCGAGCTTCAGGGACTTCCTGACTTACAAGGGGGTGATATTTTTGCTAATCCCATTGTAAATCGAAAGTAACCTCATTGAAAAAATAGATTTATAGAATAGTATGTAGGAGGCTAGGGAGATGGCTCAGTGGACATGTATCTGACCTCAGATTCCAAAGCCCGTGTTGAAAAAAAAAAAGCCAAATTTTGCCATGTGTATAACCCTCAGACTGTGTGGGAGAGGACAGGAGAATCAACAGAGCTTGCTGGCCACCAGCCTAGCTCCAGGTTCAGTGATGGACTCTGTCTCAAAAAGAATAAGGTAGAGAATAATAGAGCAAGATATCCAACAGCAAGCTGGGCAGTGGTAGCACACACCTTTAATCCCAATGCTTGGGAGGCAGGTGGATCTCTGTAAATTTGAGGCCAGTCTGGTCTACAAAGCAAGTTCCAGAATAGCCAGGGCTACACAGAGAAAGCATCCTTTGAAAAGAAAAGAAAAGAAAAGAAAAGAAAAGAAAAGAAAAGAAAAGAAAAGAAAAGAAAAGAAAAGAAAAGAAGACATCCAACAGCCTCCTTTGGCTGCTGCAGCTGAACAGCAGGCATGTGTACACACAGGTACACACATGCCACACAAATAAACCACACACAAAGTAAAGCACCAACACACATGCACATATACACATCAGCACTTACAAAAAAACTCAAACGTGCAAATACAAAATAATACCATAATAAAACACAACACTTTATATGCTAAAATTAAGAAAAATAAAAAAACTTTGTTTTTATCTCTAAGACAGGGTCTCACTGGGCAGCCCTGGCTGTCCTGTAACTCACTCTGTAGATTAGTGGCTGGGATTAAAACCGTGTGCCACCACATCCAGGTAAGAACAATGGGTTTAACAACCCTAACCCCCTAAAGAGCAGAGCTTAGTGTACCCAACCCAGTTTAAAAGTACTGGGAACAAAGTGTCAGTCTATAGTTGAACAAAGGCAGCAAACACGCAAACTAAGATATAAATGAGGGCTTGCTCTGCGGTGCAGCGCTTGTCCAGCAAGTGCAGACCAGGGCTCAACCCCCAGTGAGGGGACAGAGAGCTGTTTATATATCAGGACGCAGGTAGTGTAATCCCATCACTTGGGGGTGCTGAGGCACGGGGATCAAGTTCAATGCTAGCCCAAGCCATACACTAGACGGTCCAAAAAAAAGAAAAAAAAATAGCGCTGAACATCCTGTATTTCCTTGAATATTTCACTAACAAGTGAAAAAGCAGAACACTGAGGCTACAAGTAGAAAAATATAAGCCAGAGGGTCAGGTCAGGGAGATGGCTCAGCAGATAAAGACTGGCTGCCAAGCCTGATGACCTGTGTTCAATCCTCAGGATCTACATGGTGGAAGGAGAGAACCAATTCCTGGTTGTTGGCTTTTAATCAATTAATTTTTTAATTAATTTTTAAAATTAATTGAGTGTGTGTGCACGCACACACACAGGGTCTGAGGAGGCCAGAAGAGTGTGTCAGATCCCCTGGAGCTGGAGTCACAGTGGTTGTGAGCAACCAGATGTGGATGCTGGGAACCAAACTCAGGTCTTCTGAAGAGCAGCTCTAAATGCCTTTACTGAGCCACCTCTCCAGCTCCTGAGAACCAATTGTTAAAAGTTATCCTCTGACCTCCACACTTTTTTTAAAAAACTCTAGGTCAGGCACTACTTATTCTTGGCAGGTCCCAAATATCCCCATTTCCAAACAACAAAAACAAGCTTTGCCAGACAGACAAGGGCTCAAATCCAGGTGAATCTGATGCCCACCCAGTAGCTCTGCAGTCTGAAGAGACAAGCCTGTCTCACCTGAAAAACACCCTGGGCATCCGCCGTCACCGCTGTGTGCAGCGGGGTGCGGCCCGAATGGTCCTGGGCGTTCGTGTCTGCCCCAGCATCCAGTAGCCGCTTAGCGGCATCCGCACGGGCATAGCGGGCAGCCAGATGCAGGGCGGTCTCGCCAGTGCGGTCAGTTCGTGCTCCGAGCTGGGCCCCCTGGCAGATCAGGTCTGATATGATGCTGGCTGATGCGTCATCCGTCTCGTCTTCCTCGGCCGGCATTGGCTCCAGGGCTCCCCCACAGAAGGAGGCCAGCATAAGCGGGGTGAAGCCATCTGCAGGGACCGGGAGGGTGTCACTGGCATAGGAATCTTCCTGAGGGATAATGTCAGGGGCTCTATAGTAGACGCAACTCGGACACACCATACCACAAGACAGAGGTAAGTTCTCCCAACTGCAAAGCCACCCCAACAAAGATCACAAACAGGATCCCAGGAAGCAGAACATTTATAGAACAAGGGGAGGGGATACTACCTCTTTCCTCGTTCTCCTTTTCACACATTCTCCAGTAGCAAGCCCTATTTAGACCAGACAGAGACTGGTTTATCTGTATATTATAGTCCCCTAGCCACATTGATTGGCCCCAGGATGAGTATGTGATTCTAGTCTGCCCAGTCAGAACACATTCTGATACTTTCCTGACAAGTTGTACAGCTGGAGCTAAGTAGAAAAAATGAATCAAATACCCAGGAACCAGGGGCTTGAAGGGTAAAGGTGCCTGCCACCAAACTGGACTGCCTGAATTTGATCCCTAGGACCCAGAGTCTGGTAGGAGACAACCAATGCCAGCAAGGTGTCCTCTGACCTCCTTGTGCATGAATAACATGCAAATAGGTGTATTAAAAAATAAATAAATAACCCCCAACCAGGCATTGTGGCCCACACCTTAATCCCAGCACTCAGGAGTCAGAGGCAGGTGGATTTCTGTGAGTTCAGCCTGGCCTACAGAGTGAGTTCCAGGACCAGTCAGGGCTATTTCGGGAAAGAAAGCAAGAAAGCAAGAGAAAGGGAGAGAGGGAAGAAGGAAGAGAAGGAGGGAGGCAGGGAGGGAGGGAGGGAGGGAGGGAGGGAGGGAGGGAGCGAGCGAGGGAGGGAGGAAACCTCAACCTCATAAGAAAAGGTCAAGATCCAGTTAGCTTCAAAGTTGCAGCTACATACCAGTGTATGCTGTTTGACTTAACTTTGCATTGGGCCATTATCACTTAAAACCTGAAGTCTGGTTTAACACACACACCAGGCGTGTACCCCCAGACGCTCCCAGAATACAGTCCCATGTGAGATCTATCAATAGGACTACTGAGGAGCCTCTTTGGGGAGGGGTACTCACCAGGGCCACGTACGTTAACATCCATGCCATCAGCATCTGCATCACCCTGGGGTGGAGTCAGTGCCATGGCGGGGGCCACACGGATATCAGCGGCAACCAGGTGGTGCTGGGTCCACTGGCGACAGTCCACAGGCTCCTCAGCCCCCATGCCTGGCTCCTCTACCTGGAGAGACACAGATCCAGGCTCTGGTCTCCCGTTTGGTGGTGGGAGAGGCAGTACCAGAGAGTGGGTGGGCAGTCCACATGTGTCACTGGTGGAGCTGTATCCAAGTCTATGGCACCATTGGTAGCCTGCTGTCTCAAAAAAAAACAAGATAGGAGCAGGAAGAGAGCTCGGCATGCAGACGTCCTTGCAGATTAGACATGGCTCTCCACACATGTGCTCATCCATGTGCTCACACATGCAAACATGTACACACATACATAAAAATAGAGGATTAAAAAGGAAAAAGAACAAAACTTTCTCTGTAGCTTTGGAGCCTCTCCTGGAACTAGCTCTTGTAGACCAGGTTGGCCTCGGATTCACAGAGATCCACCTGCCTCTGCCTCCTGAGTGTAGGGATTAAAGGCGTGAGCCACCACCGCCTAGCCAAAACATTTTTATTAAATTATCAAAACAAGAGATAACTTGCCACCAAGCCCGATGGCCTGAGTTTGATCTCTGGAATTCACGCAGTGGATGGAGAGAAACGACTCCAAGTTTTCCTCTGACCTCCACATACATGACATGGACACATACCCCCACAAACACACAAATTAATAAATAATAAACAAATGTAAATTTCTTTTTTTTTTTTTTTTTTGAGACAGAGTTTCTCTGTATAGCCCTGACTGTCCTGGAACTCATTCTGTAGACTAGGCTGACCTCGAACTCACAGAGATCTACCTGCTTCTGCCTCCCGAGTACTGGGATTAAAGGCATGCACCACTACCTGGCAATGTAATTTTTTTAATTATCAAAATAAAGCTGTCACAGTGGCACATCCCATAATCTAGGACTCATGAAGCAGAGGCAGGAGGATAAATAGTTTGCAGCCAGTCTGGTCTATATAGTCGGTTCTAGGATAGCAAAGTGGCTCAAGGGGTAAGCACATTTGCTGCTAAGCCTGATGACCTGATTTGAAGCCAGGGGACCCACATGGGTTAGAAAACTGGTTCTTCAAAGCTGTCCTCTGATCTCCATACAACACTGTGTTACATGTACCCACACATACACAAAATAAATAAATCGTAATGTTTAAAAACAATGTTTTAAGTTATATGCATGGGTTCTGTGCCTGTATGTCTTTGATGCCCATGGAATCCAGAAGAAGGCCTCAAATCCCATCTTCCGGAACTGGGGTTACAGACATGTGTAAGCCACATGTGGGTGCTGGGAACCAAACACGGGTCCTCTGGAAGGGCAGCCAGCATTTAACTGCTGAGCCGTCTCTCCAGCCTCCAATACTTTGTTTGTTTGTTTTATATTTTTTATTTATCTATTTTTGCAACACAACCACTGTTTTCCCTCTTTCCTCTCTTTCCAGCTCTCTACCACTACATCCACTCCTCCATTTCTATTCAGAGGCTGAAGATGGATGCCCCAACGGTACAAAAGAACTTTGGGTGACTGTCCAGGCAGCGAGATGTCTCTGTCACTTCTAGAGTTTTGGAAGTTTCTTACTTCTTGTTTACTTAGGTAATATTATATCCTTCTGGAGTCTTTGATGGAGTTGAAGAATGGATAGCTATAGTTTTCCTTAGTTATGATAAAAGATAAAATAGAGGGGCTGGAGAGATGGCTCAGCAGTTAAGAGCATTGCCTGCTCTTCCAAAGGTCCTGAGTTCAATTCCCAGCAACCACATGGTGGCTCACAACCATCTGTAATGAGGTCTGGTGCCCTCTTCTGGCCTGCATGCATACACACAGACAGAACATTGTATACATAATAAATAAATATTAAAAAGATAAAATAAATATAAATATTGTAACTGTAATTTTTGCTTTATAACTGTTTTGTTATATGTAATTTTACTATGTTAAAATGAAAGCCTTTCTTTTTTGTTTAAACAGAAAAAGGGGAAATGATGGAGGAGGGTCATCTGTCTATCTGTTACTTTCATTGGTTAATAAAGAAACTGCTGGGGCTGGAGAGATGGCTCAGTGGTTAAGAGCACTGGCTGCTCTTCCAGAGGTCCTGAGTTCAACTCTCAGCAACCACATGGTGGCTCACAGCCATCCATAATAAGATCTGGTGCCCTCTTCTGGCGTACAGGAATACATGGAGGCAGAATGTTGTATACATAATAAATATATAAATAAATCTTTAAAAAAAAAAAAAAGAAAGAAAGAAAGCAACTGCCTTGGCTTTTGATAGGACAGAAGCTTAGATAGGTGGAGTAGACAGAACAGGATGCTGGGAGGAAGAAAGCAGAGTCAGAGAGCAGCGATGGAGCCAGCCGCCAGGTCAGACATGCTGAATCTTTCCCGGTAAGCCACCACTTTGTGGTGCTACACAGATTATTAGAAATGGGTTAATCAAGATGTGAGAATTAGCTGATAAGAGGCTAGAACTAACGGGCCAGGCAGTGCATAAAAGAATACAATTTGTGTGTTGTTATTTCAGGTGTAACGCTAACCATGCGGGAGCCAGGAGGGATGAAAAACACAACTGTAATTTTGCTACTATTATGAATCGTAATATAAATATCTAATATGCAGGATACATGAAATATGACCTCTGTTAAAGGGGGTCACACACAAGGGGGTCACAACCCACAGGCTGAAAAATCACTGTTATAGGGTGACCCTAGGAACAGGAACCTGCATGAGGAAGAACCAGATGGAGAAGGGGAACTCCCATCCACACAGGTAACCTGTAGCAAATCTCCTTCCCTCCTAACAAGGCAACAGAGCCTCATTAAGAAGAAAATGAGGTCACACAGATGTGGCAATTGTCTGGAGCTATGGCAATGGAGACAATGGAGATTCCCCTGGGGCCTCCCAGCTGACCAGGGCATCCTGACCTGTGATCCTGAGGTGGAAAGAGTAAGAGAAGTAGGCAATACCTTCAGTCTCTTGGCCTCTGGGCACTCTGAGTCCATCCAGTCTGTGGCCACCTCCCCCATCAGACTCTCACCTTTGGCCATGTTCCTTGGGGAAAACAGGAAGAAAAAGACATGAGAAAGTACACTGGAGACATCTGATCTGGAAGGAGGATTTAGGGTTCAACTCAAGCAGAGGTCTCAGAGGAGGTTGTGGGTCAGGAATTGAGGAAGGGTCTTGGGTTGTTGACACAGGTTCCAATGAGGGATGGAAGGGCAGAGATGAAGTTACAAGAATCATGTCAGGTTGCAATCAATTTTTTTTTCTCGTTTATGTGTGCCTGTGTGTGTGCACACGAGTGTTTTGGACACACGGGTGTGCATGTAGATGTGCAGTTATGAAGCTGATAAATAGGAATCATCGTCAATCTCTCTTCAGTCTTGGTCATTGAAACAGGGTCTCTCAATCAAATCAAGAGTTCACTGATATGACAATTCTCACACGTCAGCTGGCTCTAGGAATCAGGAATTCATCTTCCAAGGCAGGCTGCCGTGTTGTGGAATATTACTGTAACTATGTAAAGGTGTGTTACATTTGTGTATGCTGCATTTATTTAATTGTGTGAAGGTGTGTTGCTGTTTCACCTTGCCTGCCTGAGGCACCTGATTGGCCTTATAAAAAGCTGAACAGCCAATAGCTAGGCAGCAGAGGGATAGGCAGGGCTGGTGTGCCGAGAGAATAAGTAAGAGGGGAGAAGAGAAGAGAAAATGAGGAAGAAAGAGAAGGAGATGCCCAAGGCCAGAAGCCAGGCAGCTGCCAGCCAACCAGACACGGAGGAAGCAGTGAAAGTAGAACATACAAAATGAAAGAAAGGTAAAAAGCCCCGAGGCAAAATGTAGATAAAGAGAAAAAGATTAAAAGAACAGCTAAGATAAGGCCGAGCATTCATAACTAATAACAAGTCTCGTGTCATGATTTGTCATGGCTACACTGCCATGCCCACCAAGCATTTAGGGAATTTATAACATTTATATGGGCTCTAGGGTTCCAGTTGGCACAGCTGCTCAGCAATCACTTAAAGTACTGAGCCGTCCCTCAAGCTCCAGGGAGCCAGAATCTTAAAGTGGAACAGAGAGAGATGAGCAAAGCATAGGGTATAGAGGACGGGGTCAACGCTCATGAAGAGGAGGCACTCTGACAAATGGATGGGTAGCCGAGACTGAAAACGTCACGACGAGGAGTCCTGGAATCCTAGGGGAAGGTCAGAATATGGTTGTAAGTATTGAGGGATAAGTCACGTAGGAGGCTCGTAACGGAGGATGATCACAGGGAAACGAACACTGGGATTGGGTGGAAATGGGGGTCTGAGGTGAGATCAAAGGCACAGGTGGGTTGAAGCTAGAGGTGAGGCAGGGATCATCAAGAATACAGTCCTCCTGGTCAGGGACAGGTCGAGATGACGACAAAGATGAGGCCAGCAGTCACACGGGAATGAATCAGAATGATGTCTGGGAGGCCAACTCAGGATGGGGCCCAAGAAGGATATGAGTCAGGAAATGGAGAGAAATAGAAGATAAGGTCAAAGGTCAGGGATCAGGGGCAATCCCCAGGGATCGTGGAGTCTTTGGTCAAGAGGATGAACATTGAAGCTCTAGATGGAGTCTGAAGTTAAAACCAGGTCAGGGGTCAGAGGTTGGAGTATGACCAAGGTGGGGATAGTCCAGAACTTCCAGGGGTCCCATAGTTAGGGATGGAGAGCAGACAAGGTCCTCACTTCATGCCCAGTGCATCTTGTCCCACAGGCTCTCTCCGGCCCTTGTGGCCAGCTGCTATGTCCTTGTGTAGTGCAAAGCCCTCGGGGAACCAGAGAGTGCTGTGCTCGCGCTTGCGCCTGGCCACCATGACACCCAGGACGAAGATGACCAGCAGAAAGACGGCACCTGCCACCAGCAGCGGCAGCAATGGCACACTCTGCTCTGGAGGCTCCAGCGGCTCTCCTGTAAGAAGGAAGCAGTGGGTGAGCCCTCAGTCAAATAGCAGAGCGGGAACAACCAGGTGGGGTTTCAATCACGGGCGATAGATATGAAGCAGGGCTTTAGCCATGGAGCAACTAGGGTCCAACCGTGAGAGGCTCTTACTCACGGGGCTGGCTTAGCTATGGGCCAAGGTTCTAGTCATCAGGTTGGACTTCAACCAGAAGACAGGACTTTCCTCATGGGACTTCGGTCACACTCTAGGACTGTACCACTCCCTGGGGTCACATGCTCTGATGTCCCTCGCTTCTTCCCACCTCACCTCGAACGTCCCGCAGTGGATATGGGAAATCAAGTCGCTCTACTGCTGACAAGGCTCCCAGGTAATCAGCAGCGCTCTGGGCATCGGGGAAGCAGTGGTCATTCTCGGGTGACTGCAGGCAGAGCCGATTGTCAATCTCCAGCATCACTACAGAGCTGCGGGAACAGAGCAACAGGACCCAAAGGCTCAACATCTGTCTGTAGCATCCTAGACACCAAACCTCAGAAAGCCACCTCCATCTCCACACCACCTGCCGAACTCTCAGCTGGTATCCAACCCCGCCGTCTCTCCCAACGGGTCTTGTTGACCACCAGGGTCCCAAAGCTGTGAATCCAATAGGGTCTTCGTTCACCCTACTGGAGACCAAGATGTAGCCCTTTGCTGGGACGTTGCACCCATATCTCAGCTCGTCTAAAAGCTTGCTTTTCTCCTGTTTCTTGCGGTGCAGGAAAAGAACTCAGAGCCTTGAATGTGCAAGGCAGGTACTCCGCCACTGAGCCACCGGCTCTAATACCCATCGACCCTTAGGTCTCAATGCACCCTGATTCCTTCTTCATTTCCTTCTTGCCCCGTCTTTCCCTCCAATGATCTTCCATACCCAGTTGTCTTGTCTTCAGCCCTCATGCATCTCCTGAGGTTCCTCCCATACCTCAGGACCCCTAAGAACAGCAAGCTCCAGCACAGCCCCTGCTTTTCACCCTGTGTGGTCATCACTGAGCCACTTTAGCCAAGAGAGAGCACATGCACCCCGTCACCCATCTCCTCCACTCAGGCTGCATCCAATCAGAACATGCAAACCGCAGCATCTCTGAAATCCAGCCCTCCTTTCGGGGTCAACCCAAACCTCAGACCCTGTTCCACCCTCAGCAAATGCCCCTCTCACTTCCAATTCCCCCTGCCTGGTCACCAGGGGCTAGTTCTGCAACTTTCACGAGATGGAGGAGGTATAAAGAGAGTATGTATATCAGAGATACAGTATATGTCTATAATCCTAGTACTTTGGAGGGCTGAGGTGGGCCGACCATGAGTTCAAAGCCAACCTACATGGAAGTTTCCAGGCCAGAGCCTATAAACACAAAGCAAAACAAAACAAACAAAAATAAGGGGGGAAAAAAGCCTACAAAACAGCTCAGCAGGCAAAGTGCTTACCATGCAAGCCTGACAACCTGGTTTGAAGCGCTAAGCACTCACATACAGATGCAGAGAGAACTGAGTCCACAAAATGGTCCTCTAACTCTACATGCATGCAGTGGCTTGAGTGTCATGGCTCTTGGGAACGCACACACATCATACACACGATAATGAATACTTTTTAATTGAAGTTATTTTTTAAAAGTCCACACATGCCTTTAACTGCTCTAGAATCAACCTGCCTCTTAACTGCTCTAGAATCAACCTGCCTCTTCTGGAGGCAGTAGCACCAGATCCACAATGCCATTTTGAACGGCCACCCCTACACCTCTACCAGGGAGCCTCCCTGCGCCCCACAAGACACACCCACATCTGAAGGCATTTCTCATTGTCACCACTAGGAGGTGTTGTCATCTGCATTTGAAGGGTAAAACCCTAGCACTGCAGCTAGGCTTCCTGTAGTGTGCACAGGATAAACATGACCCACAACAACAACAAAAAACCTCATAGACACTTAAAAACCCGTGCAAAGACTGGAGAGATGGCTCAGAAGTTAAGAGCACTGACTGCTCTTCCAGAGATCCTGAGTTCAATTCCCAGCGACCACATGATAGCTCACAACCATCCATGAGATCTGGTGCCCTCTTCTGGTGTGCAGGCATACATGGAGGCAGAATGCTATATACGTAATAGATAAATAAATCTTTAAAAGTAAAGAAAAGAAAAACCTGTAGAAGATGCATTGCAAGGAGCGCTCTCAATTAAGAAGGGTGAAACGCAAGGTCTGGATCATCAGTGCCCTGCCCAGTGTACCCAGCCTTGGGCTATAGTCACTCACCCGATCACCTCGGGACCCAGTTCGCGTCGGACACGGGAGTCGGAGACAGGGCTTGGCCGGTGATAGGGGAAGACCATGGCCTGGCCACGAGCATCCAGGCGGAAGCGCAGCGAGGTGCGCAAAATAGCGCTGAGTCGCTGCAGGAAGTCAGCACTGGAACGCAACAACTCTTCAGGGGGCAGAAGAACCGTGAGGACCAGAACCCCTCGGGCCAGAAGGGCTGGGACCTCGCTGGCACAGTCCAGTCCATCCCAGCCACACTCCTCAGTATTGCAGCCCTGGTCACAGCGGCCATCTGCAAAGTGGTCGGCGCAGTACTTCTCATATACCGGGCTAGAGGCAGAGAACACACCATCAGAGATTCCCTCAGACACCTAAATGCTTACTTAGCAAAGAGCACTACTGCACAGTGCTTGCACAAGGAACTCGAATGACCTTCCACATGTCAGACTTTCTGTTAATGCAGTTGTTGGTTGCATAACCACAGGGTCTGTGTTCCTAATTCAAAATACTTGGGACTAAAGCTATTTCTGAGTTTAAATTAATTTGGGTTTTAGAATATTTGCATATTTTCTTAACATATATATATTATATATACTATTATATATGCGATGAATTATCTTTCAATACATATTGTTTTAAGATAAGATCTCACATATCTCAGGCTGGCCTCAAACTCCCTATGTTAGCCAGGCATACTGGCACACACCTCTAATCCCAATACTCCAGACAGAGGCAGGGGTGTTTCAGGGCCAGCCTGGGACACATAGTCAATACCAGGCCAGGCAGGGCTACATAGTAAAACCCTAACCCTATTAAATAAAAAAGAAAGAAAGAAAGAAAGAAAGAAAGAAAGAAAGAAAGAAAGAAAGAGAGAAAGAGAGAGAGAAAAAAAACTGAGGGTGATCATGAACTGTCCTCCTGCCTCCAACAGCTGAGTGCCGGGATTACAAGCATGCATCACCACTCACAGGTTAGCTGGTGCTTGAAACAAAACCCAGGACTCTGTGTATGTTAGGCAAGCATCCCACCAACTGAGCTACATCCCCAACCTTCTATACATAATTTATGTAAGGCACCTCATGAATAATGTTCAAGCCTAAACACACACACACACACAAAACAAAACAAAACAAAAAACACATAGCCCAAAAGTAACTATATATCTCTAGTGTACCTGAGTTTGGGGGTTGTTTTATTTCCTGGGGATGGAACCAAGGGCCTCATGCCATTTAGGCCACTGAACTACATCCCAACCTGAATTTTGACTGCAATTTATCAATGAGGTAAAGGATGGAATTTTCCACTGTGGCATCACTCCACACAGTTCGGGGTTCCGGGTTTGGGATCAGGGATGGTCAACCAGTATCAATGCATTAACTATTAATTGAGCACCTGCTACATGCTGCCATAGATACCAAGATCCCACCCACAATTCCTTGCCCCAGAAAAACTGGCATCCCTGTGGGTGGAGAGAGATGTCATAGGAGACAGGTAAGGAGAATATACAACGTTCTAATTAGATGACAATAAATGGTTAATATAAATGTATATGTGGCAGTGTTGGAATTAAATACTAGGAAGCATGGGACGTGCTGGAGGTAGGAGTAGTTCACGATGTAGATAATACCATCTAAGCAGAGATTTGAAGGAGGTGGGAGGAACTTCTTCAAGTAAGAACAATTCAGCCAGTAAGCAGAGCGTCCTCACTGAAGAGCAAGCATGGGACATCCGAGGCGGTCGGGGTGACTGAAGGGCTTGGGAAGGTTGGAATGGAAGATAATGAGGAGACGAAGGCAGGAGGGGGTGCTCCAGACAAACAGAGGGGCACGGGAATGGATGCAGGGATGTAGAATGGATGGATGGAGAGGGACAAGCAAGGAGATGGAAGGCACATGGAGGGAAATGGAGGATCCACGGGACAGGAGGATGGCCATTAGAGGCTTATGAATGAAGCGGGGCACAAAGACAGGCAGACAGATGGCACACAGAACAGACCAGCAGACAGACAGATGGATGGACAAGCCAAAGTACAGATAGCTGGGCGTACAGACAGCCTCGGGGCTCACAAGGTGGAAGGAGAGGGCAGATCCCTGCGAGTGGGTTCTCTGACCGCCACATGCACACACGCTAAATAAGTAAGTGTAATGTTTTGGTTTGGGCAAGCTCTCACCATGTAGCCCTGGTCGACCTGAAACTCACCACATAGACCAACCTGGCCGAATTTATATAGAGACCTGCCTGCCTCTGCCACGCAGGTCCTGGGATTAAAGGTGTGAGCTTAATTTTTAAAATTTTAGAAAGTCAGATGGAATGTGTGACTTCAGGCAGACAGAAACAAACGGGCGAGATGTGTAGAGGGAAATACAAATGGTCAAAGATGAGGCACACAGGTGAATGGAACCCCAGACGGTGGCAGCTGTGAAAAACGAAGAAGCAGCTCCACCAGACAGTCCAAAAACGGACTTCCAGGAAAACTGGGTCAGATGTGACTCACTGACAGACAGTGCAGCAATTCAGATGGGCAGGGGGACAGAGTTGTGAGCTCACTTGCAGGTGCGTTCGCGGCCACCAGCGTAGCAGTCAAAGTTGTCATAGAGGCAGGCTGGGGAGCTGCAGGCTGGGTCACACCGGCTGTTGTTGAAGAGACGCCAGCACTGCAGTGCCTCACACTGCCGCCAGGGGTCGTCCACGTTCAGCGAGCAGTCGCCGCCGTCCCAGCCACAGCCCGGGGTGTTGCACTCGCGATCGCAATTCTGGTCCCCTCTCTTGGCCTGGCAGGCGGCTCTCGGGCACCGTGGCTCCTCGGGGATTTCAGGGGCTGTAGATGGGGTCTCGCAACGCGGGCCAGTCCAGCCCGGAGCGCATACACAGCGGAAGAAAGGGACGATCTGCAGAGGTAGGCATGAACCCCCATGCAGACAAGTGGAAGCTGCGCAGCTGGCGTTAGTAGCGCCTGAGGGTGACGCTCTAGAGACCCGGCAGAAGGGACCGGACAGCCCAGGAGGACAAGCACAGCGTGGCCCACGGGCGGTCTGCTGGCATGGGATACCCATCGGACACTGCAGCTCTCGGCAGGAGCGTGCTATCCTCTCGCAACGCAGACCCCAGAATGGCTATTGATGGGATGAGGGAATCAAAAGGAAAAATATGATAATGAGAAGAAAAGAAGAGGAGGGTGGAAAAGAGAGAGGAGTGAAGGTCAAAATTTGAGAAACGATAACCCTCCCTCCCTCTCCCAACCTCTCCAAGTTCAGCGACCTCCCCTTTTCTCTAAGGACCTCAGGACCCCCAGGAAGCCACAGCTTCACTAAATTACTCTCCAAACCATAATTCAGCATCTCTCAGAATCCCTTTGCCTTCCACTTTTCCCTTATAGACCATACCCTTCCCTGAGGCCACACCCCCTCTCCTTCCCCAAGAGCCTCCACCCCGGTCACTCACACCTACCTGGACACAGTGACAGGTGAAGGTCAGCCCACCTCCAGGGCCTGAGCTGGGATGGCACTGGCCTCCATGCTGACACGGTTGGGACTCACAAGGGGACAGGGCAGTCTGACAGCGAGGCCCTGTGAAGCCAGGGTGGCAGAGGCAGCGGAAGTGCCCGCCTGGATCTTGTAGGCAGTCCCGGGTGTGAGCTGCATGGCAGGCACCTGGGCGACACTCATTGATGTCTGCCTCACAGTGCAAACCCGTGTATCCGGGGGGACAGTTACAGCGGAAGCCACCCACCAGGTCCACACAGGTACCGTTGTGTAGGCACCGGAGGCCTGAATCCAAGGACGGGCCTGGGCCACAGTCATCCTCATTGATCTCACAGAGAACTCCTAGGGGATGGGAGAGTGGTCAGTGGAGTGTGGAGACCGCCTCTTAGCCTGTCCCCAACCCTGGCCTTGACATACCAAGTGTGCCAGGGGGACAGGAACAGAGATAGCGGGCCACGAGATCAATACAGGAGCCTCCATGCTGGCAGGGCTGGGAGGCACATTCATCCACATCGTCCTCACAATTGTCACCAGAATAGCCAGCAGGACACTGTAGTGAGGCAAGGAAGAAGTCGCTCAGATCTAGGGGACACAGACATGCCCAGGCATACCTGTGAACACAAGAAATCCCAGCACAAAAGGACACATGTAGACATCCAATATACAGCCAATAGAGAGGGCAGACTTACCCAGTACAAGGAAACACACTGTGCTTGGTTTTTTGTTTTGTTTTGGGTTTTTTTTTTTTTTTTTTTTTTGGTTTTTCTTTTTTTGTCAACTTGAACCAAACCTAGACACGTCTGGGAAGAGGGAATCTCACTTGAGAAACTGCCTCCTTCAGATTGGCCTGCAGCATGTCTGTCGGGGTATTTTCTTGACTGCTTGATGTGGAGGGACCCAGCCCACTCTGGGTGATCCCATCCCCAGGGGCAGGTGGGCTTGAGCAATTCAAAGGAAGCAAGCCAGTGAGTGATGACCCTCTGTGGTCTCTGCTCCCATTTTGCCCTGCAGTTTCCTGCCTTGGGCTTCTTCCCTGGCTTCCCTCAATGACGGACTGCAATCTGTGAGCAAACCCTTTCCTCCCTCAAGTTGTTTTTGGTCAAAGTGAGATTGTGAAGACCACCAGCACACTCAGCATATGGGGACATATGTTCATAAAAACACAGGGAAAACACCCATCTAGACACAAACACTGACAGAGCCACTCATCCCCAAAGAAGCACAGAACTGAAGACAGAAACTCACACAAACGTGCCCAGGTCCATTCACAAGGACAGAGGGTTAGGAGCTGAAGAAACAGCTCAGTGAGTGAGAGCACTTGCTGCGCAAGCATGAAGATTTGAGTTCAAGTCCCCAGCACCCACTCAAAGAGCAAGGCGTGGTCTTCTGTGTCTGTAACCCAGGTGCCAGGGTAGAGACAGGAGGAACGCTGGGGCACTGCTACCAGCCTAACTTCAGGTTCTGAGAGAGGACCTCAAAGGAATAAAGCAAAGTAACAGAGGAAGACGCCTGTTGTCTTCCTCTGGCTTTTGAGCACACTACTGTGTACAGCCAGTGCACACACACACACACACACACACACACACAGATACAGACCCACAAAGAGATAAAGACTGCTAGGTCTGGCTGCACACTCCTCTAATCCCAGCACTCAGGAGGCAGAGGCAGATAGATCTCCAATAGCTCAAGTGCAGTCAGCGTTACATAGTGAAATTGCTGAAGAAGGAGGGGGAAAGAAGACACGCAGCCAGGTAGCCAGGTATGGTGGCGAATGCCTTTAATCCAGCCAGAGGCAGATGGATCTCTATGAGCTGGAGGCCAGTCTGGACTATATAGCAAATTCCAGGATATCCAGGGCTACATGGACAGACCATATCTCAAAAACTAACTAAACTGGAAAAAAAAAAAGCCAGGCGGTGATGGTGCACACCTTTAATCCCAGCACTCAGGAGGCAGAGGCAGGCAGATCTCCGTGAGCTTAAGGCCAGCCTGGTCTACAAGAGCTAGTTCCAGGACAGCAGGACAGGCTCCAAAGCTACAGAGAAACCTTGCCTCAAAAAAAAAAAAAAAAAACCATACAAACCAGACATGCAGACTAGGGATGAAGCTCAGTGGTAGAGTTCTCACCTCCACTCATGAAGCATTCCTGTTCCCCCACCAGGAAAAAGAAACACACCATGCATGATTAGCTTCTCTTCCCTCTCCCTGGGAAGCACACTTACCTCACACACATAGCCCCCCATGTAACCACGGCAGGTGCCCCCATGGTGGCAGGGCTGGGCTGTGCAGGGGTCCACTTCCTGTTCACAGTGACTACCGGTGCGGCCCTCTGGACACATACAGTAGTGGGAGTGGTCCTTGTCTACACACTGCCCACCTGCCTGACACAGCTGCTCCAACCGTACCCCTGAGGAGCAGAGAGTGACGTCAGGTGTGAGGCAGCCATGCACCCTTCCCTCTTCCGGCCCACATCACACAATCCAGCAACCCTGCTGTCTCACCCACATTCCAGAGGGCTGTCAGGCAACTTGTCAACTGGCCTGGTCTCTTTCCATAATATCCAACTTTGATGCCCATGCAGGCTCAGTCACACACACACACACACAGCATCCCAGCTGTCTCCCCATCCTGTGGCCAACTATACCACAGTCACACACGTACATAGCCACACACCTCATTAGATCCACATGCTATGTGGCCCCATCGTTCGACTAATACTAGCAAGAGATATGTACCATCCTTCAGCCTCACACACCCGACACATGCTGCCCCTCACCCATCTGGGCTGCAGCCTCTTTGCAGGGTAGGTTTTTTATGTCACACAGGCGGCCACTCCACCCAGGGGGACAAATGCAGTAGGCCCCAATCTGGACACAGCGACCCCCATTCTGACAGGGTGACTGGCTACACCAGTCCACCAGGTTCTGCAAAAGAAACCCTCAAGGTCAGCACTGGGAGAAATCCTAGAAACAAGGTGGGCTTCTCCCTTCAGGATGCCCCACAGGCCCCACCTGGTTTCTGGACTCTTCCCCAAGGACCTTGGCCACCACCCACCTGACACAGATTCCCAGTGAAGCCCTCCCGGCAGGTGCATTGAAACCCTGGGTGGGTAGGGTTGCAGACGCCCCCATGCAGACAAGGCCGGGAGAGGCAGGGGTCGGTCTCATATTGGCAGTGGGTGCCCGTGTAGCCGGGGCGACACAGACAGCTGAAGGAGTTAACGTCATCCACGCAGGTTCCTCCATTGAAGCAGGAACTGGAGAATAAGACAAGGGGGTCAAGCTCCACCCCCTTGAAGGCCACCCTGCCCCTCCTCGAATCAAGTGTTTTCCAATGTCTGATCCTCACTGCCCCCAACAAGCTATAGTTCTGTAGCGATCTCACCTGGCCCGCCACCTATGGATCCCGTCCCAGTCTGGGCCTTGCAAGGACTGGAGTCTGACTTCCATCCAGCCTTGCCTTTTCCTCAGACATGCGCCATCAACATCCAAGCCCTCAGGCAGATGCCAGGTCAGGAAGCCCTCCCTGGTCCCCATTCTGCCACAGGCCCCACCCACCTGGGGCTGCAGTCTGGCAAGTCATTCTCACAGTGGAAGCCTCCATAGCCAGGTGGACAGGTACAGGTGAAGGAGGCCACATGATCAGTACAGGTGCCAGGGCCACAGGGGTTGCTCAGACACTCGTCCACATCCCGAGCACAGCTAGGACCAGCAAAGCCAGTGAGGCAAGAGCAGGTAAAGGAGCCCACGCCGTCCTGGCAGGAACCACCATTGAGGCAAGGGTCTGCAGTGAGCGGGAAGGAAGTCTGGTCATTCCCTATGCCCACATCCGCCCGCCCTGACCCAACTGCATTCCACACACGGGAAAACTCAGGAAGAAGCCAGATTCAACCCGGAGGATTTTTAAAATCTCATTTGGAGGAGGAGTAGATGGGGAGGAAGAATTAAGATGGGAGTGGAGTCCTGGGTAGAGAAGAGGAAGGGAGAGGAAACTGTGTTTGGGCTGGGGAAAAAAATGTATTAATTAATAAAAGTAAAATTTAAAAATATCCCCCGTGAGTTATAAAGCTGGTCCTACCTATCCTGAAATTCAGAATCTGTTATGGAATATTCCTTTCCACTGTATGAAGATGTGTCACTGTGATTGGTTTAATAAAGAGCCGAACAGCCATTAGTTAGGCAGGAAGAGGTTAGGCAGGACTCCTGGGGACAGAGAACTCTGGGAAGAAGAAAGGTGAGGTCACCAGCCAGACACAGAGAAAGCAGGATGGGCAATATAGAGTAAGGTAACCTAGCTGTATAAAAGGATACAGACTAAAAGATATGGATTAATTTAAGTTGTAAGAACTAGCTAGAAGCAAGCCTAAGCTAAGGTCAATCTTTCATAATTAATAATGTCTCCATGTCGGGTTTTTTTTTTTTTTCTGTAAACTGGCAGCCCGAAGAAAAATCCGCCTACAAGAATCCACAGGTTCAACCAGCAGAGGAAGGGGTGAAAATCAGAGATCACACAAAGGCTACACATAAAAACTTTCCTCTCATTATCCCCTAAGCAACAGAGCATAGGAAACACACACATGGCATCTGCACTGTGCTTAGTGCTTAGGCTGTCCAGAGAGTCCAAGAAGGTGGTGGTGCAAGTAAAGGTGCCTGCCACACATGACTGACCACCTGAATCCAATCCCCGGGACCCACACGGGAGGAGAAAACCAACCCCTAGCTGTCCTGTGGCCTCCATACATACATGAACACACACACGCCATACACACAATAATAAAATTTAAATTAAAAAGTTAAGTCTAAGTTGGTAAGATGACTCAGCATGGGCAAGGCACCTGCCACCAAGCCTGATATCCTAAATCAAAGCCCCAGGTCCCTCAAGGTGGAAGAACAGAATCCCCAAAAACTGTCCTCTGACCTCTACATGTGGCACATACATACCCACACTCATACACACAATAATAAGTAAATGTAAAAACATTTAAATAAAAAGTAAGATATCTAGAGATGACTGAAAGTCTCTGGTATGTAGGTTATTTGCAAACATTAATCCATTTTAAAATAAGGGCTGGAGTACCCATAGAGTCTGGTATCCCTGGAAGCTCTGGGGCCAATCTCAGAGTACCAAGGAACACATGTACTTCTAATGCTCATATTCGTGAGCTCAGCGTAGGCTTGTGTGAACAGTGTAGCCACTACCAGCCATGAGGCTAACGGGCCTTGACATTGCTGCCAGTTCAAATTTAAAAAGCTGCAGATATAAAATACATTTAGCAGATTTAAATTGTCAAAGGCTTATATGTGAAAATTAAGATATTTTTCTTTTTTGTTTTGTTTTGTTTTTTCGGTTTCTCTGTGTAGCTCTGGCTGTCCTGGAACTAGCTCTTGTAGACCAGGGCTGGCCTCAAACGCACAGAGATCCGCCTGCCTCTGTCTCACAAGTGCTGGAGGCGTGCGCCAGTCACCACTGCCCAAAAATATTTTCTATATTGGCTTAAGTAAAACATTTTTTACACTTTTCATAACATTTTTGTAATTTTTTTTATTATTCCTTTGTGTGTGTGCATGTGTGTGTGTGCGCACGTGTGTATACACATGGTATTTGTGTAGAGAGCCGAGGACACCTTGTGAGATTGAACTTGGGTCATCAGGCTTAGCAGCAAGCCCCTTTACCTGCAGAGCCCTTTCACCAGTATTTATTCAGCAGTGCTGCAGGTGGAACTAAGGCCACCAAGCATGAGGAGACAGCAACACAGTGCCAGGCACACAATATGGTTTGATGGGTGGGCTCCCTGCACTTACTGGGGTCACAGTCGTTAATGTCCTGATCACAGAAAGGGCCAGTGTATCCCCCATGGCAGATACACCTGAAGCTCCCAGGCAGGTTGGTGCAAGTACCATGGTGGCCGCAGGGGGAGGCACCAGAACACTCGTCCACATCCTGCTGGCACCGTGAGCCTGGAGGTGAGAGGGGAAGTAATTAGGTTAGAGGGGTAAAGTGGGGTGTGAGGGGGGTCTGCAGCTCAAGAACCCACAGGCTGAGGCAGGAAATGGCCATCAAACCTCAGGCATTCTAGCATCCTCAGCCCCAGATGGCTCCCTCTTATCCTGAGCTGTGAATGTCTAGATCCAGCTCTTTTCCCAGAAGGAAGGACCTTCAAAGGCAGAACAGGGGTGGGTCCCATTTGGCTTCCCAAAGGAGCAGGAAAAGAAGGAAGAGGGAAAGGAGGAGGAAGAAAAAAGGAGGTAGAAAGGGAGGAAGACAGAAAAGAGAGGAAGGGGACACTGTGTACCTTGCCAGCCTGGGGGACAGGAACAGACAGTCAGCTGGCCAGAGTCAGACTCACAGTGGCCTCCATGCTCACAGAGGCTTGGAGTACAGGGGGACAGCACCTCACACTGACGGCCTGTAGAGAACCAGCAGGATTTAGATAGTCTTGAAAGACACATTGCTCCCGTCCCCCCAGCCATGGAGTCCCACCCTGATATCCAGAAAAGACCAAAAAAGAAAGAAAGAGAAAGAGAGAGAGAGAGAGAGAGAGAGAGAGAGAGGGAGGGAGGGAGGGAGGGAGGGAGGGAGGGAGGGAGGGAGGGAAGGAAGGAAGGAAGGAAGGAAGGAAGGAAGGAAGGAAGGAAGGAAGGAAAAGGAAAATGCAGAGGGGTTGGAAAGATGGTTCAGTATTTAAGAGCACCTCATGCCCAATCATAAGGACCAGAGCTCAGACCCAGCATCTATATAACAAACTGTAACCCCCAGTTGCAAGTCAGAAGGAAACAGGGGGATCACGGGGACTCATTGGCTTCCAGCCTATCCAAGAAAGCACAAACCCCAGGTTCAGGGAGAGACTCTGCCTCAAAGGAAGAGATAGAGTGGCAGAGGAGGACACCTACCCCCTCTTCTGGTTCTAGCCCACACACACAGGCATGAGCACACAGAGACACACGAGGGAGGGGGGAGCGCGGGGGGGGGAGGGAGGCACGGGGGACAAAGATTTAAAAAGAGTAGAAAGGAAACATGAGAAACAAGGGTATCAAGGGCTCTGAGGAGGAAGGTGGGGACACACACCCTGAAATCCAGGGGGACAGGTACAGTGGAAGCCTCTTCCATCACTGGTACAGGTGCCGCCAGCCTGGCAGGGCTGGGACTCACAGGCATCTGGAACCAGGCTCTGGCTGCAGCGGGGGCCACTCCAACCAGGCTCACACACACAGCGGAACCTGATGGGGGAGGCAGTCAGGGGTGGCAGGTGACCAGAGAGACAGCAGAAGAGGGGTCCAGCGTTGGGGAGGGGCCTCACCCGCCAGATGCATCGTGGCAGACTCCGTGACTGCAGGGCTTATGCGCACAGGGATGATTCGCAGGCAGGCAGAGGGGAGGCAGGGAGCCAGGTGGGCAGAGGCAACGGAAGCCGTTTTCCCCGTCCACACAGGAGCCACCCTCTCCACAGGGGCTGGATGCACACTCGTTAATCTCCACATTGCAGAGGGGCCCTGGGAAGCATACATGCAACTTCATCCCAGAACCAAGACAGTGGTGCCGACTGAGGGAGAGGGGACACTTTGTTCTGTATTACACAGCAGCATCTCCATGTAGGGCCCACATTCTGATGACAGGGTGAGAACTTCAAACCAATGAGTGAGCAAGCTCAGGATGCCACGAAGTAGGTGTTCTCTCTCTCTCTCTCTCTCTCTCTCTCTCTCTCTCTCTCTCTCTCTCTCTCTCTCTCTCCCATTGATGTGGGAGTGATTTCATATTAATAAAGAAACTGCCTAGGCCCCTTGATAGGCCAACCCTTAGGTGAGTAGAGTAAACAGAACAGAATGCTGGGAGAAAGAAGCTGAGTCGAGGGAGTCGCCATGTTTCTCCCACTCCAGACAGACGCAGGTTAAGATCTTCCCTGGTAAGCCACCTCGTGGGCTACACAGATTATTAGAAATGGGTTAGATTAATATGTAAGAGCTAGCCAATAAGAGGCTACAGATAATGGGCCAGGCAGTGTTTAAAAGAATACAGTTTCCTTGTAATTATTTCGGGGCATAAGCTAGAGCTAGCTGGCAGCCGGGAGCTGGGGCGGCCCGCAGCTCCACTCAACAGCTCACTCTCTCTTTCTCTCTTCCTGCCAGCCTCCATTCCTCCTCCCTCTCTCCATCATCTCTCCTTTCTTTTCCTGCTTTTTAAAAAGTTTATTGTTTATTTATTATTTATTTATTTCATGTGAGTGTTTGTATGTACATTAGTGCACCATGGTGTGTTCCCAGTGCCCATGAAGGTCAGCAGAGGGCATTAGATTCCCAGAACTGGAGCAACAAGCAGTTGTGAAACACACTGAACATGGAGAAATAGAACTGGTGCCTACATAGAGCCATCTACATTCTAGAGTATTTGGTACAGAAAGGTACTCTACAAGTTACCAGAGGAGAAACAAGAACACCAACCCAAAGCCTAATGGTGGTGCCGCATGCCTTTAATCCCAGCACTCAGGAGACAGAGGTAGGTGGATGTCTGAGAATCTGAGGCCAGCCTGGTCTACAAGATCCAAAGCTATAGAGAAACCCTGTCAAAAGAAAGAAAGAGAGAGAGAGAGAGAGAGAGAGAGAGAGAGAGAGAGAGAGAGAATGAACGAACACCAACCCAGTCACAAACCCTTTGATCTACAATGGTGTCCTGCCTCCAAGATCTACTAGTGTAAAGGAGCCCCTTAGCTTGTGGGAGTAACCAACAAATATACCAGCCAATATTTGATTTGACTTAAGGCCTACTCAAAATGAAACCAATACCTGACTTTTGCCTCAGAAGCCAAGAACCTGAGACTAGACAATCCTGGGACCTATGATACAACCAAATACTACTAATCTTAAGAGAAAAACAAAGTAGTGAAAAAATGTCTCCTAATGACATTCTGCCTTGCTCATCATCAGAGAAGTTTCCTCCTGCAGCAGATGGGAACAAATACGGAGAACCACAGCCATTGTGTAGCGTGAGAGACCTGGAAAAACTCAGCCCTAGGTGGATGGGGTATCTCCATCAAATCCCTCTGCTCGGGGCTCAGGGAACCCTGAGAAAGAGGAGGCAAGAGAGTGGAAAACAAAGGGTATGGAGGACACGAAGAAAACACGGCCCTCTAAATCAACATGTGCAAAGCTCATATGAACTCACAAAGACAGGGACAGTATGCACATGCCTACACGGGCCTGCATCAAGTCTTCTGCATATATATTTCTGGGATTCCTGAGTGTGTGGGTGAGTGGCTCTCTGATTCTTTTTATTGTTGTGGTCACTGTCTTGGTGTTTTTCCAAGACAGGGTTTCTCTGTGTAGCCCTGACTATCCTGGAATTAGCTCTGTAGGCCAGGCTGGCCTTGGACTCACAGAGATCCTCCTGCCTCTTCCTCTCAAGTGCTGGGCTTAAGGGCATACACCACCACCACCCAGTGGGTCTCTGATCCTTGTGTCTTCCTTCTCCTTCTGGTTTTGTTTTGTCATTCCAATGTGTTGGTTTTGTTTTGTTTTATTATATTTTATTTTATATTTAAAAAACAAAACCAAGCAATTATGAGCTAGCATGTGGGCACTGGGAACTGAACCCCAGTTCTCTACAAGAGCAGCAGAGCCAGCTCTCCAGCACTCTCTGTGCTGTTTGGCTATGAAATGTGATTTTGCCATGTAGCCCTGGCTAGCCTAGTGCTCACTATGAAGCTCAGGCCAGCCTCAAACTTGCACCAAGGCTACCTTTGCCTCCCGAATATTGTGGTGACAGGCGTACATCACCACATCTGGCCCTAGGAAATCTCGTGTGTGTGCAAATAAAGGGAAGAAGGGATGACAAAATGGTTCACAAGGAAAAAATGCTTGCTACCATGACTGAGTTGGATCCCTGAAACCTATATAGTGGGAGAGACCTCACTCTACCAAGTTGTCCTGTGAACTTCACACATACACAAACAAATAAATGCAATTTTTTAAAACTAAAGGTGCGGGGGAAGCCCACCCATAAGACACTGGAGCTTAATCCTTATGCTACAAAACCCTCCCCACTCCATGGCAGCCATATGCCCACCTGTGAATCCCGGCTGACAGACACAATCATAGCGGTTAATGCCATCGTGGCAGACACCAAAGGTACAGGGGTTGCTGGCACAATCATCAATGTTGACTTCGCAGTTTACACCTGCAGGAAGGGGAATAGAGCAGGGAGTCGCCACTACTGTCAAGCACCACTTCCAAACTCCTCACCGACACCCACGCACACACCCGTGTCCGATTCCCGTCACAGCCCTAAACCCCACCTGTGGTTCCCGGAGGACAGCGGCAGAGGTACTTGTCCACCAAGTCTAGGCATTTGCCACCATAGCGGCAGGGCTGGCTGCGACACTCATCCACCTGGCTCTCACAGCGTGTGCCCGTGTAGCCTGGGGCACAAGCACATGAGAAGCTAGCGATGCCGTCGACACAACGCCCATGGTGGCAGGGGTCCGGAGAGCAGTCGTCCACATTTCGCTCACACAGGGTGCCCTCAAAGCCTGCACAAACAGGAGGGTATCCACTTGTCCATGGCTACAGTCTCAACCCAATTCTAGCTCGGTTGTCAGGCCGCACTCCTTCACCCTCCCATTCCACCCAGCTCCAAGTGCTGCCCCCGACCCAGAAGCTACCTCTTTAAATCCCACTGCCAGCTGCACCCTGAATCCTGTCCAGAACCCTGCCTACCTCCATCATCACTATACATCGGGTGTCACTCTCCCTGCCCTGGCCTCACTGAAACCCTCCTCTGAGGCTGTCCTTAATTCTGTTATTGGTCCTCGACATCCACCAGCCCACCAGCCCACCTTGTGGTCCTTGCCACAGTCTCACGGTCCACCCTCACCCTCTGCACAGCGACACTCATAGCCATCGGGCTGGTCCACACACTTGGCGCCATTCCGGCAGGGAGTGCTTGCACATTCGTCCACGTCCAGCTGGCACGTGGACCCACTGAATCCTGGGAGTAAGGCATGAAGAAAGGTGATATTCATAATCAAAGCAGGCTCCCTGCCTTATTTGAGTGGGAAACACCCCTTTGCTTTCTTTTAAATTAATATCAGTGTACTCAAGGCCAGGGAGACGTCCCAGAGGCCAGTGAAGCCCGACCACCTGAGTTCGATTCCCAAGACCCACATAGTGGAAGAACAGAACCCACCTACACAAAAAAAGTAACTAATTAGCTAATTACTTTAAATTTCAATGTGTCATAACCTGCCAGCCAGGCTCCCTGCCCCAGGATCCTCACCAGATGGGCAGGTACAGCTGAAACCATTGACGCGATCCTTACAGACGCCACCATTGACACACGGGCTGCTCTGACATTCATCTATGTCCACCTCGCAGTAGGTCCCTGTGAAGCCTGAAAGGGGATGGGATGAGCCATGGGAAGTTCCCCTTGGGGGTCTTTTTCTCTTTAGTTTCAGGGCTTTGATTTTGTTGTTGTTTCGTTGAGACAGGTTCCTTCTGCATACCTGGAGCTAGCCTGCAACTAATGATCCTCCTGCTTCGGATACCCAAATGCTGGGATTACAGGCGTCCACGAGCACAAACTCAGATTTAGTTTCAAACAACTGAACCCTCACCCGGCTGTGGTCTCATGTGGACCGAGGCTGATGAAGCTTCCCCTCCAATACCATCTGGCAAAATTCTGCTCTGGTCCTGCTCCTACCTTATCCAGGGTCACAGGGTTTTACCCTAAAGACACAGAACTCGCTCCCTCTCTCCAGCCAGGAAGTTTTACTTTAAACCTAGGTTGGGGCCAGTAAGACAGCTCAACAGATAAGGACACTTGTTGCAAAGGCTGACAACTGGATCCCTCATGGTGGAAGGAGAATTGACTCCTGACAGCTGTCCTGTAATCTCCACACTCACACCATGCCATGAACTCATCAGTGCATGCATCCATATGTACAGACACATGTGTGTGCAAGCACACATACACACATGTAAACAAATGCAATTTTTGAAAGAAATATTGTTACCAGGCACAGTGGCACATACCTTTCAATCCAGTGTTTGGAAAGCAGAGGCAGGTGGATCTCTGTGAGTTCAAGGTCAGCCTGGTGAGTTCTAGACAGGGTCTCACTATGTAGCCCTGGCTGATCTGCAATTTCCTTTGTACTGAAAGTGTTATAGCTGACTTGAAATGCTTTGTGTGTGTGTGTGTGTGTGTGTGTGTGTGTGTGTGTGTGTGTGTGTGTGAGAGAGAGAGAGAGAGAGAGAGAGAGAGAGAGAGAGAGAGAGAGAGAGAGAGAGATGGGTATCCTCAGAGGCCAGAAGAGGGTGGTATATCCCCTGGAGTTAGAGCAACAGGCAATTGCAAACTGCCCCATATGGGTGCTGAGAACCAAACTCACTCCTCTAGAAAAGAAGGAACTACTTTAAACCACTAAACTACCTCTCTAGCCCCTTCTTATGTTGTTTTATTTTATTTCATTTTATTCAAGACAGGGTCTCACTTCATAATCCTAGAACTCACCATGTAGACCAGGCTGCCTCTGCCTCACAAGTGCTGGAATTACAGGCAAGTGCTTCCATGCCCAGCCTTCAGGACCCACCCAAGCCACAGCCAACACCCACCTGCCATACAAATGCAGGTGAACTGGCCAATTCGGTCAAGACATGTGGCCTGGTTGCGGCAGGGCCCAGACAGACACTCGTTGACATCGGTCTCACAGCGAGGTCCAGTGTAGCCACGGCCACACTGACACAGGAAGGAGCCCTGTGTGTTCACACACCGACCCAAATGTTCGCAGGGGTTGGCACCTGCGGAGGAAGGGCACAGGCAGGATGAACATGGCCAACCATGGCTCAGACTCTCCCCTGTCCTCAGACTCATTTCCAGAGGGCTCTCCTCTCACCAATGGAGCACTCATCCACGTCCTGGTCACATGCCCCTCCAGTGAAGCCGGGTGGACAGGTGCAGATGGCCCGACCACTCACAGGGTTGGTGTCACAGATAGCATCCTCGTGGCAGGGGTTGCTGACACACGCATCGTCCAGATGACACAGGAGGCCTGAGAAAAGGTAAGCCAAGATCAAGATGCTCTCTGAGCCTTCTGGGGAAGAAGTTAATATAAATGCCTCATATCGGGGTGAGCGCCCAACCACAATACAACCATTTTTTTAAAATAATTATTTATTTTATGTGTATAAGTGCTTTGCCTGCAAGCATGCAACATGCATCCGGCACTCTAGGAGGTCAGAAAAGGACATCAGATGCTCTTGATCTAGAATTATAGATGGTAGCCACTGTGTGGGTACTGAGAATTGGACCTGGGTCCTTTGCAAGAGCAGCCACTGTTAACCCTGCAGCCACTTCTGAAGCCCTTCTTAGCACATACATTTAAACAAGACGATAGCACCAGGTTCTCCTCTATGTACTATGACCTCCTGGGGACTCAAGTCTTAGCAGAGCTTAGGTGAGCATATCCCTGGCACTCTATTTAAACTTCGGGTCCCTGAAAAGAAACTTGAGTGGGGCGGTGGTCACTGGGTCCCTTTATATTCTTCCCAATGTGACCGAATTGAATCTATCTGCTTTTTATTCTTTGAGAGAGAGAGAGCGCGCGCACTGGTCCCCAGTTCTGCCCAAAGTTCCCACACGCCTAGCATTTGAGGAAGAAGGTTGGTTCTAAGGATGGAATCACAGGGCTCTAGGCATACAAAGCATGAATGGTGCCACCGAGCTTCACTCCTAGCTGTTAGCTTTTTGTTTATTATGACTTTTTTAATTATTTCTAATTTTAATTAATTCTCTGGGGGGTTGCACATGTCATCGTGCATGTTTAGAGGTCAGAGGGTAACCTGGGTTGCTGATGCTCTCCTTGTACTATGTGGGTCCCAGTGATGGAATTCAGATTGCCAGGCTTACTCAGCAAGCACCTTTAACCCCCTGAGCATCAATCTGGCCCATCTCGCTTACTTCCTCTTTTTGTTGTTGCTTTGTTTTGTTTGTTTTGAAGGGTTTCTCTGTGTATCCCTGGCTATTCTGGGCTCACCTGCCTGCCTCTGCCTCCCAAGTGCTGGGATCAAAGACGTGCACCACCACACCTGGATGCCTCCTGTTTCTTGTTTGTATTATTAACCACAAGTATATTCAGTATCTACTTTATTTTATTTTATTTTTGTGTCTGGACAGCCATAGGTGCTGGGAACCAAACTTAAATTTTTGGTTGTGAGCCTAGCCTTTAATGGCTGAGCCATCCCTCCAGCCCATATCTGCTCTTTCTTAAGCCACTTACTATGAAAAAAATTGAAATATACAGAATATGTTTCACATACAGAGCATTTGGTTCACTATTACTTATCTTTTAACCTGCTTCTTCTAAACCATTTGAAAATCACTTGGAAATGTTTTACAAACAAGTCACCGAGGGCTGGAAAGATGGCTCAGCAGCTAAGAGCACTAGCTGCTCTTCCAGAGGAACTCATTTTGATTCACAGCACCCATGAGGCAGTTCAGAACCATCTGTAACTCCAGTGCCAGGGGATCTGATTCATTCCTCCGGCCTCTGAGCATACCAGTCACGCATGTGGGACCAGACATACATGCAGACAACACAAATACATAAAGTACACTTTTAGGGGGAAGATCAAGACAGGGTTTCTCTGTGTAACAGCCTCGGCTGTCCTGGAACTCACTCTGTAGACCAGGCTGGCCTCTAACTCACAGAGATCTGCCACTGGAATCAGAGGTGTGTGCCACCATTCCCCGCTATCCACGTACCCCTCTTAACACTTTCTAACTGCCCGAGGTGCTGCCTCTTTCCCAGTCAGACATCTCAGTAGTTCCGTAGTTCCCCAAGCCCAGTGGCATCTGTCTTGGACTGTATACCAGTCCCTCACAGGACAGAGGTTCAGCCTGCCTCCCAAATCCAGCATACCCTCCTTCTCTCCCTCCCTCCCTCCCCCCTTTTTGCCTCATCTTTGCTTCCCTTCATGTTAAGGACTGAACCAGGGCCTGGTGCACACTAAGCACACGCTCTACTGATAATCAACACCCCAGCCCCATCATAATCTTTCTAAGACTCAAACCAGAGTCTATCTTCACCTTCCTTTCTGAAACCCTAACTGGCATCCTGCTGCCTACAAAGAAAATGACCACTCACCTGTCTTGCCCATAGGGCAGGCACAGTAGAAAGAGGCCACACGGTCATGGCAGGTGGCCCCGTGGAAGCACACAGCTGTAGCACAGTCGTCAATATTTTGACTGCAGCTCTCACCCGTCCAGCCATTGACACAGACACAGCTGTGGCCACCCAGTAGATTGAAGCAGGTGCCCCCGTTGTGGCAGGCATTGGGCTGCAACTGACATTCATCTACATCCTCTGTGCAGAACTGGCCTAGGACACAAAAAATGAACTGGTCTAGGTTGCCTGTGTACCCACCCGACGTCAGCCCCAGCTCCTTACAGCCCGAGTGCCCACCTGTCCACTCAGGAGGGCACTGGCAGTTGTAAGTGTTAACACCATCCACACACGTTCCCCCATTGAGACACCGATGTCCAGGACAGTCATCCACATTGACCTCACAGTTCTGGCCCTCAAAGCCTAGTAGGGGAGGACAAGATAAGGATGGTCACTAGGAGGCTAGCCTTTCGTCCCCAGCTGCCTCCCCTGGGTACCACTTACTCACCAGGAAGACAAGCACAGTCATAAGTGGTATCACTACTCTGCCTACAAGTGCCACCATTACGACATGGGGAAGGGGCACAGGGCACTGCGGGGTTCTCACACAGCAGCCCCGTGTAGCCAAGCGGACACTGGCAGCGGAAGGAGCCAGGCGTGTTGAGGCAGGTACCACCGTGGCGGCAGGATCCACCCGCTCGGCACTCATCTACATCACTTCGACAGCTTCGACCCTGGTAGCCAGGTGGACAGGAGCAGACAAAGCGGCCATCTGACCCCACTGAGCAGCGGGCACCATGAGCACAAGGGCTGCTGAGGCAGGGGTCTGGCAGGGAGCAGTCTGGGCCTGGAAGAACCAGGAGAGGGTGAGCTTGGGACTGACCACATCTTTGCCTAACTTGGGCTCTCATCCAAGCCCACCCCTTCACCTCGGAAGCCACGGGGACAGCGACAGGAGAATCGGGCAGTGCCTGCCACCACTGAACTCTGGCAGACGCCACGGCCAGCACAGGGGCCTGAGTGGCAAGGGTCTTCCAGCTGGCACCGCTCACCCACCCAGCCTGGCAGGCACCTGTGGGAAGAGATGTGTGGTGAGGACAATATTAAGCGTGGCAATCCCCAACAGATAACACAAGGCACAATCACCAAACACATGTGCCAAATAAACTGTCAAACATCCACTTAGTCTTTCTTTTTTTCCCTTTTTTTTAAAGATAGGGCTTCACTACATACTCCTGGTTAGCCTGGAGCCCACAGAAATTTACTTGTCTCTGCCTCTGCCTCTAAATCGCTTGGTTTAAAGGTGCGTGCCACCAGTCCCAGCCAAACCAATTAAATCAGACAACAAATATTATTGACACCTACTACAAACTACAACACAGAAGCACACAAAATAAAAGTGATTCTTACCCTCTTGGTCCTCACAACCAGGTCAGGCAAAGAAAATAAATCAACAATTAGCATAAAACATGCCAGCAACAGCTTGTATAAGCCACAGGGCTTGTGAAGACATGGTACTCCCCTGAAGAACATGTCCATGTGCCACAAGTTGTGACCTCACCTAATTTTTTTTAAAGGAGGTGGCTCACACTTATAAACCTGGAACTCGGGAGGTTTAAGCAGGTGGATCAGGAGTTCAAAGCCAGCCTTAGCCACAAAGCAAGACCCTGTCTCAAAATAAATATATATTTATTTTTAAACAAATAACAAGAGAGTTGGGAATATAGCTCAGTGATACTGCACTTGTCTGGGATGCACAAAGCCCTGAGTTCAATCCCCAGCACAAGAAAAAAGAAGGACAAAGAATTTTAGCCAATATGGTTATGAAGGATTTCAAGATGAATTCACTCTGGACTATCCAAGCCATTCCAAATGACAGATGTCTTTTTCTTTTAAAGATTGGCTTACTTTACTTTCATACGGATGAGTGTTCTTCCTGTATGCATGTATGTACACAATGTGCATGCCTGCTGCCCATGGAGATCTGAAGAAGGCAAAGACACTCAGGATAGTTGTGAGCCATCATATGTGTTCTACAACCCAGGTCATGGAATAATAAGTGCTCTTAACTGCAGAGCCATTTTTTCCAGCCCCTATTTATTTCTTTTAAATTATGTGTATACATATGTGTGCACTTGCGTGCAGTGTCCTCAGAGACCAGAAGAGATCATCAGAACCCCTGGTGCTGGAGTGACAGGTGGATAACCATCTGAGGGCTGGGAATCAAATTTGGGGTCTCTGCAAAAGCAGTATGTACTCTAAACCACTGAGTCATTTCACCCGCCTGGACATACAGTCTCTTTAGAAGAGAAAGTCTAGGAATGGGGCTCAATGGCAGAATTCTTGCCTGGCGTGTGCAGGGCCCTGGGTTCCACTCCAGGACACAAGAGAAAGAAGTCAGTCAGGGCCGCAAGAGAAGAGAAGGAGAGACTGAGATAGAAACTGACTTGGAATAGAGAGAAGAAAGGTCATGTGCCGACAAAGCAGAGAGTAGGGTGAGGCAGTCATAAGCCAACGACTGCCTGAGCCAGCCAGAAGCTGGAAGAGACAGTAAGGGGAGCCATGGAACGTCTGTAGGGAAAGCCAGTCCTGGCAACGCCTTAATTTCCAACTTCCGGCCTCCAAGATTTTTCCAGAGTACATTTCTGTTGTTTTAAACCACCCTGTTTGTGATAATCTGTTACAGCAACCACAGGGAACTCACAGGCAGCCTAAGGGTGACAGAATGAGTGGGTGTTACATTTTCACACACTAAAGAAAGTAAAAAGGGTGAGTCAAAGGGTGATGTGGGGGAGGGCATTCCAGGTGGTGGGCACAACAAAAGAAAAGCCTAAGACTCCTAAGACACAACCTGAAGGACCCAGAAGCCACACAGAGACATACAGCTGGGCATACTGGCCTGGCAAACAGACACCAAACCACAGCCTCCCACGCGTATATGGAAAACTCTCGCTCACATGGACAGACAGAAGATAGCCACAAACCCTAAACTCCTTTCTCTCAAGAGCACACAACCGTCCTTCCATGGACCAGGCGGGGCTTCTCATGGGCAACCTCAGCCCTCATGCTGGAAGGAGCGCCTTGCAGCCTGCAACCCGTCCCCAAACACACCAAGGTATCCTGAGTGTAAGAAACTAAGAACTGAAGAAGACTTTAAGCTTTCAGCCTTCCCAAGGACAGGGGTGAGGAGGACTAAGGAGGGTGGATGAAAGGTCCTGGTTCTGCAGTGATACAACCTACGTCACCCCTACCTCGACCCTCCTCTCCTCTACCCTACCCTTCCGACTCCCTGCGTGGATCCCCTAGCTCAGTTGGAACCAAGGCCCGGGGCAGAACTCAAAGCAGGTGACTCAGTTTTTAGCGTCACCTTACAATACTTCCTCCCCCGCCGCGTCCCGGAATTCCGTTCCCAGCTAAATGAGTAGAGGCTCAGCCCGGCAGGGGTGGGGGAGGCGTTAGAATTCTGGAAACCGAGAGGAGATGCTCTACCCCCTTCCCCAAAGACCAGCAGAGCGGTGACGATGGCGCACCAGGAGGGGGCGCTGCGTGCAGGACGCCGGGGACTGCGGGTACCATAGCCAGGCTGGGCGCGGCCCCCTCCCTGCGCCGCGGGCGGGTTCCCACGCTCTACGCCCGGCGCCCCCGCCGACCGGTCGGGCCGGTTCCAACCCGGGCCCTGCGCCCCGCCCCGCGCGGCCTGAGTTGGGGGGGGAGGGAGAGGTGGGGAGGGGGGCGGGGGCGGAGAGCGCGGCTTCCAAGGAGGAAACTGACCGACCGGCAAGGCAGGGATGACCGAGCGAGGGAGAGCTCTGGAGCCTACTTGGGGTGGGGAGGGCTGGGGGGAGGGGAGCACACGGATTTGAGGGGGTATCGGGGGAAGAAAGTGACAGTTGGAGGGTCACCCCTAAGCAGACAGGAGGTGTTGAGAAATTAAAGGAGAGGGTTGAAGGCTGAGGGGGACGTAGGGTGAGGCTCCCCACGAGATCTACTCTGGAGCCTTAGCGGGCTCCACTCCGCGCGATCCGGGCTCCCGGAGGCCGCGTGAGCCGGTGATTCACCTGTCAAGGGGCGGGGCGGCCTCGGGCATATTCACCTGTCGGCAGTAGTCCAGGCGTGTAGATCCACTGCGCAGGCGCCCGGCCCCGGTGGTTCAACCTCCCTTCCAAGTGACTCCTTCCAAGCCGCCCCCTCCCAGTTCCACCAGCATAAACCCCCAGCCTCAGGATGCTCCTCAGCCAGCAGGCCCCAGGTGAAGCTAAATGGGGTTCCAGCCACTTGAGGTCATCCGCCAGTTTGACTTCAAAGGGGGCTCTTCTATATCGGAAGTCATCCAGGTCCCACCTAGCTTGAGACTGACCCACTGGCTGGCCCACACGGTACTGAGTAAATGAACACATTTATGAACTAATTAATAGCTACTGGATGGACTGCTATTACTATTAAAATGAAAACAAGCCCAATAAGGACAGAAACCTTGAGGTCCGTCCTACTCTGTCCCCCTACACACACACACACACACACACACACACACACACACAAAACCCAGACTAAGCAAGCACTCACCAGTGAACACCTTCAGCCCTCAAAGAGCTTCGAAAGTCTCTCTCATTTTTAAATGTATTTTTAATGTTTTATTACATTATTGTGTGTGTGTGTGTGTGTGTGTGGAGGTCAGAGAACAACTTGTAGAAGTTGGTTCTCCCCTTCCACCTTGTGGGTCCCCAGAATTTAACTCAGGTTGCCAAGTTTGGCAGCAAGCTCCTTTATCTACTTGAGCTATCTCGCTGGGCCCCCTGCCTTTAAACACAAAAACAAAACAAAATCTCACTCTATGGCATAGGCAGGCATGGAACTCAATTTGTAGTGCAAGCTGACCTCCAACTAAAGGCAATCCTCCTGCTTCTGCTGGGAAAGACAAGTGTAAACCACCCATTTTAAGGTTCTTTTCAAATCTTCACTGCCAACCTCGTGAAAGAAAAGGCATTACAGATGCAAAAGTGGCTCCCTCCGAGGGTTCTCAGCACTGGCTCCAGATGTCCCAGAACTCAGAGCTCTGTCTGCCTCTAGTTAGCTCTTTCCCAGCCCCTGCTCTTCTTCCCCCAACCCTCTGCATTTCCTTGTATTACTGAAGAAATAATTCGTGGGCTCCTTCACGGTCATATGCCAGGGAAAGCCTTCCTAGTTCACAGATGCAGGAGGTACAGAAAGAGAAGTGACTAGCCTAAGGTCACACAATCCAGAGAGCAGTACAACAGGACTCTAGTATAGGCAGCCTTTGTGCCTCCTGAATCCTGAGATAATGGGAGGCTATGGGAGTCCTCAACATTGTCAAGTCCCTGTCATTGGCCCTGGCAATCAATTTTCCATTCCAGAATACTGTGACTTCACGGGTTTAAGTCTCAGCCACTTAGCAACATGATGTGGGATTTGAACCTCAGCCAGATGAAGTTCAGAGAGCCTCCGCTCTTAACTCTGTCTAATTCCCAATAGGGAAACACAAGAGGTTACCCAAGCCACACACATGGAGGAAGTGATACCAGCAATCCCCAGGAGACGCAGAGGCAGAGGAAGAGGACAGATTCCCTCCCCATGCAGGGCCACTAATGGCACTGGGCCAGACACTCACAGGCAAGCAGCCTCCCGGGAGGGCTGCTGGATGCACCGACCTCCATTTGCACATGGGCTTCCATCCAGGCAAGGGGGAGCTACGTGAGGGCAAAAGAAGGTGGAGAGGTCAGACAGGCACCCAAAACCCCAAACCAAAAGGACAGACCCTCCTTTCCTGTCTGCCAGGCAACAGCTGCATGGGCTGGAAGGGTGTCTCTGTGGGTACTGAGAGGCCCCCTATCTACAGTTCCCACGGCCCCCCGCCCCAGCCCCAGCTGTTGGGGCCGCAGCTGTCCCTGCCAGCTCAAGCCCTGGGAACCACAAGGCAGGGGTGGGAAGGAGGAGTTGACTTGTGCCAGATGTGGGGGCTCAGGAAGCTGCCCAAATTAAGATATGCTTAATAGAGAAGGGGTACATCTTCAAGCCCATGTCCTGGAAGAATGGAGGAGGCGGGGAACGGTGGGCCTCTGGGTTTACCTTCCCTTAATGCTGGGGTATCTACCCCAGTCAGCCAAGTCTGCTGGCTCTTGAAAGAGCAGGCAAAGTGTCACGCAGGAGTAACTGATGACTGCAGTAGAGATGGCTTTGGGTATACATGAGCAGGGTGTGTAGTGTAAGGGAGAGGCATCTGTTGCAAGACGTGTGCTGCCCTATCCAGTGTCCCCATCCCTCAGGGCTGTGTCCCTCTTGGGTGTGTCAGTCTTGCCAGATGGGTGAGAGGTGTGGCCAGGTCTGAGTTAGTGGAGAATTATGTGCTCAGGCAGGTGCGGGCCACTGCCAAAGTGTGTTCCTTGGAGGGAGAAAGAATGGGGGGGAAGGGGGATAGGACAGACAGCAACTGAAAGAAACACAAGAGAATGAGCTAAGAATGAGGGACCTGGTCATTTTTGTGACATCACACTGGAAAGTGTTTGATGGGAGACACGACTGTGCGAGCTCTGTGTGTGTATGTTGTGCACACATGCTTGTGAGTTTGTGTGACAGTCCGTGAAGACTTGAGAGTATTAGGCCACTGTGCGGCTAATAGTGAAAGTGTATGTGCATGTTATCACGCTGGTTATCTGTGAACAGCATAGTCAAGTACTACATGTGCACACAAACATGCAAGCTGCATGTGCTGTGCATCCACCTATATGAGCAGCATTATTCATACAGCTGTGTGGCTAGGGTGTGTCTGTACAGGTCATGCATTGGCACCTGTGAGTATGACCTTGACTATGAATGCACATCAAGTCCTGGTAGATCCATGCATGTGTGATCATATTTGACCTTGTATGAATGCACATCGGCATGTGAACAGTGAACACGTAGGTGTGTCTTGTGTGTGCCAAGTGTGCATCAGTGGGTGTGCTAAACCTAAGCACATGCACATTTGCATCTCTCATTGTGTGACAGGCCATGAGTCTGCGCTGGCCCCGCGGGGGCGGTGGCTCCTGCCCGGTCCTGCCTAGATGAGCCCAGAGGCGAAGCTAGGGACGCCGGTCCCTCTCTGCAACTCTCACCGGGCCCAACCCTGAGTCCCACCGTGGGCTCCCTAGAACCCCTGGCCCAGGCCACCGGCTTATGCCCCTCCCCCGCTGATCAGGCCTCCCGGGGCGGGATGGGGGCGCCCCCTCAATCCCCCGCTCTGGCCCTCCATGGGTCCCGCTTTGTCTGGCAAAGAAAGCGCGAGGCCGGCCGGGGGGAGGGGGTGTCTAGACGGCGCAGCCATTGTCCCGAGCGGGGGAGGGGAATGAAGATTGGAGGAGGAGGGGCGGGGGGCCCCGGGCCGGCTGGGGAGGGGCTCCGGCCATAGGGAGGGGGCCCAGAAGCCGGAGAGGAGCACGTGGGCCTCGCCCCTTCTTCTCCCGGCAGAGAGGCGGGGTACTGAGGCTGTGGGATCCTAGCGGCCAGAAGAGGGAGCGGGCGGCACGCAGGGGAGGGGGCGCGGGCGCCGCTGGGGCTTCAGCTCCGGCTCCTCGCGCTCCAGTGCCAGGTCTTGCAGCTCTCCGGCCTGAGAAGTTTTCTCCGAGTTCAGAGCTCAGAGAACTTCGCGCCCCCACTTTGCCCCCCCCAACCACCACCACTCCCGGCCCGCCCGGGATGGGGGAGAACCTTTTGTGCAAGGGGGTCCTAGGCCTTGGGGGTCCTTGAGCCTTCACCCTAACCTTCCCAAACAGAAGTAGGATGGGGTGAGCCTGGAACTTTTGATACACCTCGCCTCCAAATTCCAGCCCCCAAATTCCAGATTCCCACATCCGAGTCTCCAGGCTCCGTCTCCTGGTTCATTCAAGGATCTTGATTCCTTGGGCCTCTAGGACCCTTCCTTCCTATAACGAATCCCTACGTGCCCCATGACTGGCATACAGACCCCAGCTCCTGCACCTCTGCCCCGGTTCTAGTCCTGGGCGTACAGGTCCCCTAAGTTTGGTACTTAGGGGATTTTGTGCTTCCCCGCCCCTGCAACCCCAGTCCCACCCTCCATGTCCCTGATCCCTCACCTGCAGCCCCCGGCCCCGCTAGCAGCAGCAGCAGGGGCAGCGCCCGCATGGGCGGTGGTGGTGGTGGTGGCAGGGCCATCAGGCGACGACGGCGGCGGCGGCCCCGGGCCCCCGGCCCCATGGCGGCCGCGACCCTCCCTCCTTCCTCCTCCCTCCTCCCTCCTCCCTCTTTCCCAGGGCTCCGGGCGCGTCCCGGGCCAGCCTCCGCGCCGCCAAGCCAACTTCGCCGAAGTGAGGCTGCCGGACCGCCCCGCCCCCAGCCCTGGGCGGTTCGCCCCGCCCCGGGGCCGGCCCTGAGCGCCCCCGCCCCCTGCCCGGCCTCCTGGGGTCCGACCCTCTACCCCTCAAGCCTGGACCAGCGGACCTTGGTACACTCACGTCGGCCACGAGAGATGTGGAGCTAACCGGTGTGACATGACAGACATCCAGATCATGGGCATACCCATCCCCATCCTCCAGCACACAACCAAAGCCAAGGCACACATACACAGCCAGGACACCACCAACAACAACACTCCAAACCTTCCCAGCCTAGGTCCGGAGAGTCTAATGAACACCTAGCCTCGGTCAAACCCAAGCAAACCCATGCAGAAGTTTCGTGAGGCCACGAAACATCAACCAGTTCAAAACTCGTACCTAACTATGCCATAAACCCGGGCAGTCTTGCCAGGAGTCGAGTGCACGTGAGTCTCATGTGCCTGTGTGCCGTTCTAGCAGGAAGCAGCCTCCTTTCTCCTACAGTGTGATGGTCACAAAGGTCTACTGAAGGGGGAAAGGTGCTTGCAGTCAATCCCGAAGACCTGAGTTCAATTCCTGGGACCCTCCCCCATGGTAGAATAAAAGAACCAACACATATAAATTGTCTTCTGATATCACATGCACCCTGTGGCACACACACCCCTAAACAGACACTGTGCACACACACACAAGAGAAATAAGTAAGATGCAAACTTTTTAAAGGTTCACACCAGCCCCTAGCACACCCACATCCTATGTGTTTTCACCACGAGGCCCATCTTTTCTTTCTTTTTTATATTATTTTGGTTTTTCGAGACAGAGTTTCTCTGTGTAACCCTGGCTGTCCTAGAACTCAGTTTGTAGACCAGGCTGGCCTCGAACTCAGAGATTCATCTGCTTCTGCCTCCCAAGTGCTGGAATTAAAGACGTGCGCCACCTCCATGCCTGGGGAGGCCTATCTTTTCATGGCCATTAACTGAGTTTTACAGTACCAGTCGACCTGCAAAGGCTTCTGACAGACCCCCCTTCTAGGGTGAGAATGGAAACTCTAGAGGTCCTAAGCTCTGTCCCCAGGGAGTCTCAAGAGCGGGGGGGGGGGGGGGGGAAGTGACATCCCCAGCACTGAGAGACCAAAGGCTGGGCCAGAGGACACATAGAATCCTGAAAGGGCACACTCAGACATCAGTGTAGTGGAAGGAGAAAACCAACTCCCACAAGCTGTCTTCTGACCCAAGAAGTAGAACACATGCCCCCAACACCAGATACACAATAAATAAATGCATCTTTTATTGGGCTAGATTTCATATGGCACACCTTCTCTCGAGGCAGAGGCAGGAGAATCTCTGTGAGTTTGAGGCCAGCCTGGTCTACATAGCAAGTTCCAGGACAGCCAGGGCTACATAGCGAGACCCTGTCTTTAATGTGTGTGTGTGTGTGCATGCACACATGCATGTGTGCACACGTGCACATGCAGAAATCAGGAAAGGGCACTGGATCCCTCAAAGCTGGAGTTACGGGCATTTATGGAATACCAGCTTGTTACATGAGAGCTGGGATCTGGAATCTGATGCTCACGACTGTGCAGCAAGCTCTCTTAACAACAGAACCTTCTTTCAGGCCCAATCTGCTATTTTCCTGCTTTCGCTCCAGTTCCTTTCCAGGCAGAGTCTCAGGCAGCCCAGGCTGGCCTTGAATGACCTGGAAGTCCCACTAATCCTGCCTCTGCCTCCCCAGTGCTGGGATTACAGGTGTGTGCTTCCATGCTTGGTTTATGAGTGTTGGACCAGGCTGGCCTCAAACTCAGAGATCCACCTGTCTCTGCCTCCTGAGTGCTGGAGTTAAATGCATGTGCCACCATTGCCTGGCTGCTTTGGTTTTTTTATTTTTTTATATATAGGATCTTACTACACAGCCCTGGCTGGCCTGGAACTGGCTATGTAGATCAGTCTGGCTTCAAACTCACAAAGATCCTCTTGTTTCAGCCTCCTGAGTGCCGATACTAAAAGTGTGTGCCACCACACCTGATTCTTGATTTTTTTTTAAGTTGAGCTATAATTTACATTGCATAAATTTACCTATTTGCTATTCTATTGTTAACAATTCAGTGTCACTTAATAAATAATCAAAGATTTGAGTTAATTTTCACCTCTCTGGCTCCACAACTTTCCATTATCCTGGAGAAAGGATCTTGCTCCTCACAAGAGCCACTTCTCCTCTCCCTGCCAGCAGTCACTGACAATTATGAATCTGCTGTCTTTGTCTATGGCATTGCTTTCTCTGGATACTTACAAGTTTCTATAAATTTATTTATTAATACGGGGTGCACAGGATCTGAACAGAGGTCAAAGGACAACTTGCAAGCGTCAATTCTCCTCTTCCACCAGGTGGACATGGATCAAATGCAGGTCAATGGCTTTGGTTCTGAGCCATCTCTCTTGGCCCCCCAGTATTCCATATAAATGGAATCCTGAACTTTCTGACTGGCTTTTCTTTCTTTTTTTTTTTGTGGCTGTGAGATGAGACAAGGTGTCAATATGTACCATTGGGTTGCGTGGAACTCACTACCTAGGCCAAGTTGACCTAGACCCCATAGAGAGCTGCCTGCCTTTGGCTTCCTCACTGCTGGGATTAAAGGCATGCACCACCAACCACACCACACCACACCATGGCTTTTCTTTTTCACTTAGAATTTGGAAGTTCTGGGGATCTACCAAAAGACCTTATATTTGCCAGACAAGTGCCTTCTACTGAGTTACATCATCACTACATTTTTTATTTTGTGTGTGTGTGCGTGTGTGTGTGAGTGTGCGTGCGTGTGTTTGTGTGTTTGTGTGTGTGTGTTCCTGTACTCCATGGCTTGAGTGTGGAGTCAGAGGATAGCTTAGTGACATAGGTTCTCCCCTTCCTTTGTGTGGGTTCTGAGGATTGAAATCAGGTCACCCACCGGTTTGCCTGGCAAGTGCCTTTACCCACTGAGCCATCTCACCAGCCCTGTTGCTTCCATTAGGTTTTTGTTTGATTTTGGTGTTTTGAGACTGTAGTCCTGGCTGTCCTGGAACTCACTCGGTAGACCAGCCTGGCTCTGAACTCACAGAGGCGCATCTGCCTCTGTCTCCAGAGAACTGGGAATGAAGGTGCATGCTGCTTTGCCTGCTTTATCATTTAGGTTTGGTTCTGCAGTTCCGAAGATGGAACTCAGGATCTGGTGCATGCCAGGCAACTGGTTGTACCAATGAGCTACTTCCTTAGCGTTAAGAACTCAGATCTGAACTGGGGTCTAAGGGATCCCAGGCCATGTGGATTACAGGGGAGGGGTAAGGAAGGAGTAGAGGCTGGACAAAGGGGGAAAATGTTGCATAAGAAGGAGGGCAGGCTGATTCTCCGCAGCGTGCTGAGTAAGCTGTCAGCTGACTCAGCCTTGTCTCTAATCAGTCTGGGCAGGTGCAGCTCAAGCCCCTCCTCTCTATAGGCCCAGGGGGCAATCCCAGCCCTACCTCCCCATCCTGTCGTTCATTCCTCTCTAGCAGCCTCCCTTTTAAAAACAATTTTCTGTTATATCTTATTGGCCCTAAAGAGACGGCTCAGGGGTTAAGAGCACTACTGTTCTCGAGACCTGAGTTGGATTCCCATAGCCCATGTTGGACTACTCACAACTGCCTGTAGCTGCAACTCTAGAGAATCTGATTCCTTTTGCCTCCAAAGACAATTGTACTCATGTGCATACACACACACACATGATCAACATTAACAAAAGATAAATCTAAAAATGCATTTATTTGGGGCTGGAGAGATGGCTCAGTGGTTAAGAGCATTGCCTGCTCTTCCAAAGGTCCTGAGTTCAATTCCCAGCAACCACATGGTGGCTCACAACCATCTGTAATGGGGTTAGTTCCCTCTTCTGGCCTGCAGGTATATACACAGACAGAATATTGTATACAAAATAAATAAATATTTTTTAAAAAAATGCATTTATTTATTTGTTTGGTTTGGGTTTTGGGTTTTTTGGGTTTTTTGTTTTGTTTTGTTTTTTTGAGATTGGGTTTTTCTATGTAACAGCCCTGGCTGTTCTGGAACTCACTCTGTAGATCAGAACTCACAGAGATCTGCCTGCCTCTGCCTCCTGAGTGCTGGGATTAAAGGCGTGGCCACCACTGCCTGGTTTGCATTTTATTTATTTTGTGTATAAGAGATGTGATGCATACGCATTTGCCACATGTGTATATGTCAAAGAACAACCTGCAAGTCAGTCCTCTCTTTCTACTATGTGGGTTCTGGGCCTCAAACTCAGGTCACTAGGTCTGGCATTAGGCCATAACTCTTAAAAGCCCTTTCACTATCCTATGTCAAACTCTTTCTTCAACCAGCAGACCTGTAGTTTTCTGGTCCTGGTCCAGACTTTTCTCTCTGTCACGGATAGGGGGACCCTTTGGCTTCCTCTCCAATCAGGAACTGACAACAAATGCTTTTATTTTTCCCCAAAGTAATATTTTTATTAATTATTTGGGAATTTTGTACAATGCACCTCAATCACATTCACTTCCCATTCCTGTGCCCTTCTCCCCTCCGAAAGAAAACACCAAGTCCAACTTGTGTTGAAGCATGGTCAAACTCCCAGTGACCAGGTCCTTAAAGAAAACAGAGCCCTTCCACATCCCATGTGAGGAGCTACACTTCAGAATTTGCCACAGTTTTTTGTTCTGTTTTGGTTTGGTTTTTCGAGGCAGGGTTTATCTATAATAGAATCCGATACCCTCTTCTGTCATGCAGAGCACTCATACATAAAATATTAATTAATTGTCAGACAGTGGTGGCCACATACCTTTAATCCCAGCACTAGGGAGGCAGGAGCAGGTGGATTTCTGTGAGTTCGAGGTCAGCCTGGTCTACAAGAGCTAGCTCCAGGACAGGCTCCAAAGCTACAGAGAAACCCTGTCTCGGAAAAAAAAAGTCTCACGCATGTACACACAAATAAATAAATACATTTAATTTAGAAAGAAATTGAAACTGGTCATGGTGGCATGGCCTTTCATCCAGCCCTTGAGAGGTAGAGGAGGTGGGTCTCTACGAGTTTGAGCAAGGCCTCATAAGTGTTCATATCAAATTCCTGACCAGCCAGGGCTGAGTAGTATGACCATGTCTCAATATTGAAATGAATACATAAATGGCTGAAGGTGCTCAACACCAAGCCTGCTAACCGGAATTCAACTCCTGGGCCCCGTGTGTTAGGAAACAACCAACTCTAGCAAGTCATTATCTGACCGACCTCCGAACTCATGCCCCTCTCCCTACAAGATGAATACACATTTTAACGATAAAAAAGAAATTAAAAAAGAAAGGGATTCCTCTCCAGGAAGCCCTTCCTCCCCTCTAGCTGAGGTCTTCTCCCCACCCCTTAGCTGTCCCCATGATTCAGCCTTGTTCAGAAGAGGCGGGAGGTGTCTATATCTCCCTCTGTAGCCACGACCCTCCCACAGGAAATTGAGGGTTTCCTGAGGTTCGGATGAAAGATGAGACTCCCAAGAGCCCCCAACAGCGAATGAGTACGGGGGGGGGGGAGGTTATAGGGCAGGGTTTAGTAACCCAGGAAGCGACCGGAGGGGTTAGGATGCCTGTAAAACTCGTCATGGTGGTTCCAAACCACACTCTTCAGAACCATCCAAGGGATCGTGGAATCCAGAGAAGGGTCTGAGAGTAGAGAGAGCAAAGCTAGAGCCCTCGGGTAGGCCTTGTTCTCTCCCGAGCCATCTGAACAGAAGCTTTTTCTCAGAATGGACGCTCCAACGGGTGCTGGGACGTCCTGCACAAAAAGCACCCAGGGAATTTGTTGATCCAGGGGCTTCTGTTAGACAGGAAATTGTGCACACAACGGCGAAGCTGACATATGAGAGTAGAGACCAAAGGAAGAGGCGGCCACAAAAGAGGAATTGGACAGAAAGAGGATTTCCCTCTACCTCAAATCCTCGTTGCCTTTCTCTAGCTATGGTGGAAGCATTGCTCAAGATTCCAGGGTCCCAAGGGCACAGGAGTGGCACAGTGGCCGTTCCCACAGCTTTGCAGCCTTTGGCTGCTCAGACCTGTGTGGTGTGGATGGGCAAGCGCCTCCTCCCTTGACCCTGCTGGCCGCCTTGGCTAGGGACTACATTTCTCGTCCATGAGCTCAGTCCCTGGGGACTTGGGACGTGGGACCAGGCCAAGACACAGCTGTAGGCACACGGACCAGGAACCTGAGAACATGCCCTTAGCTTTTCGTCCGAGAACCGCCCTCTGTGTCAAATCCGCGGCGAAGTCCTCCTACCGCACACCCAGGAAGGGTACCACTGCCATGGAGAAAGGCAAGGGCTCCCTGGATATGTGTGGCAAGGCTAAACGCCGGGACTTGTGGGCTGGGGACCCAGCCAGGCCTGCTGACACAGCCTCCCTGGGATCCTCTGATGCCTGAACTACCAAACTGCCTAAAATGGCATGGCCACTCTCCTTAGCAGCTTCATCTCCCTCCTGGCAGCCTTTTGAGCCTTTGACAGGCTGTCTCCAGGGTAGGAACCACCAGTCTCCCGCCCAGGACAGCTCTTCACCTGGGGGCGGGGGTCATCCCAATACTCCACCTTCTCTTCATTCTTTCACTAAATTGTGTTTACTTACTTGTCCCTTTTATTTAAAATTACACTTAAATTTTTTACTTTTATTTTCCTATTTGTCATGCGTGTTTTGACTGCATGTACATTCAAAAAGCCACAAAGCCAAAACCACACAAAGACAAGGGATCCCCTAGGACTGGAGCTGTGAGCTACCATAGGAATGCTGGGAAATGAACCTGGGTCCTATAGAAGAGCAGCCAGTGCTCTTAACCACTGGACCATCTCTTTGGCCTCCTTAATTATGTTAAAGCATTATTGATGTGTGTGTGTGTATGTGTGTGTGTGTGTATGTGTGTGTGCATGCCTGTACAGCGTGTGTACCACGTGTTTGTGGAGGTCAAAGGACACCTTGTAGAAGCTGATTCTCTCCTGTCACGTAGATCTAGGGATAGACCCAGGTCCTCGGGTTGGTGGCAAGTATATCTACCTGTTGAACCACCCTACCAGCTGTCTGTTTATTTTTGAGACAGGTTCTCAAGTATTCTACACAGGACTTGAAGTCACTCACTAACTCACTAGATAGTCAAAGGTGACTTTGATTTCCTGATCCTCCTGCCTCTACCACCCAACTGCTGGGATTGTGGGTATATAACATTCTAAGCAGCATTGGAAATCAAACCCAAGGCGTTGTATGGGCTAAGCAAACATAGTATCAACTAAGATACACACTGACCCCTGTTTTCTTGAGTTTTGTTTGTTTGTTTTCTGGCTTGATTTTTTAGAGACAAGGTTTCTCCATGTAACCAGTTTAACTGTCCTGGAACTCGCTCTGTAGACCAGGCTGGCCTCAAACTCACAGAGATCCACCTGCCTCTGCCTCTCAAGTGCTGGGATTAAAGGTGTGTGCCACCATTGACAGGCCTGCCCCATTTGTTTTTTGATACAAAGTCTTGATATGTAACCCAAACTGGACTTGAACATGACATCCCCCTTCCCTCAGCCTTCTAAGTACTCGGATTCCAAGTAGCACATCCAGCCTGGCAAATAACCTACTTGGTGCCAGGCCCTGTTGTAGATGGAGGTGTCCCAAGTCAGAGCCAGTTCTCTGATGAAACATGACAGACACAAACAAACAAACAATAAATGATGCTGGGCATAGTGGTAGATGCCTGTAACCACGGCACTCAGGTGACGCAGGAGGACTGTGAATTCAAGAGTAGCCTGGCCTACAGAGTGATACCCTGTATCAAAAACACCACCACCAAAAATCCTATCTTACTTTGTTTTCTACTGATATGATAAAATATCAAAACCAAAAGCAACTTGGGAAGAAAGGGTTTATTTCATCTCACAGCACAGCCCATCCATCAAGAAAGCCAAAGCAGGAACCTGGAGGCAGGAACGGAAGAAGTCATGGAGGTGCTGCTCACTGCCTTGCTCCACATGGCTTGCTCGGCCTGCTTTTCTCTACAGCTCAAGACCAGCTGCCCAGGGATGGCACCTCCCGCAGTGGGCTGAGCCCTCCCATCCCACGTCAACCATTAATCAAGAAAATGACTTGCAGGCTTGCCCATAGGTCAATCCGATGGAAGGCATTTTCTTTTTTTTTTAATATTTATTTATTTATTATGAATACAGTGTTCTGTCTGCATGTATGCCTGCAGGCCAGAAAAGGGTGTCAGATCTCACTACAGATGGTTGTGAGCCACCATGTGGGTGCTGGGAATTGAACTCAGGACTTTGGAAGAGCAGGCAATGCTCTTAACCTCTGAGCCATCTCTCCAGCCCCGAGGGAGGCATTTTCTAAATTGCTGTTCCCCCTTCCACGATAACCTTAGTTTGTGTAAAGTTGATAACTAACACACACAACCAAATAACAAACAACTAGGAATGTGGCTCAGAGTTATAGACTTGCCTAGCATAAATGTGGCCTTGGGTTTGATCCCCAAAATGTAAATATAAACAAAAAAGGAGCCTCACATGATGGCGGCTCACACCTTTAGTTCCAGCACTTCAAAGCAGAAGCAGGCAGATCTCCGTGAGTTCAAGGCCAGCCTGGTCTACATAAAGTTTCAGGACAGCCAATTGAGACCCTACCTTAAAACAAAAAATTCAGAGGCAGCATGGGGAAAATTGCTCAGCAGTTAATAGTATATGCTGCTCTTGCAGAGAACCTGAGTTTGGTTCCTACCACCTATGTGGTAGCTCACAACTGCCTACAACTCCAGTTCCAGAGGATCTGTCTCCACTGGAGGGCACCTACATGGTGTGGTGCACTTACAGACAGGAAGGCAAAACACACACATAAAAAATTCAATAATTAAAAATAAATAAATAAATAAGCTGGGTGGTGTGGTACACGTCTTTAATCCCAGTGCTCAGAAAGCAGAGGCAGGCAGGTCTTGGTGAGTTCCATGTCAGTCTGGTCCTCAGAGTGAGTTCCAGGACAGCCAGGGCTACACAGAGAAACCCTGTCTCAAAAAACCAAAAATAAATAAATGAATAAGACATTAAAAACTATTGGAGCCAGCCATAGCGATGCATACCTGAAATCCCAGCTCTGGGAAAGCTAATTTGGACACTTTAATAAGACCCTGTTTCAAAATTAAAAGGTGTAGCATATAGCTCAGTAGCAGATTTGCCTGGCATTTGTGGGGCCTGAAGTTCAGTCCTTACTACCGAGAGGGGAAAAGAAAACAACAAAACAAAACCCTATTGAGATGTGACGGTTAAATGGGCACAAGGAAGGGAGAGATGGCGTGAAGAGGACTTGCTGAAGAGGGAGAATTAAAGGAAAATTTTAAACACCAAGTGAACTGGGGAGGCCAGCAGCCTGGGGAAGGGTATCCCAGGCAGAGGGAGCGGTAAATAGGCATTTCTGGTCAAAGAAGGAGGCCAGAGTTCTGGGGTAGAGATAGCAAGGGAACAAGAAGGCTGAGTTCCAAGAGGTCAAAGCCGCTGAGATCCTATGCCGAGTATAATGGAAACCACTGGAGAATGTTAGTGAGAGGCTGAGTAGATCATTATAAAAACTTCCATCTTCTTTTCTCTTGGGGGACCCCCATGCTCCTGCTGCAACAGCCTTCTCCATCAGAGGCCCCATCTTCTACATGATCCTGCTTAGCTTCTCCATGAGACCATGGGCTCTGTGGGTTCCTGGCCTTGCTCAGTGCTGAAGCTCCACTGACTACCACACAGCCTAGCACTCAGGAGGTAAAAATAATTCTTATTTAGTAGGCTGCTGGAGCTAGAATCGAAGGCTGCACACAGACTTGGCAAAGGCTCTGTCACTAGGTACCCCACCTCAGTCCTAACGAACTGTCAATCGAACCAATCAGAAGGCGGGACTAGTAATGAGTACATCCTCAGGACTAGCCCACTCCCTGTGGTGGTTTGAAAGAAAGTGGCCCCCAAAGGGAGTGACACCGTCAGAAGGTGTGGCTTTTTGACATGGGTACTGGGAATCAAACTCAGGTACTCTAAAAGAGTAATGCATGCTCTTAACCACTGAGTCATCTCTCCAGACACTAAAGGATACAATTTTTGCTTTGTTTGTTGGTTTTTTGTTTGTATGTTTGGTTTTTTTTTTTTTGTGGGTTTTTTTTTGTTGTTGTTGTTTTTTGTTTTTTGAGACAGGGTTTCTCTGTAGCTTTGGAGCCTGTTCTGGAACTAGCTCTTGTAGACCAGGCTGGCCTCAAACTCACAGAGGTCTGCCTGCCTCTCCCTCCTGAGTGCTGGGATTAAAGGCGTGCATCACCCGGCTGTTTGTTTTTTGAGACAGAGTTTTTCTATGTGCCCCTGGCTGTCCTGGAACTCGCTCTGCACAGCACGTTGTACTCAGACTCAGAGAAAGGATACAATTCTTAAAAGTCTGCACATATGAAGTGCACATAAATGGACACGACTATGCATAAACTCAAACATACACATAAACAAAAATGAAATGAATATTTATTCTTGAAAAAGCCTAGAGGAGCTGGGCATGGTGTGCATGCTTGTGATCCCTGAGTTTGGGAAGTGGAGGCTGAGAGTTTGAGGCCAGGTTAAGCTACAGAGAAAATTCAAGAGTGCTCTGAACAAGCTACATAGAAAGATCCTGACGCAAGAAGCAAGATAGATAGATAGATAGATAGATAGATAGATAGATAGATAGATACCAGTGATGATAGATAGATAGATAGATAGATAGATAGATAGATAGATAGATAGATAGATAGATAGATAGATAGATACCAGTGATAGATAGATGATAGATAGATAGATAGATAGATAGATAGATAGATAGATAGATAGATAGATAGATAGATAGATAGATGGCAAAATTAAAAAGTGAAGAACTGGCACGATGGTGGCTCAGCAGGCAAAGACGCTTCCTGCACAAGCCTGACTTCAGGGATTCAATCCCCAGAGCTCACATAGAGGTGGACAGAGAGAACCCAAAGCTGTCCTCTGACCTTCGTATTAACGCCATGAATACATCCATATGCACGTGCGCGCACATACACACACAATAAAAATAAAATACTCAGGAAAGGGCTATAGAATAAATTACTCCCTCCTCCTTAACAACAGCCAATACTCATCTCTCAACTCCCAGACCTGGCCATCTCCTTCCTTCCCTTGTCTGTTTTTCCTTTTCTGTAGGCTTGGACAAAGGGAGGCACTGGCAGAAGATGATTTTGGGAGAGAGAAAGACATTAGTTCTTGGGCCCTTCCCAGTTCAGATCACTATAGCTGGCCCGTGTACATAAATGCCTGTTTTTAGGCTCTGAAGACCTATTTTCTTTTCCATGCCTCATCAGAGGCTCCCAATGTTTCCCTATCCTCTGCCTACCCACTCAGTACAGGAAGGTTCCAAAGCTTCTGGCCAGCACCCCCCCACCACGCTTAGCCTCCCTCAGGGTTCCCAGCTCTGTCCAGCTTTCCTCCTTCTCAATATGGGGGAAAATCGCTCTCTGGGCCCTCCAGGAGTCTGCATACTTGGTCTTCACCCTCCATCACTCAGCATCTTTTGAAACCACAGTCTATACCAGGCTTCTTTTGACACATTTGTCTTGCTTTCATAGCTGGGGTTGGGGAACGTGCACATTAGCCTGATTCTTTCTCTCTCCCTAGATACTGGGGCCCTCTTTGCTCTGGGAAGATGTCCCAGCCGCGGTATTTCACCTCCTCATCCTCCCCCTGTCCATGCTAAGGCTATCTCTGTCCTTGAACCCATAAGATGTTTCTAGAACCCTGTCCCAAGAATCCAGTTCTCTTAGATTAGACGTGCCTCTAATCCTCAGTGCCTTCCCTGTACATCTGTGTCTCCCTTTGCCTAGACTTAACCACGGTCATCTCAGTTCAGCCTGCCTTACCCTCTCTGGCTCTGCCTCCACTCTATCTGACCCCCTTACTCGCTCCCAAATAAAGTTCCACGCACAAATTTGTCCGATCTTCTTCCTTGCTGGTAGTTTGAAGTTTCTTACAACCCTGTGTCATTTTAGCCCACACCGGCCTGAAGAATGGAAGAACGATAAATCAGCGAGGGTGAGGGGCTTACTTAAAGTGGAGCACGTGTTCACTCTTAAACTGGCCCCTTCCAGGCAATCTTCCTTCGCTTCCTCCTACCAGGTCACTGCCCCATTCCTTACTACACGAGGCCAGATCACATTCTTGCCACGTCTCTGTCCCTGTCTAGCTTTGTCTCCTCTGACTGACAGTGTCCTACCAGAGAGGCATGAACTAATGAACAGACGAATGAATGAATGGACGAGTGAGTGGGTGGATGGACGGATGGTGGAAAGGGGGCTGAAGGCAAGGGCTTAGAGAACCTGGTTTGGAACCCAGCCCTCCACTCCCGCCCAAAGCGATGTTTATGCTAGGTCCCCAGGTCAGGAAGAAATTGGCTCCCCGTTTGATTGATTCAGGCTGGGGAAGACCAATCTTGGTCAAAGGACTCTGACCAATGAATATGATCCCTTAGAAGACTTTTACTCTGCAATTGCGCGCGGGGTGGGATGGGGTGGGGTGGGGGTAGGGGAGATTGACGGAAGGCAGAGCCTTCTGGTTACCCTGGCAACCGTCCCAGCAACTGTCCAAGGCCTCCGGTCAGCCTTTGCCTGGGCCTCTCTAGTCACCCAGACAACCGCTACCTCGTTCTGGTCAACCATCAACCCTTCTCCCGTCACCCTGGCAACCATCAGTGGACCCACCACCTTGGTGTCGATTCTCATCCAGCTTACAGATTTTCTCGTCCCAGACCTCCACTCTAGGCTCTGAGAGCCCCTCCTCCTGACCTGCAGGGAGGCAGGCTTTGGTTCCACTCTATAGTGTGTGTAAGGCCGGGCCCTAAGGGTCCCCCCCGCTCTGCAGTCTGAGAAAGTCCTTTCCTGTTCCCCCTGCTCATTCTTGCATGAACTGTCCAGCCGCCACAGGCAGCTCTTCAAAATGCAAGCCATGTACCTCCTCTGCGGGGGGGAAAAAATCGCTCGGCTTTCTTTGACGATCAGTCAGCTTGCAGCCCCTGATGGTCTGGGAGTGACTAGCCTGTTATTCCAATGTCCAGAGCTCATTCCCTCCTCAGACCTTCCTAGGAACTGTTTCCCATTCCTGGGAAAAGTTCATCAGGGCCTGCCTCCTCGTGTGGCTCCTCAGGGAGGCCTTATCTGAATTCTGTCACTCACTGACATAGCCTCTTAATCTCTCCCCATCTGTGAACTCCAGAATTCCAAGATGGTCCATTCTATGACTCACGATCTATGCCCGGAACTGACAACAGTGGCGGGAGTCGGTACAAGCATGTCTCTGAGAATGATGATGTAGCTCTAGCACCACACACACAATAAATAAATGTAATTTTAAAAAACAAGAAGGCAGGCAGGTAGGATGGTTAGGTGGGTAAAGATGCCTGATCACCAAGCCTGATGATCTGCATTCTGGTCCCAGGACCCACCTAGCGGACAGAAATAACCAACTCCTGCAAGATGTCCTCTGACATCCCATGTACACGCGCACGCACACACACACAAATGCACATGAAATAAAGAAATAAAATGCAATTTTAAAAAAGAGAGAGTGGGGTACACGCCTTTGATTCCAGTCCTTAGGAGGCAGTGACAGGTAGATCTCTGTGGGTTTGAGGCCAGCTAGGGCTATATGGCAAGATCCTGTCTCAAAATAAATAAATAAATAAAAATTAAAAACAACAATAACATAGGCCGGGCGATGGTGGTGCACGCCTTTAATCCCAGCACTCGGGAGGCAGAGGCAGGCGGATCTCTGTGAGTCCGAGACCAGCCTGGTCTACAGAGCTAGTTCCAGGACAGGCTCCAAAGCTACAGAGAAACCCTGTCTCGAAAAAAAAAACAAAAAACAAACAAACAAAAAAACAACAACAACATAATAAACAGCTAGACATGGTACTATACGCCTTTAATCCAAGTACTAGTGAGCCAGGAGCAACTGATCTCTGTGAGTTCCCAATCAGCCTGGTCTACATAGCAAATTCTAGGCTATACAGTGAGACCCTGTCTCTAAATAAATATGTCAGCTAATTAATTAATTATAAAAGATTAAGTAATAGAAATAATATTATGATTATTATGACTACCTTGGAGCTGGTGGCCTACCTCCACACTTGGTCTGTAATCATTTTATTTTTCTAAGACTGGGTTTTGTTCTGTAGCCTAAGCTGGTTTCAGGCTCACTCTGAAGCTCAGGTTGGCCTCGAACCTATGATCATTTTCCACAGCCTCCACTGTACTGAGATTATAGGCTTGCACCACCCACCATGCCCGACCTTCACCCTCCATTTGTAACCCCATCATTTGGGGGCTGGGTCCACAGGCCTGTAGACACTCAGCAGAATTTTGGCCAAGTCATATATGAGGGCATACACCTGTAACCCCAGTACTCAGGAGGCTTTGGGGGAAAAAAATCTCCAGCTCAACACTGACCTCAGCTATGAATAACAAAAAATGGCAGTTTGGAAGAGAAGATAATAAGAGCTGGAGGCCTCAGATCCCAGATGGATCCCAGATGAAATCTATATATTTAGTATAGTGTGTGTGTCTGTGTGTGGGGGGGGGGAGGTCAGGTCTGACCTTCCGTCGTGTGAGCCTCGGGGATTGAGGTCATCAGGTCATCAGGCCTAGTGGCAAGCACCATCTCGTGCTCCCAGATGGCCACGCAGTGAGCTGAGGACTTCTTGTGCCGAGTCTAGCATCCCAGGCTTTCTAACAGAGCCCAGAGATACTTCCCTGAGGATCTGAGACAGGATGAGAAGAGAGCTTGCCTTGAATTTGGTCATGATGGCGAGGGGATCATTGGGAGCTGCCCTGGGTTAGCTGGGAAGCAGTGGGAGCAACTCACCTGTTCTCCTACGAGGATTCATTCTTGGTGAGGTGATTAGAAGCCAGCAGGGAGGCACCTTACTCTTTGTTGTTCTTATTTTTTTTTTTGAGAAAATGAGCTAAAAGTTGTATTTATTTTTTCCTCCATTTAAACCCTTCCATGACATCCTTGGCCTGAGAGTCTTTGCCATAGCCCTTAACCACTACACAACTGCAACCAACCACTGTACCTGGCTTCCCCTCCTCCTCAGTCTCGAGGCCTACCCATTTCCCTGGTTTCTTGTTGTCACCAACCGTGATTACGTTGATTTGGTGCTCAGCACAAGGCGTCTCCACCAGCTTGGCAGAGGCTCATTGCAGCTGGATGTCAGCACACAGGATGGACTTAGCATTTGTCTGAGACCCTGACAACTTCACAGATGCCAAGCTCTCGACTGTTGTGGATGAGGACGATCTTCAGCGCCTCTTGTTACACCACCAGCTACAATGCCTTCCTGGGCCGTGGCTCTTGGCAGTGGATTACAGATTACAGGCAAGGCTGAATCTTGATCACACCCTACCCTCCACCTCCTCACAACTCCGAAGCAGCAGGGGAAAAGCTCTTGTTATTCATTTATTAAGGCGTGTTACTGCTGTGAAGCCCAGGATGGCCGTGAATAAAACAATATTCGCACCTCAGCTCTTCAAGTGTTGAGATCACAGGGGGGGGGCACCATTATGTCCAACAAGCCCCTCTTTCTTTGTAAAAGTTGATTTACTTATTTTGTATGCATGTGGTTGTGTGCACATTCAGTTGAAGTCAGACCGTCAGGCTTGGTGGCAAGTGTCCTCATCTACTGGGACATCTTTCTTATTTTTTTTTAAATATTTATTTATTTATTATGTATACAATTTTATGTCTGTGTGTATGTCTGCAGGCCAGAAGAGGGCACCAGACCCCATTACAGATGGTNGTGTATGTCTGCAGGCCAGAAGAGGGCACCAGACCCCATTACAGATGGTTGTGAGCCACCATGTGGTTGCTGGGAATTGAACTCAGGACCTTTGGAAGAGCAGGCAATGCTCTTAACCTCTGAGCCATCTCTCCAGCCCCTGGGACATCTTTCTTAAAGCGGTAATACCATCACTGAAAGAGTCTGATACAACGTTCTGTGCTTTAGGTGATTTGGCACTTAAAACACAGTTGTTTTGACCAAGGCACTGTATTTTTAAAATACAGTGTATTTCTTGCTGGGCAGCAGTGGCACACGCCTTTAGTCCCAGCACTCAGGAGGCAGAGGCAGGTGGGTGTCTGTGAGTTCGAGGCCAGCCTGGTCTACAGAGTGAGTTCTAGGACAGTGGAGGCTTCACAGAGAAACCCTGTCCTGAATAAAAAATTTTTTTCTTCATTGAATTTTTTTTTATGTGTATGAGTGTTTCGCTTGAATGTATGTATGTGCACCATGTGCATGCCTGTGGCTCAGGGATGCCAGAAGAGGGTATCAGATCCCTTGGACATGCCTTTACAGATGGTTGTGAAACCCCATATATGAGTGCTAAGAACTGAATTCATATCCTCCACAAGAGCAACAAATACTCTTAACCCCTAAGTCACCTTCCCAGAGACACTGTATTTTTCATAGCAAATGAAACTTCCTTTTTGCTAATTAACATTTAAATTGAAGTATCCCTGTAGGTTAGGAAGAAATTGGATGCAGCCAGTGGTGACGGTGCATGCCTTTAATCCCAGCACTCTAGAGGCAGAGGCAGGAAAATATCCCAGCACTCTAGAGGCAGAGGCAGGAAAATGTTTGAGTTCAAGATCAGCCTGCTCTACAAAGTGAGTTCCTGGACAGCCAGGGCTAAACAGAGAAATTCTGTCTCCAAAAACAAAAAGAAATAAATTGCATGCACTATTGAACGAGCCCTAAGCTGCAGACTGGAGGTGGAGAACCGGGTAGAAAGGTTAGAATGTGTGGTTTGTGAAGCGACTGAGGAAGGAACACTTTGGAAAGGCGAGTCCCATCACCTAACTCCATAAGGGAGAAGCATTCCTGGCTGCCAGAGTCCAAGTGGTTTCCCACACATGCAAACAAACACCTATGCTATGTGTGAGGCAGGGCACCCATAGTTGCCTTTTGTGTGCAACGCAGGAGCCATTTGCTGTGGGTGAGCTGGGAGTCCATTCTGTGCACACACCGCACAGACTCTCAAGGCACACAAGGACGTGGGTACGTGATCCCGCATGTATCATGTATCTGTTGGGCTGGGGAGCAGGGGCTACTCGTCCAGCAGGTCTTGCAAGAAGGCCCACATGTACTGATGCATCTCCTGAGGATGGGTCTGTGGAATCCAATGCCCGCTGCCTGGCAGGATGTGGCTTTCCAGCCGACCCGGCACAAAGCGACTACCAATGGCTCCCACAAGCCCCTGCTGTAAGGTGTGGTCTTTCTCCCCCCACAGCAGCAGTGTGGGCGTGGACAGTTCTTGGGGCTCCAGGGGGAAGTTCCTGTGGCCAAGACAGACAATTAGAAAGATGAATGGCTACCCTCGGTTTTTCGTGGGAGGGGGTGGCACTCTCCTGAGCTTCTCTCTTGGGTGTAGCCTTACCTGAACAAGTTCCGATAGTAGTTGATGGGCCCCGTGAGGCCTCCAGGTTGTGAGAAGTGATAAAGGAATGCTTCGAGTTCACAAGGGGTGAGACGTGGGATGCCCGTCTTGCGGTCGGTGAAAACGGCTTTTAGAATCTGGGTGTACACAGTAGAGTGCCGGTTTCAGTGTCCGGCCTTCTCAACCCCAATCTGCTATCCCCCATTCCTAGACCTCAGCCCTCACTGCACCTGGAAGTCGGACAAAGATAATAGCGTCTCTGGCAGCCAGGGGAGCTGGAACAGGAACATGTAGTTTGATCGGAATAACTGGCCAATGTGACGGGTTGAGTATTCTGGGAAGAACGTAAAAGATGTGAGGTCCGGGCTTGAGATAGCCCTGTGATCCTATATCCTTACGCACCCAGCTCAGGCACACAGGCATCTAGAGCACCACTACTGCTGGTCTGTCTGTGAAGATGCTAGTCAGGTACTGCGAACACTCTGTCTTTACAGCTGCAGAACAGGCAAAGCTGGAGCCATGGCTCAGTGTTTAGAAGTGCTTGCTGCTTTCCCAGAGGCCCTAAGTTTATTTCCTAGTACTCATATTGGGTGGCCTGTAACTCTCGCTCCATGGAATCTAATGCCCTTTTCTGGCCTCCATGGCACTCCTATACNGAGAGAGAGAGAGAGAGAGAGAGAGAGAGAGAGAGAGAGAGAGAGAGAGAGAAACAGAGAAAGATAACAAAAATAACTCATTAAAAAATAACAGGCGGTGGTAACGCACACCTTTAATCCCAGCACCCAGGAGGCAAAACCAGGTGGATCTCTGAGTTTAAGGCCAGCCTGGGCTATGCAGAAAACCCTGTCTCGAAAAAGCAAAAACAAACAAAGAAACAAAAAAGAATGGAGTGCCTCCCTCTGCAGCTCCTGAGTGCCCCCAGAGATACCTGCAGGCTTCCCCTGCTTAGGCCTGGACACCTGCTTCACCAAGTAAACATTTATTGAGCACCTACTGTGTACCAGGCTCCTGCAGAAAGGGGTAGAAGGAGACAGATACCTAACACAGTAAAGATTACAGTGCTATTTCAGGTAAGGTATGGGGTGTAGTTCAGTGTAGAGTAGTATGTGATTAGTAATCTTGACGTGCTAGATTCTATTACCTCCCCTTCCACCCCCACACCATCTAACCAATAAAGACCAAGTGACAAAAGACATTAGGTGGCCAGAGAGGGCACCTGATTCTGTTGTGGTGTGGTTGATGAGTTGCCTGTGTCTCTGCTGTCAAAAGAAAGACATCAGTGCTGGGTGTAGAGGCACAGGCATTGAGTCCAGCATTCAGGAGGCAGAGGCAAATGTCTCTCTATGAGTCTGAGACCAGTCTGGTAGATCATAGAGCTCCTGCCGGCTAAGGCTACATAGTGTGACTCCTTTCTCAGAAAAAAAGAGAGAAGGGGCTGAAGAGACAATGTCATTGCCTTTGCCTCAGTTTCCCTCTGCTGGAACATGAAGCTAACAGCACGTTTGTAAGCTCAAGAGCCTTGTAAAGTGACGCCTGCAATTTTATCATAGACAACCGGCAGGCAGGGGTGACCACCCTCATCCCCCACCCCCATTTTTTTCTTTTTTGTTTATTTGAGACTGGGTATTTTTGTATACCCTTGTAACTAGCTCCATAGACCAGGCTGGCCTCGAACTCACAGAGATCTGCCTGCCTCTGCCTCCCGAGTGTTAGGATTAAAGGGGTGCGCTTGGATTCTTTGAACAGCAAGTGCTCTTCACTACTGAGCTCTCTTTCCAGCCCCCGCCCCCCGCCAGTAATAGGTGTATGTTAGCATAGCCAGCTCCACAAACTTCCTTCATTTACAAAATTGCTAAAATTATTGTGTTAATTACTTTCAGTTTATGTGTAGAAAGTGTACAAGAAGATTGAATTAATTTCATGCTTAGATTTAGGCCCTAGCAACAAGTTATCTTTTTATATGCGTAAATACTGTAAAATAAAACAAAATGCAAAATCAGAAACACTCCTGACTGGGGCGTCCTCTCCCTCCTCTCTCTCTCTTTCCCACCCTTCTTCTCTCTCTTTCAAAACAAAACGTTGGAGATTACATCCAGGCCCTCTAATATTCTAAACAAATGTCCATATACTCCAGCCGTAGTCTAAAGCATTTTGTTAGACTCACCTCCAACCTGGAAGTGCTCAAGAAAAAAGGTGGGTTGTTCCTAAGGGTACTCTCATTGATTTCAGTCCCTGACATGGTGATAGGTCCCAGATACATACGTACCCTGGCATTGAGGCATATCCCAACACTCCCAACGCACCTTGGAACACCGACATAGGAGGTCCACTGACCACAACCATCCGCTCCACTAGAGACGGGAAGTAGATGGAGAAATTCCAGGCAAGGACAGCCCCCCAGTCATGGCTCACAAGGATGCACTTGGAGTACCCTGAGGGAGTAGGGGGCACAGACACGATGGTGTAAGATGTAGTAGGGGTGAGGCAGACTTATGGGAGTGGGTCCCAAAAGGGGCAAAGATGAGGAGATGAGGGGAGGGGAGAGGCCTCTCCTGAGTTGGGCACTGACTCATACCCAGGCCTAGAATGACATCCTTGATATCAGCCAATAGCAGGTCAATAGTATAACAATCCACATCCTTTGGAGCGTCAGAGGGGCCATAACCACGCAGGTCAACAGCTACCACATGGAAACGGCTCTGAAACTCCCGAAGCTGGTGGCGCCAGGAGAACCTGCCCGGTGAGGGAGTTTGGGTTGAGTCAGCCGCCTGCAGGATGTACCTCCTATACCTGGCAGATACCTTGAGTCACCCCACATTTCTGCTCTGGACTTCTTAGAAAGGAAAGGGGGGAATCCCAGGCAGAGAGGCCCAAGGCCACCTCCCCTTCAGCAACCCTCTTGTTCAATCACTTCAGAGGGATAACCAGTCCCCCCTGGGCCAGCATCTAGATCCCTTTGCACCCCATGTGGACTTCATATGCTCTGCACCCTCATGGCTACTCAACCCCGTTGGTTCCCATTTCCTAAGTAAACCGTGGTCAGAACTCTACCCAGTCCAGGGAGCACCAGAACCCAGAGACCCAGACGTACCAGTTCTCTGGGAAGCCATGCAGAAACAGCATGAGGGGCCCGTTGCCACGACCAGCAGAGACATAGTGAAGCCGCAGACCCGAACTCTGCAGGAGGGCCCAATCTAAGTAAGAACTGAGGAAGGTAAGGGAGCTTCCTTCCTAGATGAGCCCCGAGATCTATTTGGATTCGACGTTTCAACACCCTTTCTTCATTCTGCATCCACCCCACGAAACCTGCCTCCAAGAGGCACTCACCCTAAGGGTCAGAAAGAAGTGCTGGCCCAGCGTGGGGTCTCTTAGGCAGTCCGGCGCCGACAACCGCTGGCGGCCGCAACAGCCCCGGCGGGGGCGGCACAGCACGTTGGTGAGCGCGACGCAGCTGTAGACGACCGCGGCCACCAAGGCAGCCAAATACACCAGGCTCATCACTAAAGCTCGCAGCAACTTCAACGAGAGGCGTGAGGGCGCCAACAGCGCCGTCACCACAAACTCCGGCATATCTTCGCGCTCGGGGACGACGACAGAGTCCTGGACGGAAGACTGAGCCGGGGGTGCTGGCCCCGGGGGCCCACCGCCTTTGTTTTGGGATCCCACTGTGCTGTCCGGCGCTGCGGGACCCGCTGAGGAAGCAGGTGACCCGCTGGGGCAAAGACTGCCACCGCACATGACTCACTCCGAAGTGGCAGGTGAACTACCTGGGCCGGCTGAGACACTTAAGGATGAGGGGGTGGAGCCTAAGAGGACCTGGTTTCTGTGGTTGGGGAGGAACTTGGGGGGGAAAGAGGGACCGTGGGCGGCGCCCTGGGACATCTTGAATGGAACAGGGGATTAAAATGATTCCCGTAGCAGGCGGCAGTGTCCAGAGCCTGGACATGATTCAGCAGGTAAGGGCCACCCAAGTTTGATCCCAGGGAAGCACACAGTGGAAGGAGAGACCTGACCCTCACAACTTGTCCTCTGTTCACACTCATGCTGCAGGACGTGCACCCCTTGGTGCTTTAATCTCAGCCCTCGGGAAGCAGAAACAGACAGATCTCTGAGTTCGAGGGCAGCCGCTTTACTTAGCAAGTTCTAGATCGGTCAGGGCTACGTGAAAAAGCAAACGAACAACAAACAAACAAAACCAGGAACTGGCAAGACTCTAAAGAAAAGGAGAGGTGAAGCCTGGAGGAACAGAGGCAAGCGCCCTGTGGGGTGGGTGGAGCCTTGAGCGAAGGGGCGTGGCATATCCAGGGTGGGTAGACCCAATTTAGTCCAGATGCCCCCAGCAAGGGTGAAGGGCGTGGTTTATGAAGGTGGAGGAGGAATTAGGCGGAGTCTGTATTTGGATGAGAAAGACGGAGGCTGGGCTTGATGGCTTGGGTAAAGGCCAGACCCAAGAACTGAAATTTGTTCTGGAGCTGGAAAGGGGCCGGAAACATGAGTGTGGAACAAATCCAGAAGCGGAAGGCCTGACAACGTTATATAGCCGGGAGTAGTAGGCAGGTGTGGGCAGGAGTCGTCTCCCCGTGTACTTCCCAAAACTTCCCAAGCGAGAGGGCGAGTCATTCCCTTGACCTGGTCTGAATGTACCCACCAGTGCTTTACCTGGTTCCAACCCCGCGGTGTCCTCTTCTTTCGTTGGCTTAGAAAGTCCGTCGACTGTGATTGGATAGCAGTGGCCATTGATTTCTTCTGCTGGGTTGATTTCTAAACGACAGGTGGGGCCTAGGTGTTAAACAGCCGGTGTTGAGGCGCAGGCTCTGTAGGTGGCAGACAACCTTGGGCAGACCCTGCCCCCCCCCCCCCAAGAACTGGAAGCTGGAGCTAGCCTGGGCAGATTGGGTCACTGGGGCTGGGCTTCAAAGAGGAAGCAGGGCAGTACCCGGTATGAGTCGTATCTAGCAAGAGGCTAGCTTCTTTCGCAACCTTTCTCAAGATCCTTGACTATTTTAGGAACACCCATTATTTTTATTTATTTATTAAAGATTTCTGTCTCTTCCCCATTTCCCTCCCCCTCCCCCAGTCAAATCCCCCTCCCTCATAAGCCCAAAAAGCCCAAAAAGCAATCAGGGTTCCCTGCCCTGTGGGAAGTCCAAGGACCACCCACTTCCATCCAGGTCTAGTAAGGTGAGCATCCAAACTGCCTAGGCTCCCACAAAGCCAATACGTGCAGTAGGATCAAAAACCCATTGCCATTGTTCTTTTTTTGGGGGGGGGGGTTCGAGACAGGGTTTCTCTGTGGCTTTGGAGCCTGTCCTGGCACTAGCTCTGTAGACCAGGCTGGTCTCGAACTCACAGAGATCCGCCTGAGTTCTCAGTAGTCCTCATTGTCCGCTATGTTCAGCGAGACCGGTTTTAACCCAGGTTTTTTCAGACCCAGGCCAGCTGGTCTTGGTGAGTTCCCAATAGAACATCCCCATTGTCTCAGTGTGTGGGTGCACCCC
>NW_026067934.1:889188-942193 GCF_014885135.2 Alexandromys fortis | reverse complement strand
GATTTATTTATTATGTGTACAGCATTCCTTCCATGTGTGCCCCTGTGCCAGAAGGGGACGCCAGTTCTCATTACAGATGGTTGTGAGCTACCATGTGGTTGCTGGGAATTGAACTCAGGACCTCTGGAAGAGCAGTCAGTGCTCTTAACCACTGAGCCATCTCTCCAGCCCTAGAAATTTGTTCTTTTCTAATGAGAGACAGAAAGGAAGTGGATCCAGGAGAGGGGAGATGGGGCAAAACTAGGAGTAGAGGAAGGGGAAATTATAATCGAATTATCCACCCCCCTTTACTGAAAAAGAATATATTTTCAATAAAGGGGAGAGGAATTACTTACTATTTATTTTTTTGTTTCCAGACTGACTCTTGCAATTATGTATTTTACAGTCTCCTCCTCTTCTGGCTTTATGAGATTATAAGGCATAGACCCAGATTTTTGAGACAAGTTTTTTTTTTTCCCCCTGAGTGTTTCTGTGTAGCTTTGGAGCCTGTCCTGGAACTCACTCTGTAGCCTCAAATTCACAAAGATCTGCCTGCCTCTACCTCCAGAGTGTGCCACCACCGCCCAGAGAGACAAGATCTTTTTTTAAAAAAAAAAAAAAATTATTTATTTATTATTTATACAGTATTCTGTCTGCTTGTATGCCTGCAGGCCAGAAGAGGGCACCAGACCTCATTACAGATGGTTGTGAGCCACCATGTGGTTACTGGGAATTGAACTCAGGACCTTTGGAAGAACAGGCAGTGCTCTTAACCGCCGAGCCATCTCTCCAGCCTGAGACAAGATCTTATAATCCTTTTGTGCTTTAGCTTCCTGAGAAGCCACAGATGCCTAAGTGACTAGTTCTTAGGGGACAGGGTCCTATAGACCCTAGAGCTGGTTTCAATTTAGAGAATGACCAGGAACTTCTGATCCTCCCTGCTTGTTCCTGAGTGTTACAATTACAGGGATGCACCTCTGGCTTGTGTGATGCTGCAACTGGACCTACAACCTCTTTCATATGTAAGATATGCTAGGCAAGCATGCTACCAGCTGGGCCACACTCCCTTCTAAGTGGCTAGTTATACATTTACCATCTTGGAGCATTGTCTATCAAGTCACTTTTTCATTTTCTGGTTTTTTGAGACAGGGTTTCTCTGTAGCTTTGGGGCCTGTACTGGAACTAGTTCTTGTAGACCTGGCTGGCCCTGAACTCACGGTGAGCCGCCTCTCCTGGCATTAAAGATGTGTACCACACCGCCCAGCTATCAAGTCACTCTCAGCATTTAGTGGACGAGGCTCCTCACTTTTCTATACTTCTCACTGTTACATGCTTTATCAAACAGGACTCTAAACAGTATTATTTATTCTACCCAAGGATGATTAAACCTGTGGCAAACGGCCATAAATTGTTTGGCCTCAGTAAACAATGCACTTGAGCAGAATTACACGTCTTTATTGTTCTTAGACTTTACTATCCTTTCTTTTCTCGCATGATTAACTAGTATTGTTTTTTAAGGGAGGAGGAACAGGCTGGCCACCTACTCACTTTTTCCTGCCTCCACCACTCCCGAGTGTTGCAATTTAAGTGTGAACCACCACCACACCTGGCTAACTTTGATTTAATACTCCATAAAATCAATTATCTCACATAAGTGTTCCCAGGACCTCTCCTGAGCATCTGACTTGGCTCTTTGGCTGATAGGCATCTGAGAACTTCCCTTCATTGAACTCTATACTATACAATCTTGTCTCTAAATCCCAACTCACCTCCATTTTCCAATTCTACACTCAAAAAGACATCAGTAATCACAGGAGGGTAACTTTATATTCAGTACAAATGTTTATTTTTGCAATGAGAACTGCACAAAAAAAAACCCTTTAGTATATAAGTGAAAAGTCTACGAATTCCCTTCTACAAATGTCTAAAGTATTTTAATACAAGATTCACTGACATAATTATTGGCCAAGCAACCCGTGCATACAGTACATTAGGGGCTTGTACACACCTCTTATTCTTGTATAGGACTAAAACTGTAAGAAGGATTTGAAAATGGTCAGAAATTAAATAGATCCCAGTTCTAATTACAACCCAGTTAGAGGAACACCTATCAGGAAGGTGTGGAGGTCATGTAAAACTTGAGCAAGAACGTACAGATAAATCATTTCCCCAGCTCAAAAGTGGGGCCCAGCATGGGGAAATCATCTCAACGAGAGAAAACATGAGTGGGCTGTGGTAGAAACCTCAGAGGACCAGAACACCATTGTTCCTGCACAGTAGTATATGAAACGCTTGGAGGGAGATAGGACCTTAAGGATAGGGAGGTGAACACTGGCTAAGTACCCTAACTGTGCCCTACACTGAGGTTTGGTCTTTCTGGTTGAGGGGTCCAAGGTATGGATTAACAGTGCTAGAAACATTTCAACTTGTCTCTGCATACATATATTTATCTTACATCTTAGGGACTGTTCAAGGGTGCCACCCATGCCTTGTAGCTGGGGCATGTGTGAACAGGTGAGCACAAGGCAGCAAAGCCATCTGGAGGCTTTCTCAGCAGAAATATGTTGATATGTGGGGATACAGAGATCCTATTTGGAGGGAATGTACACTTACCTAAGAGTATCTGGTTAACCCTGAGCTTAAATCAAATTAGAAGTTAGGTAGAGGCAAGCATGGTGGAAAAAGTGGCCCAGATCCTTACATGAAGAGGGGACCAGGATGGAGAAGGGCCCTCAGTCAAGAGTGTAGTCTGGATGTTGGCCAAGGTATCACTGAAGCCCATCACCACCTAGTTCAGGTATTAGCAGGGTTTCTGGCTCCTTGTTACAGCTTCAGTTTGTGGGGAAACTGAGCCCAAGCAACTCCTGCCCAGGAAAGGGAAGGACCTGCCAGTGGGGAGAGGCTCAGTGCTCACTGTTGGTAAATCTTATGCAAAGGTACCTGGGGACCTGGGCCTAGCCTAGCAAACTACAAAACCTAGTTGGTTCACAAAGAAATGTCAGGGAGACGCCAGCATTAAAAAAGAGAGATGTGTTTATTCCATGATCAGTACAGACCAAATGCATATTCACCATATGAAAGTCAAGCCAGTCAGTGACTCCAGAGTTTGGCCAACACCGAGGCACCAGCACTGTGGTGTAGAATGGGTTCTCATGGCACATGTAACCTCACCAGGGGCTCCAATTTAAAAAAAAAAGGGGGGGGGGGGGTGCAGCCCACTGGTCTAACCAGGTGCTAGATGGGGAGCTTCTGCCTCAGTCTGCCCCCCCCCCCCCCCCCCCGTGCCTGGGGCCCACCTCATCCCCCAGGCTCTCCCTTTCTTGGTAAAAACAAACAGATTTGACATATAAAAAAAAAAAACAAACAAAAAACAAATAATTCAACAAATAGAGGGAGAGGAAAAAAACTGCGGTTTTCTGGTTTTATAATTAAAAATAAGACTAATAAAGTTTGAAACTTAATACAAGCAGGATTTTGTTTTGTGTGGGTTTTTTGTGAAGTTTTTTGTTTTTGTTGCTTTTTTTAACACCAGTTTGGTGGAGTCACCAACAAACTTCAAACAAAGATATGCCAACTATGTTCACTATACAGTACAGCCACGGTCACACACTACCCACAGCGCGGTGGGAGCCGCCACTCAATGAGGAGACGATCACACCATTTTGGAGATAAGCAGTGCCACTGTGTCTGAAGAAGAAAGAATTAAAAATAAAATAGAATTCAACAAAAAAAATATATATATATATATAGAAAAAAAAAAACAAAAACAAAATCAGAAACACAGGTGGGAAGGAACTGACTTTGGTTGGTGGCCTTACTCCCCAGGTGAGGTCTGTCCATATATGTGAACAGTCACCTCTATCTGAATTGCCATGGACACACACACACTTCCATGACACTATTCCCTTTTGCACAAGCGAACACTTATTATAGAGAGCGACTCTCAATTAAAGGCTTGTGGGGGGAGGGGAGAGGGTCTGTTCAAGGCAAAGTCAGTGCCAGCAAGGGGGGTGGGCCAGTGCCTTGCCGTTCCAGTCCACACAGGCTTGCCCTGGCCTCCTGGGAGTGGGCAGCGATGGCTGGGGTGTGAAAGACTCCCAACGGGTAGGACGTCACGAACGTCATGTTCTCAGGGACAGAAAACCAGTCATGGTGGCGGCAGCAACAATGTCCTGTGTATACTGTGTAGACATTTGGCGCAGAGAAGGGCCTCTGCCCCGCAAGCGGGGACGCAGGCCTTGGGTCCAGCCGGCACTTGACTCATATTGAGGCGTGCTCTGGAACTGACGTCCTCTGAGGGGTGGCATGTGGTAGGACGTCTGTCCGACTGGCTGTAAGGCAGATGGGCTCTGTGATCCTCAGCTGCCCGTCAGGCCTGCCCCGGGCATAGCATGCAGGAGAGCCAGGCCCAGAGACACCTCTGGCCGCTGCTACTGCTTCCACTGCTGCCCCTAATACTATGGAGAGTCAGTATTTTTGCCAGAAAAAGGCAGAAGTCACCTAGGTGCTCTCAGAAAAGATTTTCTTCAAATATTGACAAAAGATCACTCTGGAAATTCATGTCAATTGTAGCTGCCATCTGGAGGGGAAGAAGGAGGTAGAAGTGAGTTTGGGGTGCACTGTTCCACCAGGTGCTGTTCCCTCATACCCACCCTGGTCCTTTCAACCCCTGTTTCAAACCCAGGTGCCAGTGAACTCAGGAGACCAGCCAGGTATACTGCAACCGGCCTGGGCTCACTGCTTATCCTTCCCTCCCTAGGTTCTAGGACAACCTTTATCCCAGGATCTTCAAGGTGGACTCCTGCCCAAAGTTCCCACCAGGTTCCCCTACTCACTGCCTCCCTGCGCCTCCGCTCCTGCTCTCGTTTTCGAGCCAATTCCCTCTGCTGGTCCAGCATAGACTGGGGCTGAGAACTCTGGGCTTGGGGGGCGGTGGCGGCAGCCACAGCAGCTGCCTGCTGCTGCTGCTGCTGCTGCTGCTCCTGTCTCTGCTGCTGCTGCTGCTGCTCCTGGCGGCGTCGTGCCTCCTCATGGGCTCGACGTGCCTGTTCCAGCGCATCTTCATCCTCTCGGCTCCTGGGCAGAGCGGGGCCCCAGGTCAGCCTGGAGCCCAGTATGGCCCTGGGAGCCCCAGTGCCCTGCATGGACCCCAGCCCACCTCATACGCTCCTGCCTCAGCCGCTCCTTCTCCTTCTCCGCATGCTCAGCCTGAGCCTTCAGGGCCTTTTCCCGCTCCTCCTTCTCTCGAGCAGCACGACGGAAATGCTCGAAGCTGTCACTTGAGGACTTGGCTGTGGAGGATGGGGTGGTTGGATGCTTCTGTACCAGACTGGCCCAGGAGCCCATGTTCTTGATTTTCAGGTCCTATAGAGGCAGAGATCAGGTGCCAGGTAAGGACCTGTTGCACAGGATATGACAGGAAGCTTATGCCCACCAAAATTATTTCAATGAGATGAGTACCTCAGATTACTACTATCCTTACCTTTTTGGGTGCCACTGGTGTTTTTGGCTCCTGTTTCTGTTTGTCTTTGTCAGGGGCCCCTGGTGGGGGTGCAGTCTGCTCTGGGGGCCGAATCACAGGCCTCCCCACATCTACAGGTTTCATCTCAGGCCCTAGAATTTACAAACGATATGTGGGTCTGGGCCACCTGAAAGGTGTGGCTCATGGCATATGAGGTCATCACCAACATGGGTCAGGGGCCCAAGTCCCATGTGCAGGCAGGGAGGGAGGACACTCACGCTGGGGCAGGTGGCCTGGGGCCTTGATGCTCTCTGGGTGCTTGGGGGGTTCTGGTCGCAGTGAGGTGCTGAAAGGCTCGCTGCGGATGATTGGTGAATGAATCTTCTCCTCTTTTACTACCACCAGGGGCTGGGGCTGGACGACTGAGGGCGGGCGCAGCTCCTGGGGCAGCATAGGCACGGCAGCCGGTGAGGCAGGTGGGCATCCCTGGCCTCGGCCCATGACTGGCCCTGGGGGCTGTGGCTCAGCTCTGCCCTTTACCTGCTTCTTAGGCTGGACACTTTGCTGGGGTGGAGACTGATGGGTCAGGCTCTGGAACTGTGGCATCTGAGGGGAATGTATCATAAGCGGAGAGGGGGCTTCACGAAGGTGACCTAGGAAACAAGACAAGAACTGTGTTGGGGCTAGTATAGAGGCCATTAGCCCTGAGCCACTTGTGCCTTGAGAAGACAGTAATGAAAGAAAGGCCAGGCTATTCATAGTCTATCACGTGGCCCAAACAAGCTTGGAGACTCACAGTATCTATTATACCTGATAAGAACATTATACCTGGTAAGAACATGACCACCCTACCTTGAGGGAATGAGGATCCCTAGTCCCAAAATGTGGAGCCTGTTTATGCCCTAAGTTGGATGCCCAAAAGCTTTTCTGTAGTCCTAAGGTGCTAAGTCCCAAGGTTTGATTCTTCTGCACCTCAGCATTACCCAGGAAGCTTCGTTAAACACATTAGATCTCATGTGGCATCTGCATGCCAGAGCTTTTTTAAAGCCCCCAGAAGGCTCTAAAGTTAACCTGGGCTATACAAGGTAGATAAACAAATTCTAAAGACTCAACCAGATAATCCACTTTGTCCCCTATAGTATGTGTGGCTGCAGAGGAAACGGAGCCCAGACCCTGGGGTGAAGGTGGTCTTCCCCCAATGCTGTTTCCAAGCTCACTCTACAGAATGTAGAAAAACTTGGGACTGACCTCTACCTGGGCAAAGCAAGTACAACAGGTCCCAGAGCTCACAGTCAGTCTACTACCCACATCTAAGCAACAGGTGTAAGGTGGCCACCTAAATACCTGGCACAGGTTATGAGTGCTAGGGAGCTCTATGCTAGCAAAGGAAATTCAAAACATGTAGTTCTGACACTCAGCTGTACCAATGAGGAAACTGAGCTAGTTTAATGAGCCAGAGTCTGGGAACTGGAAAAGCTGAATCTCAGCCATTCCCACATAGCTTGCTCTCCACATAAATTCCAGCTAGAAAGGGGCCTTGCCACCTGTTATAACCCAGTTAGCTACAGCCCAGACTAGTCCTCCAGGTTCCACTTCTAAGCTACTATACTAGCACAGGAATCCTTAGATCCTCCAATATCTCACCCTCTCTCCAGTCTAAGGTGTCCAATTTGGCAGACCTAAAGCAGACCATAATATCACCTATGTAGCAGACTCTTGGCTACACTGCTGTGCTAGCACCAAAGTCTAGTAGGGTGAGCTTCTAGCTTGTCAGAACTCCCTTGGAAGCTAGCACCCTGGCTCCACTTGTCCGTAGTTCACCTGTGGCAGTGTTGTCAAGAACACTTTGTGAGGCTGACCTGGACTACAGAAGGCTTTGGTCTAGGGTTTTGTTGGTGGCTTTGGAGAGCTGGCTTAGCAGTTCAGGGATGGTGTTGGGAAATTGGCTGGGTATCCAACTGAATGTTTCTGACAATTTGGTTTTTATCCCAGATCTGTCTGCTAGGTTCCAACCCATATGGTTTCTTATGTACCTAGGTTACAGGAGCATGGGTGAGGCCCTGAGGTCGCTAAGAGAAAGTGGATGGAGGCTGTCCTGTGCAGAACTGGCCGACTCTTCTGCCACCTGTTCATCAGCTTCCTTGCACAGGGTAGTAATAGCATAGCTGCATGGGTGGTCATGTCCAACTCTACTTTTCCCAGAGAGAACCAACAGCTGCTCCTAGCTCAGAGCATGGAGTAATTCACTTGCCACCTGGCAGCTTGTGTTGAGTCTAGAAGAGGTCACAATCCTGCTTTGCTGCTCAAATTAGCTCAACCCTAAGACAGACCACATTGTAAATGTATAGTGCCTCATGAGTCCAGGTACTCCATTCTATAGCTCAAACTTTACTGGAACCTTTTCCAACCAGAGATGGCCAGGGCATTTTGGTTACCAGCATTTGAAAGTCAAGTGTCCCAAAAATGAGAAGCCCTGAGGTGGTGGCCCACACACTCGCACTCAGGAGGCAGACAGGAAGATAGATCTGTGTGAGTTCAAGGCCAGTCTGGTCTACAGATCAAGTTCCAAGACAGCCAAGCCAGGGCTCCACAGAGAAACTGTCTTTAAAAAGCAAGCAAACAAACAAAAAAGAAGGGTGAAAGGTATGGCCTAAGTAACACTGCTGAAGACTGAGAAGTCTGCACTAGGCTGGAGAGAGGCACGGTTGCTGAGTCCCAGCCATATTCACCAACATGGGCCATGCAATGCCACCTGGGTCTTCAGGGCTCAGAAAAGAGCCTGATTCCCAGCCTGTTCACCAAATTAGCTTCTGCCCACCTCATGGTCATCTCTAAGAAACCTATCCTAACCTTAAATAGGTAGATCCTGGCTTCCACTTAGTAGGATCAGGAAAGGTCTTTGTCTGGGCTACCTCTGCTTGTGAGCAAGACAACCTGATCAACACAAAGCAGGGACAGTGATATTCCCAACTACACAGTGCTACAAAGTTTGGCTCTGAAGCCAGAAACACCACATTGCTAGAATAAATTACCAGGCCCACCTCCAGACTCCGAGTACAAAAACAGGCCACTTACCAGCTGAGTAGGGGTCTGACTTGTGGTGCCGGGGGGAAGGGTGATGCTGGATGACTTGCTGGGGCTTAGCAGGCTGTGTTGGAGGTGGCTGCTGGCCTGGGGGTGGGTGAGTAGGCTGCTGGCCTGGGGGTGGTGGGGGTTGCTGGATGTGAGCAGAAAAGGGCATGGATGGCAAGTGAACTGGCCGTGGTGGGGGCTGGTGCTGTTGCTGGGGTGGTGGTTGGGGCTGGGGAGGTGGGGGTGGTGGAGGCTGTTGCTGGAGCTGCTGCTGCTGAACAGAAGGGTGGGGTGGGGGCGGCAAAGGCGGTGGGGGTTGGGACTGCACCTTCACAGAAGGGAGTAGTGGTGTGGGGGGCTGCACCTTCTGCAGCTGCTGTAGGTATAACTGCATCTGCATTGAGGTGAGGGGTGGGGCAGGTGGCTCTTCATCTTCCAGCAGCACTTGTGGGGGCTGAGCCATAGGTGGCTGTGGGAGTAGGGAGGGCTGGGCCAGGGCAGGGGATACAGCTGGGGGTCGGGTAGGCTTTGGGGGCAGAGCAGCAGCTCGGTTGCTAGGCCGAGATGGTTGCTGGGGCAGCGCATTGTGCAAAGCTGGAATGACAAAAAATATGGAAGTGAGGCCTATCTGATTCTGGACTGTCTTTTTTTTCTGCTCTGTCCCGACCTTGTTTAGACTATGGTGACCTCTTTCTGTTTTTTCCTCCAATTTTCCTAAGCTTCCAAAGACCAATTGGAATAGGCTCCTTGCAGTCATCCTGTCCTATATTTTGTGTCCCTAACCCTTCCTCTAGTTCCCTGCATAGACCTTCAAGCTTCACTGTAGGTCTTTGATACCTATTCATAGACGTTTACCAGTATGCCAACATGTTGAGCAAATTTCTCCACCCCATCCATGGTCTACAGTAAACTACTGAGAACATAATGCCTGGACCCCATAACTACAATCTTTTGACATGCCAGTCAGGTCCGAGAGAAGCAACTGACTTGATTGCTGATGCTAACAGGAAGCCTAGAATACCTGATAATGATGTGGTAGAACCAAGGTGGCAAAAGGGGAGATGGCCATGGCTCACCTGGAGGAGAAACTACGGTATGCTGGTTGAGATGGGGTGGAGTGCTGTGCTCAGGCGGCTGGGGCAGATGAGGTGGCAGCTCCGGTTGCGGCAGGTGCAAGATGGGCTGGGTGAAGTGGCCAATAGGGTCAAACACACTGCCTGGTAGCTGTGGTTCCAGGACGGGTACCTGGGCAGTGATGAAGGGTGGGGGCGAGGACTTCATCGCTGGGGCAGTCTGCTGAGGCATGGAGGGCGGCGGAGGTGGGGGTGGGGGTTGCTGTTGCTGCTGCGGAGGTGGGGGTGGAGGAGGCTGCTGGGGAGGCGGGGGTGGCTGCTGGGGCACAGGAGCTGGGGCTGTCTGCATCTGTGGATGGTGATGGTGATGATGCTGTAGGCACACAAAAAGATACACAGGTTGATGTCAGACATGAGAAAATAGTTGGGGTCAGATCCACAGCATCCTTTCAGCTGAGAGGGTTATCTAACACCTAAGGAGGAAACACCCCTGAAGCACATACCTTTTTTTGGTCCCTCCCAGGGTGTCCCTTCTTTTTTGACTTGGGTGCCATCTCTGCAGAGAGAAGACAAGGTAGTGAGACTCTGGGGAAGTAATCATGGATTGGCCTTGGATAGAGAAGAGGACAAGAATATAGGACACTCAGGACAAAGGCTGGATTGCGTTGGGCCATCAGGGTGGATGTGTCACCTATCCACCTCTCCGTGGTTTTCCCAAGGAACTATGCCTGGAAAATGCCTCAGTAAGCTCCAGACCACAGCCACCAGAAATAGCCAAGGCCCCGGCTATGTCAGAATCTGAATTATAGAGACCTTGGGCAGTAGTGTCAGTACACTCTAGACTATGTATAACCTGCTATGTTTTGCAATGAGTCGGGATGTTTGCAATAACCATGTATTGGACAGTTGAGAACAACACTCCAAAAAGCGAGGACAACCATTCAGGGCCACACAGCTGAAACAACAATTTAGGAACTCTTGTAGATGGTTTACTGAGGTCTTTGCCTCAGTGTTCAAGCGGGACCTGAGAAAGATCAGTGATACTGGCATAGGGCATGATCTGATCAGAGCCACAGGGTGGGCAAGGAAATTTCTATAGAGTGAGAACACAGAAAGTTTCACCTTTTGGAAATAAGGAAGCAGGATGGCCTCCGCAGAACAACCATGAAGAAACAGAGTAGGTGCTCACTGCCAAATAGATGGCATTGACCCCCCTTTCTCTGATTATCAGTCATGTCCCTTCTCTGGAACAGTTAATGTGCCCAGGCTCTTCAAGAGGCTGAAGACCTGGTGCTTCAAGTATGTGAATGTGTCTTTGTGGAGGCTTGTTAAAAATCTAGGTGCATACCTCTGTCACTACCTTAAGACTTTGTAATAAGAAACGTTTACCAGCAGACTACTCCAGGAGAGAGATTAACACCTTGGCCAGTGCTTCTGGGCTAGCAAACAATACAATTATACCAGGTTGGAGTCTGGGTCCATAGTACAGAGCTTTTCAGATTCTGTCACGAAAGAATGATTTGTTTCTTTGCTATGGCTTACCCCAAACACCTTGTCAGAGCACCAGTTCTTACTCTCTGTTCATAGCTATGTCGAGCTACTGTGCGGGGCATGGCCCCTGCTGTGTAGCATGTTACCAGGAGTTAAGATAGGAGGACCTTATGCCCAAGTTTGCCACTCCATGCAGGATTGACAAGACACAGAAAGACCCTAGCAGCCAAAACTATGTCTTCATACAAATGGCAATGGGCAGCAAGTAAGGACACCTAGCACAAGGAAACCCCTATCTTGATGCCAGGAAGCAGGGCTCTCCTTGGGTCAGAAGAAGAAACTTGGTAAGAAACTCTTACAGGGAAGAGATTTTAAAGGGGTTGTTGGGAAGATTTATAGAATCAGGACATTTGGTTGCTTTGAGTATGGAAGCAGAGAAGGTTGGACACCTCACTCAGAAGGATTTGTATGGCAGGGGACACAGCTGATAACTCAGTGGGGGGGAGGGGGCTGGGACAGTCAGTGTGTGGACAGGCTCCTCTATTAGCACTTCCAGTGTAAAAAGGTGGAGTGGGCAGGGGAAGAGAAAAGGGACTTGGTTGGGAGGAAGGTTGCTCAAAACAAAAGCAAGTTCACTCTTGAGGGGATCTCAACATAGAGAAGCTTGTCAATAAAGCTGAACCACTGTGTCAAGTATGACCTGGGAAAGCACTAGAGGTGCTACCCAGATGCTGAACTGAATGTGAGCTATTTAGGAAGGAGAGAGGCTCTGCCTGTTGTCTGGTAACATTGAACAAAGCATTGTTTGCCCACTTACACTAAAAGGACAATGGTTCCAATCCCTCACCACATGCCTCATATTATGAACAGAGGTCCACAAGACCAGGCTTAGGAGCAAGAGCGGTTGGATACACGGGTTCTAGGAAGCATGTCAGTTGCATTGGAAAGGTCACAGGAATATTCTGGAGCTCATCTTCAGACTGGAAGAGAAGGCACAAGGCAGCCCCCCTTCCCCCGAGCCTAGGCAGAATTAGAGAAGTGGCATATTGTGAGGCTTCCGTGAAGCTCCTGGGGCCCAATGCTTGTGTTGGGTTGCCAGTAAGAAGACAAGACAGTAAGCATACAGCTTATGACACACCAGCCCCAGACACCCACACACAAAACTCTTTAGAAGGAGTTACATGGAGATGGCCTCAAATACTATGTGATCTTTATTCCATAACAATCTTAAACTCCAACACAAATTCCATCTTTACATTAGGATGGCATAGTACAAAGTAAAATGATCTTGTAAAATCTGATATCAAACACTGATTTCTTTTCTTCCACCTCAGCCCAGCCCCACTTGAATAAAGGAGACAAAGGTTTAAGAGCAGGGCAAGGGCAATATGGGGCAGAGAAGAGCCCTCTACTGTCCTGGATAGCGCCCATCAGGACCCCACAGCCCGTTGGTACGCTAAGGCCCTCCCAAGGGTACCTCCCAATGCCCAGGAACAGAAAACTAGGAACAAAGAAAAGTAGGTAGGATGCTGTCCTTTCTGGCTGCTGTATACCCAGGTCACCAAGTATAATTGATGGTCTAAAGATCTTTCAAGTTCAACAGGTCCTGAGTGTTCCTGTCACACATAAGGCCCACATAGCCAGGGATATTCTGGACAGTAAAGAATATAAAGGACAAATTGCCCTGTGTATAGAGGGTGTGGGGAAAGGCAGGGGCAGCACATAGCCAAAATACTGTGGGAATGTAGGCTATCATTTGGTCCAAGATAGCAAAATCTTCCCAGAAAGATAATGCCAACAGCTTCCCAACTGTCCTGTGGGAATCTCTGGGCAAGAAGCCTCCAAACCCCCACCCCTCCCAATCTCAGTCAAGCCAAGTTCACTGGGAACACGTCACGCACAGGCCAAAGGGCAGCTCAAAATAGTTTGTTTGGCAAAAGAAGCTAACTTGAAGCTAGACACAGAGGACTTGGAATGGCCTATGAACTCAGCAGTATCACTGAGGAGCCATTGGATGTTCTAGGGAGCCTGAGACCCAAAGGCCATATCAGGTATAGGGCAGCAAGCAACCCAAGGATTCTGGAACCTGGGAAAGGGCATAGCACCACCTCAGCCTGCTTTAAGCCCTAGGAGAAGGCAGGCTCCAATGTGTCAGTCTTCTCAGAAGTATGTAAAAGCACATTTTAAAAGAGAAAAGGACAGAAAGAACCTGCTAAAATGCAGATGCAATTCCTTGGGGGTACCTTTTAATATTGGGCAGTTTTCTGCTAAGATGCGAGATTTGTGAGTAAAAAATGGTCAGGGCCAGTACTTGTTTTTTAAGGAGGACACCCCTCCGCAAAAAAAAAAAAAAAAAAAAAAAAAAAAAAAAAAAAAACCACACACACACACACACACACAAAACCCAGCCTACTTTGGTTTGTCTCTGTAAAGGTTTGGATGATGTGGCCAATTCTTTCCTGCTCTAACCCCAATAATGCTGTCATTATAGGAAGATGAAGATGGTGTTGGATAATGACACGGGTGACAACAGAACTTGGAGAAGTACTGCAAGCAGCTCACAGGTGATATTCTTCTTGCCCACTTCCCAGAGCCTGACTGGGCTTGGAAGTGGGGCCTGATGGGCCTTGCATGTCCCTTATCAGCAGCCTTGAAGTATTTTTCTTAGGTGACTTGAGGAGAAAAGACCAAAGAACTTGGGGGAAATGCCCACCAGACCACTTAACTTTTAGTGCTCTATGGAAACAATGGAGACTTCAGGAGGCAATGGGTAAACTAAAGCTGGTCACAGTCTCCACCTCATCAAGTCAGCCAGAGTGGACCTAAATAGCCTTTGGGAAACCAGCTGGCCTCTAAAGGCCCCACATAGGTCAAGATGTTCATCCTCAGGGTGAATTATATCTTTCCTGGGCTAAAGTCACTGCAAGGTTTGGAGTCTCAGAAAAAAAAAAAAAAGAGGGAAGGGAATAAGAGAGAAAACACACTGCAATCAGGCTTCACACACAGAGCAGCACCACACGTATGCATAGAGGGGGATTATTATCACCCTCAAGGAGATGCCACCCACCCAGAGGACCCCAGATGACCAGGGAAGCTGGGCTGGACAGCCAGTCAGTCTTTGTACAGAGAGGCCCAGGCAACAGGCCAGGCAGGCAGCCTTCCTGAAGGTGAGACTACGTGTATGCTGCGGAACATGACTAATCCACCCCAGGGGGACAGGCCCAGGGCTCTGAGCAATTCCATAACTTGATAGAGTTCTGTCCCTTTCACTGAAGAAAATGGACTTAAGCTATAGCTCGCTGGGAAGGAATCTGGAACTGAAGACCGTTTTATTAAGAGTCCGTGTCCAATGATTAGGCAGGACCTACGTAGAGGGAGAAAGAAACCAGTGTGAGAGAATGGTGTGGAATGTACCGTTCAAGTTACAAGAACAGAAGAATTGCAGACTGAGCCAGCTTCTGTGCCCTAGTGACTGAAAGGGCACAGGAGAACCTTATTGGAAACCAAGAGTCCCATCCCTGCCTGGCCTGCTTCAGCAGGGATGGATAAATCTGCATACACAAAGGCCATAGTATATGTAGAAGTCTAAAATTGCCTGAAGCCTGTCTGCACTTCTCAACAGAACAACTGTTTCTCTTAATGAGTTCCATATGTGCCCTGCCTGAGTGCACTGGTATTTTCTTTACTCCTAATGTCCCATTAGAATGTGAGAGGTGCCCCTGAGTTGTCTCTTACCAGCCAGGTATATAAAAATCACCAAGCGTCAGCTAACCAACCTTTCCACATAGTGTGGTTAGGGAAGAAAAGGTCCCAACAAAGGAAGGAGCACGGCATTATAACATTTCCCACTGAAGAAGGCAAAGAGCAAAGTCATCTCTTCTACCACCATATCCACAAAACAAAAGCAGAAACTATAAAGAGGAACTGGTGACATAACAATTGCTGAGGGGCGGGAGAGGCCAGAGAAAAGGCCTTGTCTTTTCCATCCCTTTTCAGGACATCCAATATGGCTTCTGCTCCAGAGAGGGGCCTGGACTGGTTCCCACACGTAGCAGAGTGGCGCCTCTGCTGGAATTATGGATGTAACAATCCCTAGTCCCAGAACATGCCTGGGAAAAACCCGCCCACTCAGCCTCTTACTGTAGGCTACATTCCACAAGGCTGGCCCTCACCCCGGGGAAGCCCCAATCCCTCCAAACTATAACTCCTGGACTTCTAGATGTGCCACCTGGCTCTGCACAATTCCCAATTTTGAGGGTCCTTACCCCTTTCTGAAGCAACTGCCACATTCTGGCAGCAGGATCAACATATCCCTGAAACAGGACTGGAAGGAGTCCCTCAAAGATCCTGGGACCAGGGAGCTGAGGTTGGCTTCCTGATCAAAGCCCCAAGAGTGTCTCATGGCCTCTGTCTGCACTTCCCAGCTCCAGCCTTTCCAAAACACCATGCATTCCTCTTTACCCTGGAGCTATTAAGGAACACCCACTTGCTCCAATCCTGGGAAAAGGAAATAAGACTAAAATAGCTGGACTGTACTCTTGCATGAACAATCCACAGTCCCAGAGCCTTTTCACTATTCCTATCCAAATCCATTCCACCCCAGGCAGCTGAGGTGCAGTCTGGAGGTGGCACCAAAGAGGGTGTACACACACACACACACACACACACACACACACACACACACACACTATGTAGCCACCCAAGCCCATAAACACCCGTGGAAGATACGTGAGAAGAACCAGGTATCAGCAATAGAGAACTGAAAAAGAATCTTAGGACATCCCTTACCCCACATGACAGCTGATCTGATCCTATGCTGGTGACTGCATGGCCACAGCTGGGAGAGTAATGGAAAAGGGAGAGCCACAGTGTCTTGTTCCGGCTTGCCCAGCCTAGGTCTGAAGACTTCCTAGAAGTTGGGAGGGAGGGAGGTGGCAACTGGGCCTTATTCTGCTTGTTCTAACACTGAACCCCTGAGCAGTTCCAGACTCAAGCTAGAATCAAAGCTCAATAAAAACATAACAATAAAAAACAACCCAACAACAAACAGCTGGGCTCAAGGAAGTGTCAAGATGGTCACTGGTGCTGCTACAGAACATAAGGGCATACATGGTGGCTGAAATTCGTCTAGCAAAGCATCCCACCCACTCATCTGCAGAGTGATCTGACCCTGTATACCTTGTAATGGTAGAAAGGTTCCTCTACTGAATAATTCTCTTCAGTTTCTCTACATGATTCATATCAGTGAGCCATGCCTGTAGAACTGACCCTTAGTGTTGTGTGACAAAAATAGGCCCTTTGAGAAATTTTAGCTTAAATTTAAATAGAAACATGAAGAACAAGGAAGACATAAACTAAGCCCAAAAGACCAAAGGAAAACACTTTCAGTGTCTATTCCACCTCTGCCCTACTCTCCTGTCAAGGTAGAATTATCAGTAACTTGTTAGAGAAGTTGGGGCTGCTGGGCTTCCTAGACCCATGAATCAGCTGCTAGAAGATCTGCCCATCCTGTATTCCACATCCCACAAAGTGCAGTCTGTGCGGCATAAGGAAACAAACGCTCTGTTTCACTGGTGTGACATTTACTGGTGTGTGCCTGTGTCCATTTGTGTCTATGTCCTAGTATGTGTTTGTACGTCCTATCTGGGGAATCTGTAACAAAAACTCAGCAGGTCCTTCCTAAGTAGTAGTATCAACAACCCCACAACACAGCACTCTGCACATAGCAGGAAATAAAAATCTACTGCTCCACTGGCAATACCAGTGGCCTAAATGAAGACAAAAGAGAGCTAGTAAGCAAAACAAAAGTGGGAAGGGCATCATCTGCAAAGAGGGAGGTGCTTAGCCCAGGCAGCCAAACAAATGGTAAGCGTTAGACGGCCACAGCCTAAAGTCTGCCGGTTAATAGCTCCATCACTTTAAATCTCACTCTCCTTCCCGCCAGGACAGCTGTTCCCAGGACTCTCGGATTACTTGTTGCACAAGCTTTCTACTTAAGGGAGGAGGCGGGCTGGAAGAAAAAAAAATCTTCTCTCTGTAACAGTAGCAGAAAGCTGCTGGAAATGTCATCATGGCAGCCATCAGGAAAGACAGGAGTACAGCAGTTGTGTGGGACCATAGGAGGATGAGGGCTATGGAGAGAGTAGCTCAAACATTTGTTTGTGTGAGGGGTCAGAGTTCCCTAATATCCCAAAGATAAGCCAAGCTATTCAGCATGTCAGGATCAGTCTCTGTGATTGCCTTTTGATTACTTAGATTCTTAGAAAAGGCTGCAAAATCTTAGGAGGAATGATCTAGAAAATACAGGAAGCACAAAAAATCCAGAGGAAAGGCAAATCTGAAGCTTGGCTGGCAATGAAAGTGAAAAGTCAGTGGCCACCAAGAATGCTAATGGAGCCCCAAGAATACATTCATTCACCCCATTCACCCTACTGAAGGCGGTGGCCCCAGTTCAAGCCGAAAGTGGCTCAGAGCCAGCGCTTCCCAGCAGGCTAGGGTGCAGCTCCCCCTGCTGGTTCACAAGGAAGCAAGGCCAGTGTTTAGGTTAGAATGAAAACGGGAAAGAATAATCGGGGAGAGGCTCTGAGGTCAGTCACTTTGCATGTGGTAACTTCTGCAGTCTGAGTTGAACAAATGCAGAACAACCAATGTAATGGATTACATTTCCTCAGTAATTACACTGCAAATTAAAAACAAGGCAGTACAGAAAACTGTCCTTGGAAAGGTCCCAGTCTACTACATGACCCACAAAAAATACCTTTTCCCCTTGACTCCCAATTTCTTTGGGCAGAGGTGGACCTGTGCAAATAACTTAGAGCAACAGAGTTCATTCCTAGCTGCTGTAAGGGAGTGTTGACCGTCCTTGACACAATCAGGTCATTATTCCACAAGTGAGGGATCCATGGAATATTGACTGACAAGAGCCATTTAGCCCACAGACCCACTTCCCACTATGAACCTCACACACAATAGCACATTAAGACCCTAAGGCTGGTTCCGAGGTGGACTGTAATTTATCTCTGCTCAGCTGATGGAACCTGACCTGCCTAGAGGTAACCCCACTCACACAAGCCATGTGTCAGGCAACTCAGGTATACACCATGCCTTTCCCCCTATCTTTCCCTTGAAGCCTATGTGAGCACCTGCTCCTCTGGGAACAATGAAGAAAAAGTGTATTATCTGGGAAAACAACCTGTTCCCATCATTACCACCTGCTCCTACCCTCCAGCTCTGCAGCTGCTGCTCAGAAAGAACACAGGAACTGAATACTCTTGTATAGGCCCAAAGTACACAAGAAAGGGCCAGGAGAAGAGCAAGACATACATGTTCTAGTGCACAGATAGAGCAGAGCTGGGAAGGAACAGCCAACACAAAACAGCACTGAGCACACTGTAGAAAAGAAAATGGCAATTCCCAGGGTTTAGAGCCCAGGGCTCAAAGCTGACTGATCATGCAGGCTGCCAGATGCAGGTGACTTGCCTCTACTCTGCTACAATGTGGCCAAAATTGCTTCCATGCCAACTATGATGCCAGAATATTGAAAGGGAATAGGAGCATTCCACACCAAGGTTGATTGGGACCCTAACACCTACAGTCCTCAGGTCTGCCCTCTACCCTCATGGAAAGAAAAAATTGCTGCTATACAGGGTGTCTTGCTAACCCTGCAGTGAGAATATGGTGAATGGGTAGCCAGCAAGGCCCAGGCAGTTCTCAGAGACCACCAACTCTGAGCTCTTGAACAACCTGGACAAAGGATACTATGAGGGACGAGTGGGGTAGTTTGATAACATATTTAAACAGGAGTCAACTAACCTGTTTCAGAGTCTTCACTGTCAGAGGAGCTGGATTCGCTGGTGCTCTCCGACTCAGAAGATGAGAAGCCCTTCATCTTGGAAGAACCAGCAATCACATCAACTTTTTCAGCTGTAACCCAAATAATAGACCTGTATCAGAAAGGATACCCGCCCAGGCAGCTGCTGCTAGCCACAGCACACTCCCATTGTCCAGAGGAAGGATCAGTGGGAAGCACGTTCCCCATAGGCTTATAGACTGCTCCTGACAGCTTCTACCAGTACAGACCCCAAGAGCCACACACTATTCTCACTGGTAGCCTACTATACACTAGCTAAAACAAAGCTTGTGCTGTAATTTCAATCAATCTCTTATAATACCCTCTGAATGGTTTCTCATGGATTCAGAAGACCAAGCAGAGCAATAATTTCTTCATACAATATACTACTAGCCTTGGGTAAATAGGCATTCTTCATATAGGATATTATGTCCAAAGCACAGCAAAACATGCAAAGAGCTCAAGGGTTCTCCGAGCCTTCCCGATTAGTTTTATGAGTGAAGTCCAAATAATGTCACTAAACAGCAGATCCAGAGCAAAGTTCTAAGGACTAAGAAAGCAGTATAAAAATACTTTGACAGATATCCCAAGCTAAACCCTCTAGCAATAAGAGGGAAAGGCATAAGCCAATGTGAAGCATGCATAAAATGAAGAGATGTCTGGAAGGCTAGTAGTAGGGATGAGGTGAACATCAGTTCTGTTTGCAAAAATGGGGCTGAGTACTGAACTAACATAATCACACATTCCTGGGAATTCCAGGCACCCCTTTCCTCCTGGCCTCACCTCAACAGAGGTGGGAGGTCACTTCTGGAAAAGACTGTATGGCTGGCTAACAGAGAAGTAAACAGCTGCTGTCAAGACAGGTTCAAGAAGGCTTCAGCAAACCACCAAAGAGGTCCAGAAAAGAACCGACAACCCAGGATCCAGTGTGGTATCATTCTTGGGGTTTCTATGGCAAAGGTATAGAATTCATATATGTGGGAGTGGATGAGCGAGTGGTGTTTCAAGTGTGGAGTGCTAAGTTGGAAGAGGGCTAAGGGTTTCCACGGAAAGGATCCCTATACAGAGAGTTCCCAAGTATACCTTGAGGTTTTCTTTTCTTCCGCAAACAAGAGGTGACGTAGCGTTCTAACTCTCGCAGTGTGGACGGTTTCAGAGTCTCAAAGTCAATTTCAATCTCATCAGGGTTGGAGTTCTTGAGTGATGGCTCCCTTGACTGGATGATATGTACTACACGGCCCAGCTTCTCACCAGGAAGTTTGTTAATGTCTAGACTTAGCTGCCTCTTCTCCTCATAGGACATGGGCTTACACTTGTCCTCTTCCTCTGATTCGTATGTGGGAGGGGGCTTGCTCTTCATGGGTGCTGGTTCCTTCTTGCTACGAAGGGATGATACAGACAGTTAAGAATGGGTCTCCTGAGTAAGCTGTGCACACATCCCTCCAAAGTATGTGGGTGGGTAGGGGCTGACTGCCCACACCCAACTGGAAATAGGATTTAAGGCTACTAGCAATCAGAAAAACCAGCAGGAAATCATAGCAGGTGTCAGGAGCTAAAGTTCTGTTATGGCTCCACGGTGGCTACTTGTACTCTCTCTCCTCAAATAGTGAGCTACCAAAGTTCACGAAGGGAAAAAAGCAGAAGGAGAAATAACAGCTAAGTGCTGATGACAGGGCACCAACTGGGACTGGTGGCTGCATCAACAGAGTGGTCTTTGTCCCTACCATGCATGGGTTTCTGGGGGTCACCACTTCCAAAGACAGAAAAATTGGGAAGTACAGACCTCACATTGCTGTTGCTGCTGTTATTTTTCTTTGTCTTTTTCGGGGGAAGTTCCTTGGCTTTGCTTTTCTTATTTTCCTCTACTTCCTCTTTCTTTTTGTGCTTTTCCTTTTTCTTTTCCTTCTTGTCCTTCTCTTTTTTCTTTGGTTTGTTCTGCTGAGGCTGTGAGAGGGCTGCAAGCTGTTCATGCACTGCTTTGAGCTGTGGAGCAAGCAAACAAACAAACAAACAAACGAGATCAGGATTGGGCCAGGCATTTAGTCTCCTTCCTTCACTTGGGAGGCAGAGCTAGGTAGATCTCTACACGTTCTAGGTCAGCCAGGGCTACAGTAGGAAACCTGTTGCAAAAACAAACTAACCCACCTAACCCTGGAGTACAGCTCTATGTCATGGAAACAATGTATGCTTGGGTATCAGGCTGTGGGCATGAGAGAAACATAAGATAGGCTACCATGGACCTGCCAAATTAACGAGATCCCTAAAGTGGCCACCCACTACTTGATCTCCAAGGATTGCTATATCTCTCTAAGAGGAGCTTCTCAAGTTAACAGATGTTAAATTTCCTAGCTATCTTAGTCCCAGGATGTTTCTGAGGAGAAGGTTTCTAAAATGCTAGGTAAAGCGTGTACTGAAATATTGGGGCATGATGACCAATGCAAACATTAAGATTACTGTAGGCAGGCAGCTTCAGGATTCTGAAGCCCATGTGTCCAGAAAATATCATGCCTGAGTCCTATTTAAACACACAGCTCATATTTCTACAGGATTAACATTCTATTGACTAAGAGGAAATACCAAAAGGGAATCTTTGGAAAAGTAAAATCAAGACATCTTTTGGAAACCTCTGAGAAACTACCCTGGTCTCTGGGGCATAGAACCACAGGTTCTCTTACCTGCTCCTGGAGCTCAGCCAGCCGCTGGGCTCGCTCTTCCTCAGAATCATCAGTGGAACTGTCACTGTCGGAGGAACTATCACTGCTGCTGTCGCTAGATGAGGGTGGGGCCACAACCTTTGTAGGGGGTGGCACTGCAGGGGAGGACACTGTAACTACTGGTTCTTCAGGCTCATCAGGCATCTTGGCAAATCGCATTTCAAACACATCCTATGGAGGAAAAGCTATGCCTATGAGGATGTTCAGCTTTTAGAGCCTCTTCAACCAAATCAACAAGAAATAAGAGATTATAGGATAATCCCACCCCCGCACGCGTGCGCAAGCACACAAGGCTTTACAACCAGTCCTGATCTGGCTGAGCATTCATTCCCTAGAGGATATACAGAAAGTCAGGTGAAAGACCAGTCTGAGAACATTAGTTTGAAGGTGCTCAGTAAGCACTAGGCCAGGTCTGTAGCAGTCTGACAGGAGCGCTTGCTTACCTTCCCAAAGAGAGAAAACAGTACTAGCAAAGGCTCTGAGTTGAGCATTCATGGCAGAGTGCACGTGTCTGCATCTGTCTTGCTATAACTCAAGAGTGGTCCATGTACGCTTAGTTGAGCAGATGCAAATCTTTGGCTCAGGCACCTCCAGCAATGTTGGGAAGTGGAATGGGATGTTTATGACAGGTATTAGGAAGGAGGAGTACCTTGTATGGTAATAATCAATCAGAAGAGAAGCCAGTGATTCTGGGCACAGCAACTCACTTCAAGAGACTCTGAAGACCAGCTGAGAGTTACATGGAGTAATAATACAACTCATGGAGCAGTAGTCCTTGCTTTCCCTCACAGGGATCAAGTCAAGCAGCAAACCAAATAGCAGACGACCCCCCCCCCCCAACAGTGGGGACTCCACAGTCAATTCAATAATGACTTGCAGAACAGACATGTAAAGAATAAGGCTGGCTTCCCAGAAAGATCTTTAAGAATGAAATAAAATGAAGGCTAGATCTAGGAGGAATTAAGAGATGGGCATGTTACGGTCAAAATACATTAAAATTTCAAAGAATAAAATAAAACGATCAGTGTAGCAATTCACACTGAAGGAACATTCCTTTTGCTGTGTCCCTGCTTCAAAAGATGTGTGTATAGCCAGAGTTTTCCTATCATGCAGCTGCTCTCAAATAAGCACTCAGAGGCTTACATTAACTACAAATGCTCAGCCAATAGCTCAGGCTTGTTACTAACTAGCTCTTACAACTTTACCCATTTCTATTAATCTATGTGCTGCCTCTACACTCGTGGCTTTCACCTCTGTCCCATTTTGTGTGTCTGACTTTTTCTTTGGCTGGCTGACAACTCCTATGACTTCACACTTCCTCGTCCTATCATTCTCGGTTTGGCTTTCCTACCTAACTTTATCCTGTTCAGCTACTGACGAGTTTGGTTGCTTATCAAGGCAACCATATGACATAGTCACAGTGTAAAGGATGATTATTCCATGGCAAGTATGTGCGTTCATCTGTGTATTTGCTGCTGAGAGATGTGGTGGCTAAGTACTAAAGTTAATGTTTTAACTCAGGACACACTCAACCTTCCAGACGCCTGTCCTGAAAGCTCCATAAATAGGCATCTAGGAGAAGATGCCCTCTACAGCAGATATCCATGTAACTATGGTACTGTTTCTCACATTTGCAATACCATTATGCAAAGCTTGGCATCCTCCCATAGTAAGGTCTTATCTGGCATTCTGTTCTGTGTAAGTGTAGCTGATCAAGTATTAGGCATGCAATGACTTCTTAATTAGAAATAAATTAGAGCAAAGCCCTGGACAAATGTATAAAACAGGAGGTGACCAGCACTGGACGAGACAGAAGACCAGGAAAGAAAGGGGTGTCACATCAAAGCAGAGGTCCCTTATTGAAGCAACTAAGACTCCTATTCCCAAAACACTTGCTATGTGGCAGAAGCTCAATCGACTACTCAGGATCTTTAACACAGACAGGCTATGGCCCCTCAAAAAGCAGTCCGGTGGTAGTAGCATAAATCTTTTACTCTAAATTTGAAGCTAGGCTGGTCTACAAAGTATATTTTAAGACAGTCAGGGCTACACAGAAACCCTATTTCCAAAATCCAACCCCCGACACAGACACATACGCATGCACGTAGCTAGAGCCATGGGTGTCTGTTAAGACGGGCCTAGGGCTGGGCAGTGGTAGCATGTGCCTTTAACCCCAGAACTTGGTAGGCAAACACAGGTGGACCTCTGTGGGTTCAAGGCCAGCCTGGTCTATATAGTGAGTTCCAGGGCAGTCTCCAAAGTACAGAGACACTCTATCTCAAAAGAACCAAAAACAAAAGACCAGGTCTAAAGCCAAGCAGAACAGACCAATATAATGAGAAGTGCCAGGACTTTATAAGGGAAGTGACCAATTCTCCTTCCCAGAACACAGGGAAGACACAAGGAAAAGCTGTATCAGGCCTTGTATCTATATCTACCCTTCCTTTTTTTTTTTTTTTAAATTAAAGTTTTATTTCTTATATATACAACATTTTGCCTCCATGCATGCCTTGAGGCCAGAGGAGGGCACCAGATCATTTTACAGATGGTTGTGAGTTACCATGTGGTTGCTGGGAATTGGACTCAGGATCCCCGGAAAAGCAGCCAGTACTCTTAACCTCTAAGCCATTTCTCGAGCCCTTGAAATACCCTTTACAATAGAGAAATTTCCCGTTTTTCAAAACTGGCTGTTATGGACACGAGCAGGGTAGACAGCACTCTGAGGCTCCTTCCATTCTCTAAGTGCTCTGACTTGTCCAAATAACAAGTAATACATGACAAGAAGCTGGTCAAGGTGAGAAAACAGCAACAAGCAGAAATAGAGCTACTGGCTTCCAAAACGTGTTCAGTTATATGACTCATCCTTTTCTTTTTGTGGGACCCAGGAATCCTGCTCTACTAGAGACAGAAGCATCAGGAAAACAGAGCTATGGGAAGACGACCTTGCTGAGAGCTTCCTACCTTAAAAAAAACCAAGAGAACCGTGGAAAGCAGGACCATCACTGAACACAAAGCAGTACTAAGAGGAAACAGCAAGGGAGCAGAAAGAACTAGGAGGGACTAGAAAAGATGTGTAGAACCTCACTCAGAAGAACACCCAGGTCGAGAAGAGAACATAGATGGCTGTAATGGGGCAGTGACAGGAAGACAATGGTTTCAAGAGCAGTAACAATAGCACTCACCGGGAATATAACAATCATCAGATATCTTGTTGGGCTCAAGGTAGGTTCAGTTGCAACTAAAACTCCATGTCTAGTATTTTGTGTGTAGGTTAGAATATTAAGTAGCCTCACCTAGCCCAGGCTGTACATGATGCATAATGGAAAGATAAAAGGGGGCGGGTGAAGCTCTTTGAGTTTGTGGTCATCTTGGTCTACAAAGCAAATTTCAGGACAGCCAGGGTTACAAAGAGAAACCATCTAATATAAACAAAACAAAAGCATAAAAGTCCTTTCAGTCAAATTCAGATGCTAGGTTGTCTGTCCAAATGGTCTCAGATGAACCAGTCCAGAAGTCAGAGATGTAGGTACAAACCCAAAAATGAAGTGGATGGATCCTTTTCTATATTACTTTTCCAAGTAAATTCTACTCTTGCAGCACAGCCTAATTAAGAAACCAAAGTGGATCTCAATACTCATTTTTAAAAATTTTGTTTGAGTATAAGTGCCTGTGTGAATATATACTTATGGAGAGGGAGTGTGTGTGCACACCTATGTGCACACTTGTATACCAGAAAAGGACATCAGGTGTCTTCCTATGTCACTCACCTATTTCCTTAAGAACATGGGCTCATGTTTTCTTGGGTAAGAAGCTAGCAAGGGTTAGCTATCCTGCTGTCTCCATTCCCCTCAGAATTGGGGTTATAAGCATGCACAGGATGCCTGGTTTATTATGTGCGTTCTGAGATCCAAATTCAGTCCTCATGATGCACAGAAAGCACTCTTAACCACCTAGTCATTTCTCCAGTTTCATCCCTTCAGTATCTCTTAAAAAGGTAAGCAAAGGTGAGTTTTGTGGGCCCCTTTCTAACCATTTATAGCATTCTAAGATGAGGGCATTTAGGGAAAAACACAAAGTACAAAGATTCTACAAACACAACTGCGTTCCAGCAGAAAAACTCCCCTGGCAAAAGATAATGCTACTTTCAGAAACATTGGCAAAGAACCTCTACCCCTGCCTCAGGTAGACCCTCTGAAGAATAGGCATCTCATCTAAGTTGAGTTTGTTATCAAGTCAATGCCTAGGAAAAACTCATCTCTTGAGGCTGATGAGTGGCAAATAGCTTGGCGATCAAAATGAGAGTTAAAATGACACACTCGGACAACTTCACCAAGAAAAGAAAGGCACACAGGCGCATAAGCACACAGACAGACAGACACACGCACCACAGTCCTTAAAAAAAAAAAAAAAAAAAGGGCCTCCTTCAGAGAAGTAGAAATTGTAAAAAGGAAGTAATGGCAAGGTCCCAGGACTGGGGGGGGAGGGGGGGAGAACAGATTAAAAAAAAAATCCAAAAAGGAAAGCTAGATAGATAATACAGTGATTCCTTTTTTTTTTTTTCCCCTCTTTAATAAAGAGGTTCAAAGCGGGGAGGTGGTATACACCTTTAATCCCAGCACTCAGGAGGCAGAGGCAAGCAGATCTTAGTGAGTTCAAGGCTACCCTGACCTACAGAGCAATTCCAAGACAGGCTCCAAAGCTACACAAAAGAACCCTGTCTCAAAAAAACAAACAAATAAAGAAATAAAACAAAAAAAAATCCTTCTAGCCTGAGCATGCATTTGAATTAAGAGCCAGTTCAACACTAACAACAATCCAATCCTCCAAACTGAAAATTCTCTGCACCGAAGGCAACCCATCCAAATGGCTGAAGTGTCTTAATTCTGGTGAAAGGAGAAGATGCTACTGCTATCATGTAGCATGTAGTGAAGCCAACAGAAGTAGGGAGGCAGGGAATCCTTGGGGATGAAATGGTCTCTGTGTGACAAAGACCAATGAGTCACCAATAGCTTTGCAAATTCTCATCTCTGGCCTTGAAGTACCTAGAGATTGCAAAAGGAAACCTTGAGATCTACAATCAACATACCTGTGTCTCTTAACAGCAGGTTGCTCAGCCTACAGACCACTGACCTGAGAGCAATAGCAACCAATGCACTAAGGAAGAAATGGCTGGGAATTATGATCTTATATGTTTCCTTTAAAAAAAAGGCAGGTCTGGAGGCTGAAGAGATGGCTCAGTAAGATTGCACCTTACAGGTCTCAAGTTCAGTTCCCAGCACCCACGTCAGGAAGTTCATAATTCCCTTTAACTCCAAATCCAAGGCATCCGGTGTCCTCTTCTGGCCTCTGTGGGTACCCATATACATGGCATACACAGACACATACATAAAAATAAAATTAAAAACAGTAAGTAAAAGGCAGGTTATAAAGGGATTAAATATTGCCTTTATTCTCCAATTTTAACCACCATTAACCCACTTAAAGCCTCCTCCAGGTTGCTGAGGAGAAAGAGAAAGAGAAGAAGAAAGAAAAGCCAGCTACAGTGGCTCACATCTATAATCCCAGCACTGGGAAGGCTGATACAAAAGGATTACTGATAGTTTGAGGCCTGCCTGCCTACCTGCCTGGGTTATAGTATAAGACCCTGTCCATAAACAAAAGAAAAGAGGAAGCAGTTCATACAGTCAATTCAATTTGTGTACTCTTCAAAACTGTCAACTTTAAGACTAGAGCATGAGAACTACATCCATTAGGATCTATGACCAAACAAACCAACCTATAAACAGCCACTTTGCAACTAAAAGGCAAATGAAGGCTTCCAAAGCTGATGGGAAAATATGCCGAAAATATGCCGCTACTATGGCTCACATGTGAATACAACTGTGGCACAATGTCTACATTTGGGAGTGCCCCTGCCCACTTAAGACAGGTAGGTCTCTTCTATGTCGAAGAGACTGGGGCCAGGCACAACACGCATGCTTTTTTAACACAACACCAGAGCAACTGAATGTAGATGAAGGAGAAGGGAGAAAGGACTTTCGGTGGGAACAAAACCAGCCACCCTATTTTAGTTTTAACAACCCTGACTTAAAATGTGTATATGCCATTACTTAAATTGTTACATATGTTGTTGTTGTTGGGGGGGGGGGGGGGGGGGGGGGGGAGACACACACGCACGCGCTGCTAGTTCGATGTCAGCCTAGTCTATATTGAATTCCAGGACAGTCAGGCCTACATAAGAGAGATCCTGTCTCAAAAAAGAAAAAGAAACAAAGGAAGGAGAAAAGAAGCAAACAACAAGAAAACAAACCTCCTCCCCAGTCCCCCAGCATATTATGAGTGAAATAACAGAATTATGATCTGCCTAGGCCCATATAAGGTATAGCCTATCCTTCTCAGAGCCTCACCTGGAGTTTTCGAGCCATGGCTACCACTTCATGGTCAGGGGGGTTGTACTTGTAGCAGTTGGAGAACATCAATCGGACATCAGCACCAAATTCCTGGGCATCTCTGTACTCACGGGACTCTAGTTTAGACTGGAAATACAAGATGGATTCTAGTTAGCCATGTCTGTTACTGTTCTAAAGGAGGGTGGGTGGTGTGTGCAATGCCACGTGGTAATGTCTGTGGAAAAAAGGTGGCCTCTTAGTGGTCCTCAGTTTAATCCTGGCTAGGGTATGGGGGAGGGGGACCAGAAAATAGATTGTCAATCCAATTCTCACTATGGGACAAGAAGACTGTCAAGCCACAGAGCTGGGAAATGACCTCTTAGCACCAAGCTTTTCTACTGAGGTCACTAAGGTCTAAAGGGAAATTGAACACACAGAACCCCGAAGAGATTATGCCAAAGCTAATGAGAAGATTAAAAAGACTGGATCCAGTTGATTTTGTATGTACTTGTTTTGAAGGTACAGAACAGAACTTGGTTCAAGGAACACAGGACTGCTTCCTATTTGAGTAATGCTATTCTACTTCTAAGAGAAAAAAATAACAATTATTTAAAAAGAAAAAAAACAGCCTGGTCTACAAGAGCTAGTTCCAGGACAGGAATCAAAAGCTACGAAGAACCTCTGTCTCGAAAAATCAAAAAAAAAAAAAAAAAAATTTTGGTAAAGATGTTGGTAGATGGTGCTGTGTCTTCTACATAGAAGACAGCAAAGCCTTGCCCATCACACTAAACCCAGAGCACCCAAAGTCTAGGAGAAAATCCTTCTCTGCCCACCATCCCAGGAGCCTGGTGGCTAACCTTGATTGTGCTCATATCCATGGGATGTTTAATGATGTCACAGTAGTCGTGCAGACCCAGTGCCTCCACATCCACAGGCTTGTAGAAGGGCCAGGCATAGGCAGCATGTTTCTTGGCAAACATCTCCTTGAGGATGCCACTGCAGCACTTGAGTTGCTCAGAGATCTTGCTGCTCTTCTCTGGTGCTGGGTGCTGCTGTGAGTCCGGTACATCTTTCTTTGGGGGCTTCACAGGTCTGCTGCTCTCCCGCCGAGGACCCAGCTTGGAGGTCTTGGGCTCTGGGGCCAGTGAGGGCGGCTCATGAATGGGGTCGATGGTGGTGGGGGTGGTGGTATCTGCTTTCCTCTTCACCCCTTTCTTTGTCTGCCATGAGCACAGGCACAAAAGGCTCAATCAGAGGCTCTGGCCAGTACAGTTGCTCTTCAGGATCACCTCTGAAACCAAGCCCTGACTAGGCTCCCAACACTCAAAACAGGCCCTAAACTGCACGGAGCCCCTGTCGTACCACTGTTTTTCACAGCCGGGACAGGACCAGCCAGAAACAGAAAGGCACAAAACTGAGTATTTGCTCCCTTAGGGGCCACAGAACCTACTGAAGAGGTTTCCTGTTTAATACCACAGAGCCCACAGAAGGAACAACTAAAGGAAGCTACCTGTTTCCTTCAAGCCCGTCTCTGGTGGCAGCAGTTCACCAGTGCCCAGGATGCTCACCTTCACAGGCTGTGGGGTGGCTGCAATGATGGGCGGGTGACTCTGCACAGGCTGTGGAGCTGGAGCAGGTGGGGGTGGTGGCTGGGGGGGTACTGGCGGAGGCGTCTGAAGTGGCTGGGGAGGCACCACTGTCACGATAGGAGGCTGAACCATGAGGTCTGGGGTGACAGCAGGAAAGGGGTGAGTTGTGGCCTGCACAGGTGGAGGAGGGTTCTGCTGAGGGGTCTGGGTCTGCGGAGGAGTTGATGCTTGAGTTGTGTTTGGTACCGTGGACACACCAGGCTTTGCTGTCCCTACCAATCATAGAAAGGAGGAGGTTAAAGGGTATTCTGGCAAACACTGGCTGACCCATACACATTTATGTGGAACATTTGCTTTAGTGATTAAGACCATCCGAACATTCCAGACATCACGGTGCACCAAATGTATTCTTGTGTCCTCAGGGTTGAGGTTAGCAGCCAAACTTGCAAGGTTTCTTCAGAAACTAGCATGACCTCAACTCTCAGAGCCACTGGGATTAGTACACAATTTTTGCCTCTCATGACAACCCAGGTTGTTTCCTTGATGTTGTACCATAATACACACGGCATACCAAATCAGTATAAAAAACAAAGGATTATAACTACAGCTCAAATGTGAGCTGATGGACTAGGGACTATACCCCATACTACCACATCCTCTATACATTGGATGCTGTGGAAAGAGAACAAACCCAACACCCTATAAAAGCAAGTCTTCAAAGCCTGTAATCACAGCAATGAGGAAGCCAATGTACAAAGGATTGAGAGTTTGGGGCCAACCCAGGATATATAAATACAGACCCTGTCTTAGGAAGAAAGGGAAAAGTGGGGGAGGGGAAGGGAAAAAGGAAAGAAAAGGCACTCTGCAGCTATAGCTTCCCTGGAGCAGTGTGTCAAGATACCATATGAAGAGCAAGAGGGGAAAATCTATTTAGTTTCCCAATTTTCTTATCTAGTCACCAAGCCTGGGTCTCATCTAGTACCTGTAGAGAAGACATTTTCATGCCTGCCCTGTGTACAAAGAATCCTAACTGTTGATCCCAAAAAGTGAGGGGTAGACTCTGAATGTATGGGGAAGGAAGGGATATGACTTATTATGTGTATGTGCCAAAAGAATGGTTTTGCATCATAGTGTACATCTGTAATGACAATACTCAAGAGACACGAAGAGTCTGAATTAACATAGAGAATCTGTCTAAAAGGGTGGAGAGGAAACAAGGAAAAAAAGCGTGGGGGGGAGGGGGAGTTGAAGGGGAGCATCCACATGACTGGTTTTCTTTGGTTATTTCAAAAGCTACATTGGATTTAGTGTGTGTTTTTGCCACTTTGGAGCAAGGTGGGAGGCCAGGCTAAAAACATCTCTACAAAGAAGCAAACTCACATCCAGGAGTCATCTGAAAACTATCACTCTTTTTGCAGCTCAGAATCATAAAGGACAGAGACATAGAGGAGGCAGACTGTGCAGACAGACAAGGAAGTTATTGGCTTCAAATGACTGTGCATCAGAGGCAAACATAACTAGCAATTCAGATAATAAACCTTAAGATTTTAGGATTAGGACACTAGTTACAGTACCCACTGGTCAGGTTAATTTCTTTATTCTAAAATGGAAAAGCAGGGCTCAATAGTTTAAAAAAAATCTACAACACTGAAGGTGAAGAATTCAAACAGTGCTTTCTTTATTATCTAAGTCCATCAACCACTCAGGGCCCAGTGACTTCTGCTGGGGGGAGACAGATTTGTGAGACCCCTGAAAGCATAGGCAATACTGAAACTAAACCCATCCTGTTCAAACAGCACTCCAATATTTCCTGTCACCAGTAATCCCTGATATTCTTCTAAACTTGAAAAATAGGCAAAGATAAGGGAGAAAACAGCTGATTTGCTTGCTATTTCAAATACCCTACCTGTTTCTTTCCTCCCTCGTCCTCTTCCTTTTGTTTGGACTATCATGATCTCAGTTTCTTCTGTGGGCAGTTCATTAATTTTTTGCAAGAAGAGCTTCTCCAGAGCTTCTGCCATTAAGACGATGTCATCTCCAGGCTGGATGAGGAAACAGGTGGGGTAGAGCTGGAAGGCCCCCTCTTCCCATCTTTGTAGACAGGACACCAAGGCCACCCCCATGCCCCAACACATGGAGCATTGTATCTAGGCTCCTTCCATAATCTGGATTCCAAGGGGCCATAAAGGCTATGCTACTAGGTATCCCTAACAAGACCTCTCCAACTGTATTTCTCTTTCAGTTTTAAGTTCCAAGAAACCATCTTTGTGCCTTATGTACCTACCAACTCGGTCTATCTCTATACTCCTTGACTTTGAGGTTTATTCAAATACAACTCAAATGAATTCACTAGAAATAAATTACATAGCATTTCTTGTGACTAATGCTTTTTAGGGCTCAAACAATGCTCCCCAACATGCCCTAGAGGCAGCTCAGTGGGATTAGATGAAGCTTTTATCACAATGCCTTTATGTATTCCCACTCTAATCACCAAGTCCAAAACATGCTGTCCCCATTCAGCTCTCAACTGAGGGTCTAGTCTGTACATTTTGCTGTTCACCTAAGTGAGGACTAAGGCTTTACAAAACACAGTAAACTTCAAGAAACTCACCTACCCATCTCTTCTGGGCAATTTTACCCACTACACGAGCAGAGGTCAAAAGCTGAGTTCTGTATAGTGTCTCCCTCCAGAGTCGTTCTATTTGAAAGGGTTGGCTTTAATCACATCTGTGGTCTGAACTGTAAACAAATGATCTGGCTTCATGGCATAGCCGAGCCGAAACGTTTGGCTAGGGGGTTAGGAAGTGACCCTTGGGTCTATATATAAGACCAGGGGGACACTCAATATTATGGTCATGTCCACAGTTCCAGGAGACTGTGACCCACAGAATAGGTGGGGGTCTGCAATTAACCCCACTGTGCATTCTCACATCAAGGTTTGTGCTTGAGCGCACCTCTGCAAGACTCTAGTTGCACAGGTTCTTTCATCTAACAATTTACACCATCCCAATGGACTATCTAGTGTTGTCTGTCCTCATATGTTCTCTATCAGACATGCTCAAGAACTAAAATAAAATCCCCAGAGTACTAGAGGCAGGTACTTCAGAGGCTAATAAGGATAGTACCCTCCTCCCCACAAAAGAAACACCCTGTCTAGGCACAATTACAGGTCCCATCACCCTACTTCTGCAAGTATCTTACTATCATACTTACAGCCCAGCTGCTCCCAGCAACACTGCCCCTAGGATCCCGACAAGTGCCCCATCTTTACCTCTCATTCCCAAGCCGGACCCCTGCCCCCTGCCACATCTCACCTTGTTGTAGATGTAACAATTTGTAAACATAGTGTTGAAGTCCTGGATACATTCCTGAGCATTCCAGTAATAGTTGTTTTCCAAGCGCTTCTTTATTGTTCCCATATCCATGGGTGTTTTAATAATCTTATAGTAATCCTGAGAAACAGATCAAAGAAGGCCAGAGTCACCTGAGCAGTCATCATGCTGGACTGGCTACCTATGCTTAATCCCCTCTCTCACCACACTCAAAAACTTTTCATGGTATCAGTAAGGAACAAGGTAAAGTGGGTAAAGAAGAGATTCCTAAACACTAGATGGCAAACGTACAACCTAACAGGTTGTCTATGCAAATACTTTTTGCTAAAAGAAAGGGAGAGAGGGAGGAAGAGAGGGGATAATTTTGTATATGCAAAATATGTATCTTGATCATGTTTGCCCTCATTTCCTAGTCCCTTCATCCAGGCCTCCTTCTTATCCTTTTTAAATATTCCATTAAGTCAAATTAGTGCTGCCTGTATGCACACCGGTAGGACCATTAGGAGCATCAGTAACCTCCCAGTGGACATATCCCCAAAGAAAACTGACTGTCCTTCCCCCAACAGCCATCAATTGTCATTAGCTCCTCAGGTAGGGGTGGGGTCTTACAAGCTCCCCTTCTCTTTCAGGGTGTTAAAATATCCTTTCATTCTAAGTATCGGGGAAATCAAATCACGTAGCCTTTTAAAAGGGGGCTGAGGGACAAAGGAGAGCACCAAGATACTGTCCCAAAAATAAAGTGGACAATAAGGTTTTGAGTTGTGCCAAAACCCATAAAGAAAAGGATGCTTACCAATGTAAGAGGAGGCACATACAGGTGCCTTAATTTGGTAAGAGCTGCGTGTGCACACCCTTACCAAAAGGCAACTCAAAATCAGTCTTGTAAACCTATTTCATGCTGCCTCCTCCCTTCCCTTGAGAACTAATGACAAAACTCCTGTGGAAATCTGGACTGATTTTATTCTGTGAACAAAACTATGAGAATAGTATCTGGACCTGCGTTGCAGACTGGCAAGTCGTTCAAGGGTAAAAAAGGACAACAGTAGAACAGGGGATGAAAAGGAACTGAGAGCTAAGGGAGTAGGTTTAAGGTAGGACAAGGTCAAAATTACACGTGAAGACATAAATACAAAATGTAGAGCTAGAAGATAGCTCTCTAATAGCTCCTGAAAAGTATTAGCTCTTAGGCCACCAGCTGGTTAGATCCAGGTCTACTTAGAATAAAGGTCTTTTAAGATCACTCTTGACCAGCAGCCCTTCTTTGAAGACACGAAAATCAGTGAAATTCTAGAACTTAGAAGGTAAGGGTAGGATGGTATGGAGGCCAAAGGCCAGACTAGACTAGGTAACAAGTTCACAACCAGTCTGGGTCATGCAAGACTCTGTCCTTTTATTTTTAAAAAGGCCGCTAAAAGTGACATCCAAATTAATGGAGGGGTAGAATTCACACCACCCAAGAAAGGGAAATTCTAGCACACGTTCAGGAGTTCCAGCCTGTGCACTTGACAGATTTTAATAGTCAAGCTTCACCTACCACACTTACTGGTCAGGATATCTCAGTAACCTCCTTGCCTCAGTTCCCTAGCAATCCCCTGCCTTGGACTCTGCCCCTATTGTTTCCTCCTACAACAAAGTGACCTTCTATTCTAGCTTCTTCAAACAGTGGTCTCACATCCTTGCTATCTCACGCAATCATAAATCTGGCTTCAACTTCAGTGTCACATCTTCCTACTGCCAGCAGGATGGTACAAGGAGGTAGTATAAGACCCTCCTCTTTTTATCTCTCTGTGTTCTCTGATGTAGAAATCTGGGGACTGCTATCTGCTGGCAATTCTCTTTTCCATAAAGCCTTTCTTTTAAAGTTTTGGAACTCGCCTTCCACCTCCAGTTCCTTCTATCCCATCTGATCTAAGAATGTCGCTGTGGTTGTGTCTCCAAAGGCCAAAAAACATATTTGGTGGACACACACCGAACACTGATCACAGTTATGGTTTTCAAGAAAGGCCAGAGTAGGGTCTCACATTTTGAAGAACTTGAACATCTGGCAGAGACTAAAGACACATGAAGAGTTTTAGCTCTCAAAGACCCAACTTGGATAATGGCATTATCTACATAACACATTTGCCAGGAGTGCATGAAAACAGCACATTCCAGAGAGCAACTTTGAATTAGTTCAGACTACAGAGCTTTCTGCTAGGGGTGTATACAAATGGGACATCCTGAAGAAAGGAAAAATGGAAGGGAAGGGGAGAAAAGGAAGGAAAAACAAAAATAAAGTATGCTCTGAAGGGTGATAGGAAGTGTAATATCTCTAGGGGACCTATAGCACAGTCCCCTTCAACCATGTTCTCTGGGAGATGCTCCAATATTTTTACCAGCTTGGCAGTGCTTTGGTGGTGATGCAAGTAGCTGCTGTTGCAGTAAATCAGTTCCCTTTCTACACAGGCTGACCAACCACAGCTTAGAGAAAAAAAGGGTTTGGACTACTAGTTGGGGTTCTGATTTCAGTTCACCTTATTTTAATCTCTTCCTATACAACTTTCACTGGGGTCCCAATTAACTAAGAAATATTATATCTAAGCCAGTTAGCTTCCTTTTTTTTTTTTTCCTGTTTGATTTTTAGGACTACTATAACCATATACTGAAAGGTCACTGTGGATACTGGTGTTCAGAGTTCTTACCACAACTCTAAACCCATTTCCACCCATCTGCAAATTAATTTGCCTTCATCAGGAGACTGAGGGTGGTGGTAGTCTAGGCCCTGCCCAGCTACTCACAGGGAGGTTCAGCTTGACGGCATCCACAGGCTGCTGGAAAGGCCACGCAAACTGGTGTTTCCATAGTGTCTTGAGCACCACTCTGAGCAGATATTGCAGTTGATTGGTCTGCCTCTTGGGCTTATTAGGGTTGGAGGTCTCTGGAGGTGGAGGATTGGTGCTGGCTGCATTTGCTGGCTGGGGTTGGGCCTGGGCCTGCGTTGTAGACATTTGGGAGGTTTCTAGTCCATCCCCCATTACTGGCAGATTTCTCAATCTTGTCCCAGGGCCGCTCTCCGTAGACATGCTAGAGATCCCATCACATTCTTCACCAGGCACTCTACACAAAAAGGAAAAAAGTCCCATCAGACCACGCTAGAAATGACAAGTGACCCTGGCTGCAGACTCCAAAGATTGTAATCAATTGCCAGCAACTGGTTGGAATTGTAATAACCCAATTAAAAAGACCCTAGTGTTTCTCTAAGACTGGCTATCTAGCTAGGCCTGGTGACAAGGGCCTGTAATCCTGGTTGCGCTGGAGGCTAAGGAAGGTAGTTTACCAGATTTAAGACCTGTTTGGACAACTCAGTACTTAGTCAGACTGTCTCAAAACAAAAAATAAAAAGGAGACTGCCTGGACACAGTTCAGTAGTAAAAATGCATGCCTATTACGCACAATCCCAGTATAACAAAAAGCCTGACCATCTAGCACAGAAGATAGGTGTATATATAACCTCTCAACAGCCAGGGGCAGAGAACTCAGTAGGAGCTTATAAGGAACAAACAAAGCCACCAAGAACTACAGAGTTCACAAGGAAGAAGGTATAATAAAGGCATGTTTTGCAAATCTGTATAACCCTCTCCTCACCTAAAGACCTTTAGAGGATGCTGTAGTGTGACAGGGTAAGATTGTGTAAGCCCTTGTTTGTAACTGTGGCTTATGAAGCACAAAGTCAAGTCAATACTTCTATTTAGGCCAGGGCTACAAAGGAAGTATCAGCAAGATAAGTCTTATTCACCTGACTTTGGACAGCTTTACAATTACTGAGAACATTTTCTGAGTAACTCAAATAATGCATGGTTACTGAGTAAAGAAATCTCATAAAAGGCTACTGCTCATTAAAAAAAAGTTCATTCATACTTGTCAATCCAACTACCCTAATGAAATAAACTAATCCTTATAAATAAACCACAGCTCAAGGACTAGCAACCTCTCCCTCTTTAAGAAGTGGGATGAGGAAGGGTTTTATGGAATATAAAGCCTCGTCCTGGCATCTCTCCAACACAGAATTAGAGATGGTGAAAGGGTACCACAGTTTAAACTAAAGGTGTATCTACCTCACTTAAGTCTGACTGTGCTGATGATTAAATAAAGACCAGCCAGCCTTGAGTGGCGCATAGATGGTTGAGGCCTAGTGAGGATGATGTTGAAGGGAGGCTAAATAGATCATCTCTGTGCTATATATGCTTTGCCCCAGACACAGTGTTTACTTTTGTACATACACATAAAAAGGCAGAAATTACCTTTACCTATTTTATACACACGGGTATGTTTGTGCTGGGTATATCTATGTGTTTCAATGTGTGTAGGCCCTTGGTTGACTTTGAGAATTAACAATTTCTCTTTTGCCTTAATTGATTGAGACGATCTCTCGATCCAACCAAGAGCTCACTGATAAGACAAGCCTTACTAGCCAACTTGTCCCTATAGCCACTGTGTCCATTTGGCATTTATGTGAGTTTCTGAGTATCTGAACTCTGGTCCTCATGCTTGGATAGCAAGTACTTAATCTCTGAGCCATCTCCACAGGCCCAACTTTGAGATTTTTAAGGATGCTGTGAAAGTCTGTGAACCTCTAAATTTGTGTGTGTGTGTGTATCCATTAACATAAACTGTGTGTATGTGAATATATAGCTCCCAAAGTTCACCAACTTCTGATTAAGTATGGCTTCTTCTCAAGGACACTTTTTTAAAAGTAAAGATTCATTCATTCATTCATTCATTATGTATACAGTGTTCTGCCTGCATGCCTGCAAATCCCATGGGATTGAAGTCAGGGCTCTTCACCTCTCAGCCATCTCACCAGCCCTCTCAAAGACATTCTTTGATACCATCTCCCCTCTTAACATTGTGATAAGGCTATTTTAAGAACAGTTGATAGCTCAGCAGTGATGGTGAATGTCTTTAATCTCAGGCTTCAGCTGGTAGTACAGAATATGTGTTATCCATTGATAAGAAGTTTAGTAAACTGAGTGGATGTGACCAGTCCCACTTTGTTTCTCTGGTTCCAGTCTCCTAGTCCATTGAAGCCCCAGTAATACCCCCTGTCTTGTCCTGTCAGACTCACCTTCTTCCTAAAGTTACAACACACAGACAGTAAAATGCCAGGGAGGTAACAGTTATGAGTGTTTATTAATTGAAAGCCATCACTGTATCATCTGCCCTAAAGCGTAGAAAATCTCTTTACTTAATGTGCTAACGATGCTCTATGCTCTGTATTACAGACTTGAGCTATATTAGTTTAATTCTCACAAAAACCTTACAAGCCAGACAGTGGCATCATCACCTTCACCATGATACCTGTGACAACACAGCAGTCAAATGGATGTCACATGGAGTAGTGAGTACTTAGTGCACTCTGATTCAGAGCAGCCTCAAAAGCATAAGAGCAATAACCATGAGCATCTGCCTTGGCTAATAACACTTCATCCCTCAGAAGGCCTACCCTCACTATAGAGCATCATGAGCTGGGGCTCAAGTTAGATTTCTAGTAGTGCTATCTCCAAACATTTTTCAGTCCCAACAAATCAGTCAGAACGGAGACACCTTGTGGTAACTGGTCATCTGTTTGCAAGAATTGCACATCATTATAGGCAAAATCAAAAGCACAATTCCCCGCTGAAGCTTGGGTATAAGAAGAAGCCTGAAAGCATATAGTTTAAACTTGTTTCCTGCTGGCCAATATGGTCAGTTCCAGGCACATAGGAAAAGTACATTCAAATTCACATATATCCTTAAAACATGGTGCCTTTCTATAAGCACAAGGTATTTCCATAAAGCACTTGAGGCAATGACAGAGTCTACCACAAACAAAAACAAAGAGGTAAGGAGCACTGATACTGGCAATAATAACGAAAAATGAACAAGGACTTTGCAGATAAATGGATGGAACAACATAGAGTGAGGTAACCCAGATGCAGAAAGACAAATGTTTCATCTTATTTCTCATGAGTACATGCCCTGGAGTAACTGTAGTCAAACTTGGGGAAGTAAGAAAGGGACCACTGCCAGGGTAAGGGCTGGGGACACTAGAGAGGGGAGCAGCAGGACATAAGTGATCTGATCTGGCAAATGTGTGGGAGTACTTAGGGAGGGAGAATGGAGAAAAAAATTGAAGGAGGGTAAAATAACAGTAAGAATAAAAGTCATACTATTAACTTATTTACTAAAGAAAAACCAATATACACATTATGTTTGTGTATAAATATATATTTTAATGATATTTTCTCATTTGGGCTCGCAATGATCCCTCCTAGATCCAAAAACCACCTAATAAAAAAAGCTCCAAACAGGCAGTTGTTCGTTAGGGCAGTTTAAGAGACTCCCAAACATGCATGCTACTGCTATGCCTTTGGTTACTCTGGAGAGATGGAAGAAAAGTTCCTATTTCTGAAGACATCATGTACTTCAGACACAGGGCACAGAGGTCCCTGAACTGGAACTGACCTGAATGCCTCCTCACTGAAAACTAGCTTTTCATGGTACCTGAAGGTACTATGCAAGCTTCCAAAGGAGGGAAGCAACAAACAGACCAAACCAGGTATGCCTCCAATGAAACACAATGATGACCGGCAAGCACAGCACACAACCCTTCGTGGTAGCCAAGAGCTATCAAGATTGCACTCAAGACCTGTTCAACAGGAGGGAAAATTATATTTGGTACTAGAAACTTAGCCAACTACCAAGGGCTAGTGAAGTCATATATCTTGGAGGAGAAACTACAAGTACCACAAGTACCACTTAACTAGATCAGTATAACCCCTAACTACCTTCTAAATATTTGTCCTTGTGCCCACAGAGGAATACAGTTCTCACTTCTCGTGAATGAAACTTCTCTTTACAACAGAGACAATTACAGAACACCTCAACCAATCAAAATGCAGAGATTTATAGAGACCAGTACTAATGAATACAACTAAAATCAAAAAATTTTTTGTGAAATTACAGATAAAGTATATATAATATCACATCTGAAGCTTTGGGAGGGAGGTGAATTACAAGAGGCATGGTGACACAAGAGTAGTCTGAACTACTCTAGAGGCTGAGGTAAGAGGAAGATCTCTAAAGCACAAAATTAAAGGCCAACCTGGGCAACATAGTAAGACCTCATAAGAAGGACAGAGAAGAAAAAAAGTAAATAAAGCACAATTTTAACTGATGAATCTTTCTTAAGGATTTGAAAGCTTCCAAAAAGCACTATGGTGTGTGTACATGTACTCCTAGAACCATAGGGGCTGAATTATGAGGTTCCTAGATTTGAAGCCAGCCTTACCTACATGTGAGACCTTCTCAAAAACAAAACTTTTAATTAAAAGTCCCTAAGTTAAAATCCAGCATTAGATGCTAGATAGAACAGAAAGCCAGTATAAAAACAACCACAATGAAAGCAGTCTTGGCTGCATTTGGTTTCTTACATCTGATGAGATTTTCTCCTCAAATGTGAGAGAAACTGAGGTAACTAAAAAGAGAAGACCATGCTCCCACAGAGATGGCAATCTGTCTACTAGCTAGTCATCTTACTAAGTACACATCAATACAAACCCTTTGAGATCTTTGTTGAGGGGAAGGGAACAGCAACAAGTTTAGCGGAGAGGCTACAACAGGACCAGAAAAAAAACACAAAGGGGAAGGGGGTGCTAAGGGCATAGAACAGTGTGAAGCACACGTTTATCATGTACAAAGCTCTTATTTCAATTCCTAGTGCAAACATCCTCCAAGAGGGGAAGGAAACGACTAAGACTCAAAAATAATTTAGAGTTTGGAACGAGCTGGGCGGTGGTTGCACACATATTTAATCCCATCACTCGAGAGGCAGAAACAGGTGGATCTTTGAGTGTGAGACCAGCCTGGTCTACAGAGTGCGTTCCAGGACAAGCTCCAAAGCTACAGAGAAACCAACCCTGTCTCAAAAAACAAATTTAAAAAAGAGTTTAAGAGCTTGGAATGGATTGGATTTTCAAGCATCGAGTTTAAAGAGAACATAGCACAGCAGGTTAGAGGTGGCAGGTAGGAGTCATATGGTCTTAGGCTATTGTCAGCTTAAAGTAGGGGGAAAACAAGTTTGTTCTCCAAGAGTCAAATAAATAGTATATATGCAAAGGAAGCAGCAGAAATCCACTCTAAAAAATATTAAAGTGAGGTACTTTAATACTTCCACATATAGCAGAAACTGAAGGAAAACCTTATAACAAGGAAAATAAACTAACGGATATGGCCAATTAACCATAAAGAAGTTTCCAGAATCTAACTCTTTACATCATTACATGGCTTCTCTAAAGGGGTACAGAAATCTATGAGCTTTATATAGCATTCTCTCTTCTTGTCACAACAGCTGAGCAACTGGTATACACAAGTCAGTGCTCTGCCGTAAGTGGGGGGAACATTCAGGACCCCTCAGGGATGTGAAGGCAGACCACTGAACATACCGCTCTGTGAATGCCATGAATGAATTCTTTTATTGCTGGGAAACATGCCTACAGAATTATCTGCTTAGGGAACAGAAAGATCTCAGAAATAGATTGATTGCTGGGCCTTCCACAGACAGGCAAAGTTAATGGTGAGATCGTCAAAGAAACTCCAACAGGCATGCACTCCTGGCTCCAATAAATTCCTCTGTCCATAACACTCTGAAAGAAAACAACTCAAGTAACTGAATCAGAAATGTGTCCAGTGTTCTACCTCAGCTTGTCTTTGTTAGCTCTCCCTTATCCCATCATTCTCATGCCTCTGTTATTTACATTCTAGGTTCAATTCAACTGATGCCTAAGTCAGAAGCCTACCAGGCAGTGTTATCTTCAAATGATTCTAGTAAAAGAGTAGGTTTTCTAGCTGCTGGTGCACACCTGTTGAGGCAGGAAGATAAGGTATTCAAGAGCAGCCTCAGCTACATGAAACCATCTGCAATGAGGTCGGATGCCCTCTTCTGGCCTGCAGACATACACACAGACGGAATATTGTATACATAATAAATAAATCTTTTTTTAAAAAAATGATTTATTTATTTAGTTAGTTATGTATACAACATTCTGGCTGCATATATGTTCGCACGCCAGATCTCAATACAGATGGTTGTGAGCCACCATGTGGTTGCTGGGAATTGAACTCAGAACCTCTGGAAGAGCACACAGTGCTCTTAACCACTGTGTCATCTCTCCAGCCCAACCCTCAGTTTTTGAGAGAGGAGTGGACTACCACACCGAATGCACCAAGATTTTATATACTCTATATACAAATTTGCATACCCAGAGAATAAAGTCATTCATTATTTTACTAAGGATCTATTTGGGACAAAACAAAACAAAAAGAGCATTGCTGCTTTCCCAGAGTGTCCAGGTTCAGTTCTCAGCACCCACATCAGGTGGTCACAACGGTCTGTTAACTCTAGTTCTTGGGGGATCTTATGCCCTCTCCTTTTGTGGTGCAGACATACATGTAAAAGAAACATATCCTATCAAGGCCTGTGGCCCCAAACTCTAATAGCAAACTATGTAGAGGGACATGTAGATTATTAAAAGGACACAGTGGGAAGAGGTGGCATACACCTTTAATCCCAGCACTCAGGCAGCAGAGGCAGGGAAATCTCTGTGAGTTCAAGAAGAGCCTGCTCTACTTGGTGAGTCCCAGAGCCAGTCAGGTTAAGCAGTAATAAAATTAATTTTTAAAAATTTGTAGTGGGGGGGGGGCTGGAGAGATGGCTCAGAGGTTAAGAGCACTGGCTGCTCTTCCAGAGATTCTGAGTTCAATTCCCAGCAACCACATGGTGGCTCACAATCACCTGTAATGAGATCTGGCGCCCTCTTCAGGCCTGCAGGCATACATGCAGACAGAACACTGTATACATAATAAATCTTAAAAAAAATTTGTAGTGGGTAAGCTCAATTCTCTTCATAACTCAGCACTGGCTTACAACAGAATTTTAGATATGCCTTCAATAATCCTGTTATCATTCTAGACACAAAAATAGAACCTGCTCCCTTGGGAATTCACTAGTTGCCATAGAAATGGCATCAAAATGCATGAGATTTTCAGGTGAAGAAACGTACTATAGTGCTGAAGAAAAATCTTATTAAATCCAGTACAAGGACACACCTTTTTAATAATAAATGGATGCAATACAACCCAGAACACCCCCCCCCCCAAATAAATGCTCTAAGCCTGAGAGAAAAGACTTTTTCATTCATTTTAACACAAAATACCAACCCATGGAAGAATCCAAGCAATCTGACTTAAGTGAGTTGCCTTCCCCTCCAGGGCCACCATATTCTATACCACCAGACTTTAGTTATATCCTAGAGAGCCCTAATTCACAGAACCCATGTATCTCCTTCCTTCTCCAATACAACACTTTTCACGTTTCTATTGTTTCTTTTTCATTCTAAGACATATTCATAAAAATATAACAACATGCACACACACAACCTAGAGTTGGCTCACTGTCTTTTACTGTTAGATATATCTACTAAAGACTTAATTTCAAACCAAACACCAATTTGAGGCTTTAAAAAGTATTCTTGAGCCAGGTGGTGGTGATCCACAACTTTTAATTCGAGCACTTGGGAAGCAGAGACAAGCAGAACTGAGTTCAAGGCCAGCATGCTCTTTAGAGCAAGTTCTAAGATAACCAGGGTTACAAAGAGAAACCCTTTCTTGGGGGAGGCAGTGTCCTTAGTATAGGGATATAAACAGAAGGCAGAGTACTTAGACTTCACAAAGCACCAGGTTTCATCCCCAGTACCACCAAAGAGGGAAAGAAATCTTCAGTTACAGAGGTAGAAGATATATATATATATATATATATATATAACTACTCCAGCAGGACCTAGATGGAAAATAAGCACCATGGCACAATAGCCTAATCAATGAGTTGCAGAAAGGGTGCAAACTGCTCCTGAGATCTGCCCACTATTTATCTTTATCTAATTACTAACAAGCATTTATAAGGATTCCTTCTGACTTCGATTGTCTCCTCCCTACAAAAGTTGTGTGAAGGTAAAGAATGGGCTGCAAATTAACTCTTGGTTAAGGTTGGTCAAGGAACAACAGTAGGCTTGGAGAGCACGTCCATCACTTCAACTCTGTAGTCTGAGCTGTTTATTACTATTAGGTTGAAAACTGGACTTCTCACTCAGCCACTCACTCAACAAATGACTTATTACATACTTTGTTGTACAACTAAACTTTTAAGATATAAGAACATTTGTTGTCATGGCCTCACAAAGACAGGCCATTAGAAATAAAGTAGAAAAGAGGAAGAGGAGGGAGCAAAGGAATGAGAGAACCTGGTCAGGTAAAATGCGGTGTTCCTTATTGGTTTCACTACTGAGGTTCTGTGGTTCATTTCCTCCATGTAATATAATAAGTGGAATGACACAATCCACCCAACTCTCTCCACTGAAATATCCCATTTATAAACAAATTTATATGAAGTTTAAGTACCTCTTAAGTTATATGAAACTTATTTATATGAAGTTTAAGTACCCAGATTAAGTACCTCTTTTGATTCTGAAGTTTTAGTCTCAGCTTCCAGTCTTCAACAGCGACACCAGAAATGCTCATGAAAAAGTAGTGTTTCTATTACTTTGCATAAGACAGTTCATGAAACCAAACCTATATTACAACTTGGTGACTGTACATGCTGTTCTTGCTATTTTACCTGCTGATTCCCCTTTGATGAGTTAAGTATGATTTGATCTACCGCACCTTCTCAAGCAGGCTATAATGACAGAACCCAGAGGTTTATACTGTTACATTTTCAGATATATGCAACTCATTTTGGAAATTCTTAATTCTTTTTGCACTTTGAAAACTATGGACCCAACAGTGGAACTTTTACTTCAGTAAGCAACAAAAAGAAAAAAAATTAACTCTAAATCATCCTCATTCTCAAGGGGTTGGGAGGATACAGGTATAGAGTAAAAAAAAAAAAAAATGAGGAGGGGTAGGCTAATAAAGAAAAGAATCAGGGCTGGAGAGATGACTCAGTGGTTAAGAGCATTGCCTGCTCTTCTAAAGGTCCTGAGTTCAATTCCCAGCAACCACATGGTGGCTCACAACCATCTGTAATGGGATCTGATGCCCTCTTCTGGCCTGCAGACATACACACAGACAGAACATTGTATACATAATAAATAAATAAATATTTAAAAAAAAAAAGAATCTTCACGGCTTCTGGGAAAAGCTGGAAATTTTCTAGGAATTCTGTTGCTATCAGTATCAACAGAGGCCAGAGTATTCATCAACTGTCATGACACATGGGGTACGTCTATTGGTTAACAGCAGATGTAATTATAAGGAAGTTAAATTGTCTGGCAGTCATTTTGACAGCCATTTTAAAACCAACCAGTTTCAACTACAGCGTACTGAAAAGAGGAATTTCCGAATTATAGGCAACCTGTACCACAAAGGTCTAGGACAGTTTAGGTCAATGATTCTCAACCTTTCTAATGCTGGAACTCTTTAATACAGTTTCTCTTCATATTGGTGACTTTCCAACCACAAAATTATTTTGTTGCTATTTCATAACTGTAATTTTGCTGTTATGAATCATGATGTAAATATCTGTTATAAAGGCGTGAGCCACCACCACTTGGCTCAGAACACCAATTTTTACATGTATGGTTTGTGGTGGAATGCCAGGCGAGGCTAGAAAGTGAGAGGCTCAGTAGTGCTAAGGACATTTACAATCCAGATTGTACAATCATCAATCCTATCTATCCTTCCTCAAAACCTGTCCATCATCCAACATAAAAGTCTGCCCACTAAACAGTCACTCCTCACTTCTGTCCTGGAACCACTGTTCTATTTTTGTCTATATGATTGTACAAATATCTTCTGAGTAGAAAACCATCATTATTTGCAGGGGCAGTGCTCCCAGCACTCAGGAGGCGGGAGGCAGAGACAGGTGGATCTCCGTGATTTCCAAGACAGGCTCCAAAGCTACACAAAAACCCTGCCTCAGAGAAAAACCAAAAAAGAGAGAAAGAAGAAAGGAAAAAGAAAAAAAGAAAAACATTGTTTGTCTACTTGCATCTGGCTGTTTTCACTGGTGTATACTGTGTTCAGGATCCACCAGAATCATAACATGTCAGTCTTCTTTAAGTCTGAATGATACTGCACTGTATGGGTATAACTACATTTTGCATATTTCTTAAGTTAAGGTTGTTTCTACTGCTTAATTCTGCTAATAGGTTCCCGCTATGTAGTCCACGCTAGTCTAAACCTTTTTAAGGTCCATGACTATTGTGAATAGTACTATCATGGTAGTAATGATATAAGAAGCAAAAATTTTCTTTAAAAGTGTCCATTCATGACCAATAGAAACAGCCTCAACACTGAAGGTGGTAACAATTTCTCAGATTTTATCAGTTTAAGTACAGCTGAAACAGTCAACTGGGCCATAACAAACCAAACAACCATTTATTAACCGAACAGTCATGCTCAACAAGAGAAATCTAGTATCAAGTATTTTTAAATAGCCAAGCATTGACCCAGGGTAAGACTAGAAGCAATGGTGTGCATAACTACACAGCCGGTAGCATCTAGGACACTTTTACATTTTTTTGATGCTTACTTAGGCTCCTCCAGATATTTCAATAGAGGGGTCCCTATTAAGTACCAAGTGTTGTATCCCCCGTGCCTGCCTTTCCCTTTTTTTTTGGGGGGGGGGGAGTTTGACACAGGGTTTCTCTATGTAACAGCCCTGTCTGTCCTGGAACTTGCTTTATAGACCAGGCTGGTCTCAAGATCAGAGGTGCACCTGGCTCTTTCTCCCAAGTCTTGGGATTAAAGGTGTGAGTCACCACTGCCTGGCTCAAGTGCTACATTTTTAAAAGCCTTCCCTGGTGATTCAAAACTTCAAGACATGATTCTGACCCAAAGCACAATCGAGAACAATGAAGAAATAAGAGAGCCATGCTAGAGGCACCAGAAATATGAGTTTTCACAACTTGACAACAATTTCCTCATAATCCAAAGCTAAAAATTTCTGTATTCAACAAAACATTAAGTGGATATGATTAAGTGTAATGTTCTCTTTCCACACATTACTGCAGCTGTAACTGATAAAGGCTTGAATATACAGTTCAGTGGAGGAAGAATCAAATCAAATTGGAAAACCCCAATGCAATGCAGTAAATATACCCTGGCATGCAGATTTTCTTAGAGCCATTGTTTTGTCCAGTCCAATCACAAACAAGGGAATGAGAAGAGGACATTTTCACTACCAATTCCGAGCAAAACTGGAACACAGCTATCTTGACGGCTAGAAGACGAGAATGGAAAGGGGGCAGAATGATATAAAGTACTGACCTGGAAACCTAGTGATAATCATCCCCACCCTTTTTCTGTTTGTTGAAGTCTTCTCATATATCAGAAAAAAACTAACAACCTAGAGCAGGCTTGTGTTTCCATGGGCAGATTGAGCCAATTTTTGAGACTCCTCTGCCAGGTTCCCAGGGAAGAACGCAAATGACGGCTAGATGCCAGGAATAATCCAAAATGAACAAAATCACCAATTCCCTCAGAGCCCAGGGCTCCAAGGTCTGGCTGACATCCAAACTCCTTCTTAGGCTTAGCCACTGGCAGACTGTGGAACCCTGGTCCCTGAGTGGTGAAGTGGTGTAGCTGTCAAGGACAGAGAGAGGCAAGAAAGGAGGAGGCTCCATGCCAGAAAGGCCGTTCAGTAAACAAACTAGCATGTCTAACTCCAAAAACACTCAACATTATACTTTTGGCTCTGTTGTTTATTATTTTCCTACTCTGCTACCAATTAGAGGTTCCAAGCAAGGGGGTAACAGTCCAAGGAACAAATTATACAGTTAAAGATGAACGTTGGTAGCATCTGTCAACCTCAGAGAACCAACTTGCTAAAAAAGCTGTATAACATTCCACTGCAGTCCAGAGATGCCACCCTAAGTCTAGGGTCAGTGGTCCACATGCCTAACACCTCGGTTATGCATCCATTACGTGGTAGGATCAGAGAAACTAAGTTTCTCTATCTCTCTTGCTGAGGTATTCCACCTAAGATTTCTTTACACTAGCTTACCCTGTCTTCCACAACCCTGCATCCTTGTGATCTTCCTAAATGTTCTGAAAGTGGACAGATTGTTGTATCACATTCACAAGTAAACTGAAGAATTAGAGGCTTTGCCCTTTATGATCTGGAACAAGCAAGGGTGTCCTCTAAATTGTGCTGAAGTTCTAACTAACCTAATAACAAAAGAAAACAAAAGAAAGGTACGACTGGGAGTCTTTCTTTGAAGACGTCATGATTACCTCCCTAGAGGATACCAAAGAATCAACAAAAAATGTTCTAGAACTAAAGGCAAAGTCGCAAATGCAAGGTGTTTACAGATAACATGACACAGATAACATATGAAAATAGCTGTTTTCTTATATACCACCAACAAACTGAGATTTGAAATTACAAGCACCCAACTGTATCTTCTATACTGTGTTACTGTGATTACTTTTCTTTATTAGCCTACCCCTCCTCATTTTTTTTTTTTTTTACTCTATACCTGTATCCTCCCAACCCCTTGAGAATGAGGATGATTTAGAGTTAATTTTTTTTCTTTTTGTTGTTTACTGAAGTAAAAGTTCCACTGTTGGGTCCATAGTTTTCAAAGTGCAAAAAGAATTAAGAATTTCCAAAATGAGTTGCATATATCTGAAAATGTAACAGTATAAACCTCTGGGTTCTGTCATTATAGCCTGCTTGAGAAGGTGCGGTAGATCAAATCATACTTAACTCATCAAAGGGGAATCAGCAGGTAACCCCTTCTTTCCAATCAGATATGAAGTGACAATATCAAGTGAGGAACCTAGCAGGTTGGAAGGTCCCAAAGTGTTTGAAGCTTAAAATAATCACAAAAGGCTAAGCCCTACACATGCACATGTAAGAAAAGGAGGTCTAGATAGACAAGCCAAGTGTTCTTTTGTTTTAAGATTTATTTATTATGTATACATGCGCCAGAAGAGGGCACCAGATCTCATTATAGATGGTTGGTTGTGAGCCACCAAGTGATTGCTGAGAATTGAGTGCTCTAAACTTTTGAGCCATCTCTCCAGTACCCCCAGTTCTTTTCTTTCTATTTTAGGTGTATGAGTGTTTGACTTGCTGTGTCTGTGCATACTTTACTACCAGGTGGGTGCCTGTGAAAGCCAGAAGGGTTATAGATAGTTTTAAGCTGTCATGTGGATTCTAGGAATTGAGCATGGGCTCAACCATTGAACCATCTCTCTAGCCCCATCTACAAGTCATCCAATCCTTTTATCGAGAGAGAGAGAGAGAAAAAGAGAGAGAGAGAGAGAGAGAGAGAGAGAGAGAGAGAGAGAGAGAGAGAGAGAGAGAGATCTGGATGAAAGGGCATGTAGGCAGAATGTTGGGTTTCCAAGTTCAGCTACTACTCCCACCTCCTAGAGTTCATTCACACAACTCCAATTTATTTTGCAATGCTCTAGCCTCAGGCAGAACTCTCAAGTAAGAACCCATGTTTAAAGGCACATGGAAAACTAATATAGTTCCATAGTTCTTTTGGTGATACAGTATGAGTGGATAGTGGATTCTGGGGTATAATGTTCATGTTCCTTCCTCCCTGGGCAAAACCGGAGTGGTCACTCAGTACCCATCACTTAGGGGAGCAAAAAATGATATTCTAGTGCTATCTTAGAGTAAGGTGGTCATCTGCTTTGCATCTTACTCACCTAAGTAAGCCCTTTCAAGGTTTATAGTAAAAAGAATAAGATACTAGAGATGACTCAGCATTTAAGAGTGCGTGTTATTCTTTCAGAAGACCAAGTTCAGTTCCCAGCACGATCATCAGATAGCTTACAACTACCATGGCCAACTGCAAAGCCAGGAAATCTGACACCTTCTGCCCTCTAGGACACTGCACTCAAGTGCACATATTCATACGCACAGATACATAATTTTAAAAAAAATCTTTTTTAAAAACTAAGTGTATTACTCAAAACCTAAATATGTTACTAAAAACCCTTGCAAGGGGCTGGAGAGCGGTTAAGAGCATTGCCTGCTCTTCCAAAGGTCCTGAGTTCAATTCCCGGCAACCACATGGTGACTCACAGCCATCTGTAATGAGGTCTGGTGCCCTCTTCTGGTCTGCAGGCATACACTCAAAACAGAATACTGTATACATGATAAATAAATAAATATTTAAAAAAAAAAACCTTGCAAAATGGAGCCTCTAGATCTGATGAATGACTTGGGAGATTATTTTTAAAACCCATGTGTTGGATAGTGGCTAGGAGAACCGGCTGTTCTTCCAGAGAACCTATACTTGATTCCTACACCAGGTGCTTCATAACTGTCTTCATAACTATAGTCCCAGGGCTCTGAACCCTCTTATGATCTAATGTATTGCACACTCATGGTGCAGACATATGAGGAAGCAAAACACCCATATACATAAACTGGGGGGGGGGGGGGCTAGAGAGGGTTTCTCTGTGTAACAACTCTGGCTGTCCTGAAACTCTCTGTAGACCAGGCTGGCCTCGAACTCAGAGATCTGCCTGCCTCTGTCTCCTAAGTGCTGGGATTAAAGGCATGCACCACTACCGCTAGGTTATTAAAAATCATTTTTCTAAAGAATGTGGAGATTCTGGGAGTGGCAGCACACACCTTTAATTTCAATAATGGGGAGGCAAAAATCAGACAAAGGGTTCATTCAAGGCCAGTACGGTCTATATAGTAAGTCCTAGAATAGCCAACAGAAACCCTGTCTCAAAAAAGAAAAAAGATTGAGATGGTTTGGTTAAGAGCGCTGGCTGTTCCAGAGGACCTGAGTTCAATTTCCAGCATTTCACACCACAGCTCACACTGTACTCCAGTTCTAGGGAATACAACAAATACCTTCTTCTGGCCTCCAGAGGCACCAGCCAGGCATACAGTACACGCACAGACATGAAGACAAAACCCTCATACACAGAAAATAAAAATAAATTATTTAAAAAGAATGTGTGAGGGCTAGGGATGTAGCACAGTAGATAAGAGAACTTGCCTAGAATACATAAAACCCCACTCGTAGGCTCCAAAGCTACAGAGAAACCCTGTCTCAAAACAAAACAAAACAAAACAAAACAAAATAAATAAAACCCCACTCGTCTATACTTACAAGCACACACATACCCTGGGTTGTGATGAAATTTCACACATGATGAAAGGAGTTCAAGGTCAACTTGAACTATATTAGTAAGTTTGAGGTCAGTCTTTTATCTCAAAATCAAAACAAATACACAGCCAAATATGGGAGAGTAGTTATCACCTATAGGCAAAAAGATGCACACACACGGGGGATGGAGAGAAGGTTCAGTGTTAAGGCACTTGTTGCTCTTACAAGACCGGGGCTCAGTTACCAATGCCAACACGGTGGCTCAAAACAGGCTGTGACTTGATAGCTGGACGGTGGTGGCACAGGCCTTTAATCCCAGCACTTGGGAGGCAGAGGCAGGTGGATCTCTGTGAGTCCGAGGCCAGCCTGGTCTACAAGAGCTAGTTCCAGGACAGGAACCAAAAGCGAAGGAGAAACCCTGTCTCGCAAAAACCAAAAAACAGGCTGTGATGACAATTCCAGAGGATCCAATGTCTCCTTCTGATCTCTGAGGGCACCAGGCATATCACATACATATATGCATGCATGCATAAATACATACATACGTGTAAGCAAAGCATTCTTTTTATATTTTTTAAAGGTTCAGAAACTTAATTGCTAGTTCACAACTTACAAAAAGTACCTTTACAGGGGCTGGAGAAATGGCTCAGAGGTTAAGAGCACTGGCTGCTCTTCCAGAGATCCTGAGTTCAATTCCCAGCAAGCACGTGGTGGCTCACAACCATCTGTAATGAGATCTGGTGCCCTCTTCTGGAAAGTGTATGTATAATAAATAAATTTAAAAAGTACCTTTACAAAATGATACATGTGTTTAATCACAGAGACTGAGAGAACATCAGTAAAAACAAACCTCCAAACTAGACTTAACTCTGCTCAGACTAGAAGCTTCTCTAAAACAAAAGTAGAACACAGCTTGCTGAAAATTTTGTGTTTCTGACAGAAGTCTCTATGTAAAGTAACAGTGCTGGTGACTTTAGTATTTGTGCAAAAGCAAAGACAGACACAAGAGGATGCCTATGAATTCAAGGCCATCCTGGTCTACAAAGGGAACTCTGGGCAAACCAAGGTTACATAGTAAGACGCCTATTTTAAAAAAAAAAAGAAAAGGGGCTGGAGAGATGGCTCAGTGGTTAAGAGCATTGAATGCTCTTCCAGAGGTCCTGAGTTCAACTCCCAGCAACCACATGGTGGCTCACAGCCATCTATAATGAGATCTGGTGCCCCCTTCTGGCCTGCAGGTATACATGGAAGGAATGCTAAATATATAATAAATAAATAAATCCTTAAAAAAAAAAAGGTTGGTGCCGCTCTTGCAGATGACCCAAGCTCAGTTCCAGCACCCACATTATGTTATGTGGCTCACAGCCTGCAGGCACCTGCATGTATGTGCACAGATACACACAGTAATACATCATTTAAAATAAAATAAACACTTTTGGAGGGGTTTCCAGACAGGATTTCTCTGACTGTCCTGGAATTTGCTCTGTAGACCAGCCTGGCCTCAGAACTCACAGAGCTCTGCCTGCCTCTGCCTCCCGAATGCTGGCCTTAAAGGCATGTGCCACCACCGCCTGGCCTTTTTAAATTCCAATGCTTCCCAGAACTACCTCAAACACTTCACATATCTCTGTCAGTGTTCTGGAATTTAACGTCACTTTTTCACAATGGCTTGATTGTTTGATTGACTTACTGATTAGAGACAAGCTCTTACTTCATAGCCTAGGCCTCCTCCAACTTCCAATGATCCTTCTGCCTCAGCTTCCTGAGTGCTGGGACCATAGGCATTACCACCTCATCAAACACCATTGTATTTTATCTTTTTTTTTTTTTTTACCAACTTGGCTTTCCTTTTCTTTTAATTAAAAAATTATTTGTTTGTCAGATGTATGCAG
>NW_026067934.1:864423-888849 GCF_014885135.2 Alexandromys fortis | reverse complement strand
AAAAAGAGGGGGGCTGGAGAGATGGCTCAGAGGTTAAGAGCATTGCCTCCTCTTCCAAAAGTCCTGAGTTCAATTCCCAGCAACCACATGGTGGCTCACAACCATCTGTAATGGGGTCTGGTGCCCTCTTCTGGCCTGCAGGCATACACACAGAATATTGTATACATAATAAATAAATATTTTAAAAAAAAGAAAAAAGAAAAACCACAGACTATATAATCCCTGTGTTCATACTCATCAGAGAAAAGGAAGCATTCATTCCTAGTTAAGAGGAAGAGAATGGGAAGAGGCAGGGAGGGGAGCAGAGAAAAATGTAGAGCTCAATAAATATCAATAAAAATATGTATTTAAAAAAGAGGAAGAGAAAACCAATGCACAGCAAATTCAAAGTGCTTAAAATATAGCTAACCTTTTGGGAAAACTCAACTGTGTTGACATAGCAAAAATTGCTAAAACATATTTTTTCATAATATTTTCTGAAAGACTTTTGCCAAATGTTAAAGTGTTGATTAAATCTCTAGTAAAGATACTTGTGTCTTCAGAGAGATGATGAAAAATCCTAGACAGAAAAATGCTGAAATGCTAAAGAGTCAAAATTAGTAAGTAGCCCCTACAAAACATCCTCATGTTCAGAGGAAAAAGCAGCTAAAATGATATATCTGTCTATGGGACTCTGTGATTAAAATATAAACTGTCATTAAAATAAAATGAAAAAAAAAAGGCTAGCATAAACACCTATTTTCATATTTCCAAGACAAGTCACAATAGTGCTTAGAATCAAAATTGTACCCACACCTTAGTTGCCCCCTTTACCTGTAGTATGAACAGATAGTTGCTTTCCCATCACTATAGGCCAGTCTCACTCAACAAGTCCCGACATCTGCCCGATGTTTCCAGTTTTTAAAGTGAAGGAAGGGGTAAGTATCTGATGGCTAATTATTATACTCCTGTTACAACAGCCTTCATTGTAAAAGACACAGGATAAAAGACCCTAACTAACATACAGCAAGGCCAGGCACAGTGGCCACTCATAGGAAGCAGACTCAGAAGCAGATTAATTTAAGGCCAACCTGGGCAAACTAACAGGACTCTGTCCCACAAATGAAATTTATCAGAAACTCCCAGCATAGCTGGGCAGTGGTGGTGCCTGCCTTCAATCCCAGGCAGAGGCAGGTGGATCTCTGTGAGTTCAAGGTCAGCCTGGTCTACAGAGTGAGGTCCAGGACAGCCAGGGTCTAACCCTGTCTAGAAAAACCCAAAAAACCAAACCAAAAAAAACCAGCACAAATCAAGATCCCATTAGCAAGCCATGCATAAATTCAAAGACCTTTGAATATTGTCATTCTGACATCTGATTACTTCAAATAAAATTTAAAAGAACTAACCATTGATCTTTCATGGTAACTACCTACTTTCCTCCAGAAAAATACTTCTCTCGCTGCCTACATCTTTCAACCTACCACACAATTTCAATCCATTCTATCCCGTCACAAAGTATTCAGAGAAGACATGTGGCAAAAATGTAAAAAAAAAAAAAAAAAAAAAAAAGTCACCAGATCCCCTGCAGCCCACCTGTTTGATCACAGGGATACAGAAAACAGAAGCCATTATTGGTGTGTGTGTGTGTGTGTGTGTGTGTGTGTGTGTGTGTGTGTGACAGTGCCCAAGGACAGAGAGACAGCTTCAAAGGAGAGAGAGAGAGAGAGACAGAGACAGAGACAGAGAGAGACACGGCGTCAAAGGACAATCATCACAACCACCCAGCTTATTTTTTTGTTTGTTTGTTTGTTTTTGAGAATGGCTCTTTCACTAGCCTAAAGCTTGCCAAGTGAACTAAGCTGCCTAGCTGTCAAGTTCCAGAAGATCCACTTGTCACTACATCTTAGTATCTCAATGCTGTAATTACAAGTAAACGTCACCTCATCTGAAATGTTTTCTAATTTTTTACATGGGTTCTCAGGTCTTCGTGACTGTAAAGCAAGTAAGTATTTTATACCTTATCTTCCTAGCTTCCCAGAAGAAAAGTCTTGTGCTTTCATTTCTAGAATACATAGCTATGATATGAACTAAAACTGACTAAGCACATATACCTGAGAACCAATAGTAGCCCCACTAGGAAATTTGCTGAGCCTAGTTGTCACAACCGGAATTGGTAAGCAATGCATTAGTAGCAATTTTCTCAGTTAAGTGCCAACTTTCCCTGACCACCCACATGTTGAAAGAATGAACCTTGTCAGGTGGTAGTGAGACACTTTAATCCCAGCATTTGGGAGGCAGAGGCAGGTGGATCTGTGATTTTGAGGCCAGCCTGGACTACAGAGTGAGTTCCAAGACAGTCAGGACTACAATCAGGGTTACACGGAGAAACCCTATCTAGAAAAATCAAAATAAATAAAAAATAAATGAGTTAGTAAGTAAGTAAATAAAATCTGTCTGTACTCAGACCAAGAAGCAATTACTGACCGTCTACACCGAGGCATAGGGCTCGCAGTGGTATTCAAACCTCATAAGGATATTGAACAATAAAAGAGTATAGGACCTTGGGTTTAGATCCAGTCAAGCTCATTAACTAAAACAAAAAAGTCAGTCAAGAATCTGCATGATCCCTTTACCTATACCTCAAACTCGCACAGAGTGGAAAGGCACTTTTTTTTAAAAAAAAAAGACTTTAAGTATTCTTATCAAATTTAATCATTTGGGTGGGGAATGCAGACCAGTGGAAGTCAAAACAACATTTGGGAACCATTTCTCTCCTACTATGTGGGTCTTGAGGATCAACTCAAGTCATCAGGCTTGATGGTAAAAGCACCTTTATAACTAACCCTTTACAGAAAATTTTATCAACATAGAATGTAGCTAGTATCAGGAGTGTTCTTGCAAAGCACAAAGGAGGAGTTAATAAATCCACATACATTAATTAAAAATAAGACCCTCTATCAAACAATACTCTAAAACATGCAGAGGGGACACCAAACTCTACCCAAAAGACAACAGTGCTCATATCCTACCAATAGCTTTATAATTAAAAATCACAATGACGTTTTACATAATCAAAACTGGCAAAATTAATTCCATTAACCTATAGTAAAAATGTGAATGAACATTTAAAAACTTGGCAAGGAAACTGCTACGATTGTTTTTAAAATACTTGGTCAGGGGCTGGAAAGATGACTCAGCAGTAAAGAGCACTGCTCTTCCAGAGAGTCCAATTCCCAGAACCCACATGGCAGCTCACAACTGCCTGTAACTCGAGGTCCGGGGGGTTCTGATGCCCTTATACAGACATACATGCAGGCAAAACACCAATTCATTTGAAATAAAATATGAAATACAAATAAGTCGTTTTTTAAAAATACTCGGTCGCCAGGCAGTGGTGGCGCACGCCTTTAATAGGCAGAGGCAGGCGGAGCTCTGTGAGTTCGAGGCCAGCCTGGTCTACAAGAGCTAGCTCCAGTACAGGCCCCAAAGCTACAGAGAAACCTTGTCTCAAAAAATAAAATAAATAAAAAAAGAAAGAAGGAAGGAAGGAAGGAAGGAAGGAAGGAAGGAAGGAAGGAAGGAAGGAAGGAAGGAAAGAAAAAAATACTTGGTCATTTTACATTAGCATCCCTGCTGACCCAGATATTCCATTCCTATGCATTTGCTGAAAAATTTGGACATATTTTACATGTAAAATGCTCATGGGCTGGAGAGATGGCTCAGTGGTTAAGAGCACCGTCTGCTCTTCCAGAGGTCCTGAGTTCAATTCCCAGCAACCACATGGTGGCTCCAAACCATCTGTAATGAGATCTGGCAGGGCGTTTGGGTATACATGGAGGCAGAAAGTTGTATTCATAATAAATAAATATATCTTAAAAAAAAAAAAACACTGAGATTCCTTTAAAAAAAATGCTCATGACAACACTGCTCTCTTAATGTGTCTGTTCTGTACTCCCAATAAAAACAATTCTGGGGGCTGGAGAGATGGCTCAGCAGTTAAGAACTCTTGACTGTTCTTCCAGAGGACCAGGGTTCAATTCCAAGCAATCACACGGCAGCTTACAATTGTCTGAAAATCCAATTCCAAAGGATCTGACACCTTCACACCAATTCACATAAAATCAAGTTAAATCATAAAAAAAATTCTGATTACACAAATTGAATATGCACATACATGTAAAATACATAAGATATAGAGGAAATGAGCAAAAGCACAGAGAAAATAAGTTAAGAAGTTCAACATCTATCTTGACCACATCATGCATTCAGGCCTGTATACAGGGTCACCCTACAGGAACTGAAGTGTCTCATGACAAGACTCATCTGAGAAACAGTATCACGACTATTACCTGAGTGTAGTGACACAAATCTCTAATCCCAACCAGAAGGCCAAAGTAATAAGAGAGGGAGTTTGAAAATAGCCTGAGTGGGCTGGAGAGATGGCTCAGAGGTTAAGAGTACTGACTGTTCTTCCAGAGGTTCTGAGTTCAATTCCCAGTAACCACATGGTGGCTCACAACCATCTGTAATGAGATTTGGTGCCCCCTTCTGGCTTACAGACAGGATACTGTATAAATAAAGAAATCTTAAAAAAGAAAATAGCCTGAGTTACATAAAGAGTTCAAAGCCCATCTTGGTTACATGAGACCTGGCCCCCCAAAATATAAACAGGCAAGGGTGTAGAAAAAATGATGTAACATAAGGCAAACACTTTCAACACCCATTAGGAAGTTCCTTGAAAACTACTTAAACAAGAGCACTACAAAACTCATAATTCTATCCTTTCGTGTATATATCCAAGGAAAGGAAGCACATTTCTACAAAAACGGAATCCTTCATGTACAAAAAGTCACAGCAGAGGCAGAGGCAGGCGGATCTCTGTGAGTTCGAGACCAGCCTGGTCTACAGAGATAGTTCCAGGACAGGTTCCAAAGCCACAGAGAAACCCTGTCTCGAAAAACCAAAAAAAAAAGTCACAGCATTACTCATAAGAGACAGAAAGTTGAAACAACCAAACTATCTGTCAACTGATTAAAAGATGATCTCTGTTATAAGGATGAAACCAGATTATCTAAGAGAGGGAGCACCTCTGGGAGAGAAAATTGCATAATGTAGCACTCAATCCCAAAGCTTAATAGTGGACTTCTGAGGACTAATATTCAGTATCCAAGAATCACTGGACAGAAGAGGAAGAAGCAATTCATGCCCATCAAGTAAGTCACAGACTACTGAGGCAAAGCTTATCAATACTGGCATCGCTAGATGCTATTTCCACTGTTACATGTGCTCAAGAAGTAAGAGAAGCCTCTCTTTAAAACATCTATAACATTAAGCTGCTCTAGCAACATTGATACAACACATATAAGTGTTAGCTTTATTCAGTGAGGTTTTTCAAAATGAGACCTGATGAATCAAGATAGCCCTCAAAACTATCCACAGCCCATGTAACACAAAGCATGCTGGAGTAACAAAAGTGGACCTCTAGACTACAGGATGCAACTTAAGGAAAGTGAAGGTAGCTGAGGGTGGAAATGGAAACCACCTATCCAATCCCATGCACCCACTTCAAAAACAGAAACAAAACGTAAAACTCCTGTAAGTAATCTTACTTCTCTTACAGAATAGAAAAGGAAAACTGCCTGAGTTAATAAAAGGCATGCCTTTACATGAGTGGAATTAAAGTAAGAAATGGGAATAACTATTCAGGTGGTGCATACCTTTAACCCAGCACTTGGGAGGCAGAGGCAGGTGGATCAAAAAGAAATGGGAATAACTAAAAGCTAACAAAAGTAAATGAATGCAGAAAAAGTCATTAGTGTATATTCAGAGAAATCGGAGGGGTGAAGGAGTTTATAATAGACACTGCACTGTTCTCAGTAATGAGTTCTTTTCCATCCTGACTCAATTCTGCCCCAATTACAGGAGTATGAATTATTTAAGTTTATGGTTTTGTATTTCCTACTTCTTCCACCAGGCAGTGAAGTGGGGAGGGAGAGTAGAGTGAAGTCCCAAATGCAGCCTGGTATAATGTGTTCTCATACCTGATGTGCCAAGAATGGTACACTTACTTTCTCATAAACTATCTTCTTCAGCTTGCAAATTCACATATATCCCTGAACAAGTTTCCCATAACTGAGAGCAGGCACTAAAAGCTACATAAGAGACCATACTCAAAGTCTACCTATCCAAATAATGATCAGCCTGGCTAAGAACCGCTGGATTGCTTTCTACAGCAGAGGTTCCAGGCAAACATCAAATCTCAGTGATGTGAAAAGAAGAAGCCAGGGTAGAGTTCAAGGGAAAAAAAAGAAAGAAAAAAGAAAAAAACCTTTCTTCATCTGTAGATTATAATACACTATTCTGAAATTTCTCCTTCCCATTAAAAAAGCACAAGTAATAAGGTGAGGGAGGCTAAAAGAATTCCAGCAATATGGCAGCATTGTTGATACAGAGGTAACTTGAAGACTCTAGAAAACCCTCCATGGATATTTACAGGGACAAACCTACTGAGTACTCCAGACCAATCTGAGGTCAAAAGTCTGTGAATCTCTACAAGACCGGGATATATGTGAAAATCTCCAAAACAAAACATCTTAACATCATAGAATTTATCGCTGAAGTAAAACACAGTAAATTCCTCCTGAATATGAATCTGTTTAAGATTCAAACTATGTATGCATGCATTTTTTTAAAGAAATCTTCTAATTCTAGAGGGCTCTCCAACCTTTCCTAAAAACTGATGCACCAGCAAAAAGTTCGGCTGGTCTAATTCTTGACCACTCAACTTCCCCTGGGAAGCATGGCCTAGAGACCCATGTGGTGTTCGTTCATGAACTCATGCCTGGGTTGATTGGGGGGGGAGGGGGATACTATGCCTAAGGCCTCTATTCAGAGCCAACATTGGTAATAAAAGGTGATGCAATGGAAAGGTCTGCCTCCTGTTTGCTTGTCCTTCAGTCAATCTTTGACAACTGCTTTCAAAAGCAAGAACCATATGAAAATGATTATTATAGTTGAGCTTATTTTGATTATGGAAATCTCAATACACCCCCTGTAATACTAGAAGAATGCTAAGCAGCAGATTTTACAAAATGCTGGGTACAGAAACAGTTTAGCCAATCATGAAACTCTAACGGTTGCTTCTCTAAACTTGAAAACAATTCTAAAACATCTTCCAGGAGTGTCATTCATGTAAGCCTACTGAAACTTAACCTATCTGACTTCTAAACCAAGACTTCCTGACAATTCCTTCATAGTGTAAACCTTTCATCCTTCTATTTCCTAAGTTATTTTCTGCCACACTGAGAAACCTGTATTATCAGCAGCATGATCTGACATGGGTGTTCTACCTCTGATGCCCAACTCAAGTTTGATGATTTGCTACTTGAACCCCCAAAGACCTAACATTTCCTTAAGAAAAGCTACCTTAACAAAAGATGTGGGCTGGGGAAATGGCTCAGCAGTTAAGAGAACCAGGGTAGCTCACAACTGTCTGCAACTCTAGTTTCACAGATACAATGCCCTCCTCTGAATTCCAGAGACTACCAGACATACATGGTGTATATATATACTTGGAAGCACCCATATACACATATCATAAATAAAATTAAAGTCATGAGGAGAGGGCTGGAGAGACAGCTAAGCGATTAAGAGTATTGGCTGGCCAGGTGGTGGTGGCGCACACCTTTAATCTAATCCTACCACTTGGAAGACAGAGGCAGGCGGATCTCCGTGAGTTCGACAGCAGCCTGGTCTACAGAGCAAGTTCCAAGACTGGCTCCACAGCTACTGAGAAACCTTGTCTCAAAAAATAACAACAAGAACAACAACAAAAAGAGCACTGGTTGTTCTCCCAGAGGAACCAGGTTCAATTCTCAACATCCACATGGTAGCTCACAACTGTGTATAACCCTGTCTCAAAAAACAAAGAAAAAAAAATTTCAATACATAAAATCAAGGGCTGGAGAGATGGCTCAGAGGTTAAGAGCATTGGCTGCTCTTCCAGAGATCCTGAGTTCAATTCCCAGCAACCACATGGTGGCTCACAACCATCTGTAATGAGATCTGTCACCTTCTTCTGGAATGCAGGCATACATGGAGGCAGAATGTTGTATACATAATAAATAAATAAATTCTTTAAAAAAAATACATAAAAATCAAGCAAAGGGTTTACAAACTAGCCTTAAAAAGTGTAATATCCTGTCACATCTTTAATGCAAGTTTTATGACACATTATTTGAAAAAAAAAAAAAGATCAAGAATTACTATTGGTGAGGTGACTCAACACCTGTAATCCCTACACTCAGAAGGCTATTAAGGAAGGATCGCTGAATTAGATGCCAACCTAGGGTACAGAGATCATATCTCAAACAAACGAACAGCAACAATATTTCCCTCAAACTCCAGACTCTAGAACCTAAACCTTTTATATCATTTTATATACAAAAAACTGAGTCCTGGAAAATTACAGTAGTCCAAGGGTAGCTGTCCAGTATGACCACTGCCCACCCACACCAGCAGGTTCTATACATGTTTCTTATTTCACCTCTACAATAATGATCAGCTCCCATAAAATACATGCTTCCTCGAAGTGAATGCCAGCTATTTCAGGTGTAAAGTCTTCAAATTTAAATCCCCCTTTAACTAACTAGTCCTCTTCCTTTTTATTTTTACACAGCCTCAAAGGCCAAACCACCTATAGTCACATGTGCCTTATTACCTGACAACTGGGGATATTAACTACACTCAAGGATACAGGAATTACTAATTAGTATTTCTGGAAATTGCATAATACAAAGTCCAACAATACCTCTCCCCTGGCACTGTTTCCACAATGTGTCCGCCCAAGTCTCTTGATGCAACAGCAGCTAGAAACAAGCAATTTCGGCCTTGAATAGAAACCAAAAAGAAGAGTTGCCGCTGCAAAATAGAAAAGATCTGGGGGACTAGAGATGGCTCAGAGGTTAAGAGCACTAGCTATTCTTCCAGAGGTCATTGAGTTCAATTCCCAGCAACCACATGATGCCTCCTAGGTACCTATGAGACCTGGTGCCCTCTTCTGGCATACAGGCACGCAGAACGCTGTATACATAATAAATAAATCTTTTTTTAAAAAAAAGGGGGGGGGTGGAAAGATGCCTCAGCAGTTAAGAGCATTGCCTGCTCCTCCAAAGGTCCCACATGGTGGTTCACAACCATCTGTAATGATATCTGGTGCCCTCTTCTGGTCTGCAGGCATACATACAGACAGAATACTGAGAGTACTGTATACATAATAAGTAAATCTTTAAAAAAAAAGAAAAGATCTAGAGAGGGGCTGGAGAGGTGGCACAGAGGTTAAGAGCACTGACTGCTCTTCCAGAGACCCTGAGTTCAATTCCCAGCAACCACATGGTGATTCACAACCATCTGCAATGAGATCTGGTGCCCTCTGCTGGCCTGCAGCATACATGCAGACAGAACACTGTATACATAATAAATGAGAGAGACAAATATTCTCAGTCCTTTGAACAAAACAAATGCTACTGGCTTACACTTTCCCTACCCAAGATATGCCCTCAGTCACACATACAGTGCCACCCTGTTCTCAAAGCTTAGAATACAGACTCCATTTTACAAACTTCAGATGAGTCTGTACCATTGACAGTGACTTCCACAGCTATCTTTCTGGTATACAATGATACAAGACCATTGCTTGCTGCAAAGTTCTAGAGACACCCCACAATGGAAGATCTAACAGGATTTTCTCTAGAGGGAAAAAAGGGTCAGTAAACAGGATAGTACACCATTAATCCCAGCATTCAGGAGATGTGAAATTTACTCAATTTCTCCTTCGTTTGACACAACGTAGCCTTGGTTAGCCTTCACAGCAGGATGGCCTTAAACTCAAGAGATCTGTCTGCCTGCTTCTGCCACCTCAGTGCTGAGATGAAAGATGTCCAGCAATTTCTCTTAATTTGGAGTTAATGTTTAAATTATCAGACCTATTTGTAAAAGAGCTGGGCGGTTGTGGCTCACACCTCTGATCCCAGCACTTTTTAGTCTCAGCCCTTGGGAGGCAAAGGCAGGCAGATGTCTGTGGGTTTGAGACAAGACTGGTCTATATATAGAGTGGGTTCCAGAACAGCCAGGAATACACAGAGAAAAACCCTGCCTCAAAACAAACAAGTAAAATACACCTTTGAATTTCACACAAACTGACAAAAAGGTATTCCCTCAGAAATTGGTTCTCGTGGTCAAGACCTAAAATCCAACTGCAAGAACCCAGCCTAACATTCAGGAACTATAACAGCTCAGCCATTCAATTGTTAGTTTCATCCTACCAATCCCTTGCTGGAGACCATCATCAAACCTGGACATCAATACAATTCAAAACGGAGTCAATGGAAGCAGTAAGGGTATGCAGAGATGTGTCTGTCTCCACTTCACCAGCATCTTTTTGCTCTTTCATAAAGTTACATCATCATCAGGCCTGCTCCTGCTAGATCATTTTTTCCAAATTGCAGCAAACATCAAAGCAGATACCTTCATAACTAGTATATTTCAACTAATCCCATTATCCTGCTCTTAGTATCTCATCAGGTATGATGGGCAATTCCCACCTTTATTATCAATCATCTACATTAGTATTCACTGAAATTGGCTTAGAAGGAGACAAGGCACCCTTGGAAGGTACCTGGTGGATAGTGGTATGATCAGATGACTTGCCCAGAAAACCAAGCCCTGCTTTATCAGCGTCAGAGTTAAGTTATTCCTACCTGTGGATATACTCAGTGCCTGGTACCTTCTTCCCACCTTACTCTTTATCCTACTTAATACAAGCAGATTGTAAATACCTTCTTCCTTGTTTCCGTTGTTCGAGACAGGGTTTCTTTGTAGACTTAGAGCCTTCCCTGAAACTAGCTCTTGTAGACCAGGCTAGCCTGGAACTCACAGAGCTCTGCCTGGAGTGCTGGGATTAAAGGCATGTGTCACCACAACCTGGTGATTGTAAATACCTTAAGAGAGCTCTGGACTGGTGACAAGATTAAAATGAGTGTCATGCAAGAAATTTATTTTAATGCAAAAAAGGCAAGGACAGGCAGGGACAAATAAGAGACTGAAAGTCAGGCAGCAGGACCAGATTCAAGATGCCAAGTACAGTCTTATGAGCACAATAGTAAAACTGAGTTGCGACTGAAAGCCTGCTTGGGTCTCTGGAGCCACCTTCCTTAAAACAACCAGATAAGGTCTGGAGGTGGTAGCACAAGCCTTTAATCCCAGCACTCACAAGGCAGAGTTCAAGGCCAACCTGGCCTAAGAAGGAAGTTCCAGGACAGGCTCCAAAGCTAGAGAAACCAGTCTCAGCACACAAACAAATAACAATCAGATAATAGGGGCTCTGTTGGCAGGACCAGGAAACTGGGTTTGGGGGAGAAAGGTCAAAGAGCAAGTGCTCAGGAACATTTTTCTCTCAGAAGCCCTGAGAATACACCTAAGAAAAGATATTTTATATTTCACAAGTCACTTATGTTAAGAACCTCATTTATATAAACAAGACATTGCTAAACTCTTACAAAAAAATGGAAACTCATGTAACTGAAAATTTTCAAAAATACACACCTTTTGATATAGTGGTCTTGTTCCTAGAGATGAAAATCTGAAAACCACATCCAAAAATAGAAATTATGTTAGAATTAAATGATAGTTTAAGTACTTTTAGGAAGGCTTACCCTGTAGTAATTTGGTAAAACAAAAGAAATTAGGTAGGCTTTGCTGATGAACATCTGTAATCCCAATAATTGGAAGGCAAATGCCGGCTGACTTATTTCAAGACCAGCCAGGGTTACAGAGGGCATTTATCTCAAAAAACAAAACCCCAACCAGGGCGAGTGAGAGTGCTCTGCAGTTCAAAGAGCTTTTGATGTTCAAGTTTGACAAGAGACAGTCAGGACCTACATAAAGAGAATGGAGAACCAAGTCTAAAAAGTTGTCCTCTGACTTCCACACTTGCACTAACACTCATACACTCTGTCACAATAATAAACACCCCACAGTTAGGAAGATAACTCAGTAGTAGAGTGCCTGCCTAGCCTATGCAATGATCTTGAGGGTCTGACCCAATTTTGTTACGAAAGTATAGGGGGAAAAACTAAAAGAATGATAGGATTAAAAGAAAGCTTTTAATTTCAAAAAACATTTTAAACTTTCCAAACTCTTTAAATGACGACATACCACCTACAATTGTCCAGATAAAATAAAAATGATGTGGCGTTGTGATGCATAGCTTAGATCTCTGTTAAGAAGCCAGCCAGATCTACACAGTGAGACATCAAGGAACAAGACTGCGGCACACATAGCCTAACAGTAAGCTCTTGCCTAGCTTTTGAGAGGCCCCAGGTTCCATTTTCCCCTGCCTATGTGGAAATTAGGAAGAGATAAGTATCTGCTCTGTTCTAAACATGACACTGGACATTGTTTTATCAACTTATTCAGAATCATTCTGAAATTTATCCTGGGATATGTGGATAGTTGTATTGAGATGGCCGGCTGTTTAGTGTGGAAGAAAAAGGTGTCTTTAAAAAATAAAAATAAGGGACTAGAGATGGTTCAGCGATTAAGAGCATTTCTGATCGATCTTAAAGGACCTAGATTTGGTACCCAGATCCATACAGCTATCCTTAACTCCAGTTCCATAGAATCCTATTACCTCTTCTGACTCCAAGAGCACCAGGCCTGCAGCTAACACGCATATATGCAGGTAAAACATTCAAACACAGAAAATAAGCCTTTAAAGAGATGAGAGAGAGAGAGAGAGAGAGAGAGAGAGAGAGAGAGAGAGAGAGAGAGAGAGAAAGAGAGAAGCATGCCACTGTGGCGCATGCCTTTAATCCCAGCACTGGGAGCTAAAGGCAGGTAAATCTCGGAGTTCAAGGGGCTGCCTGGTCTACAGAGTTCCAGGACAGTCAGGGCTACACAGAGAAACAGAAACCCTTCTTAAAAAAAAAAAAAAAAAAAAAAACAGAGGTATAAGGCCCGTGAGATGCCTCAACAAGTAAAGGTGTTCACAGCAAAGTCTGAGGACCTGAGTTCAATCCCCAAGACCTACACAGTAGAAGACAGAATCAATTCCTACAAGTTACTGACCACTACACATACTTACGGCAGACATGCATAAACCCAAAAGAAATACACAATTCAAAATTTTAAGGCTGGGCATGTTGGTGCTCGCCTTTAATCCCAGCACACAGAAGCAAAAATAGAAAAAAGGTAGATGTTTGTGACTTGAGGCCAGCCTGGTCTAAACAGTGAATTTCAGGACAGCGAGACACTCTGGCTACCTGTTCCAGACTTTCTCCTACATACTGTATCAAACTTTTCTGTAAGCACCTACATTCTCAGGCTACCAAATCTCCATTCATCTAAACGCATTTTGCTAGGCTTTTCTTTTGACCCTATGATATAAATATAAGCAATGCTGTTCGTCTCTGCAGGGCTGGGGGGAACAGGTCAACTATTAAGGTGCTTGCCTAACTTGCAAAATTCAGTGTATGATTCCCCGGCACTACATAAATGGAGGATGATGAAGCATAGCTGTTAATTCCAGCACTCAAGTGGAGGCAGAAGGACCCTAAATTCAAGGTCTTCCTTGGCTGAGACCCAGACTCAAACTAATCCCTCTGCTAGAAAACAAAAACAAAACAAACCAACAGTCTCTGTACATCTTCAAAATGTTAACTATAATTATCATCTGACCTATCAAATTACATATATATACATATATATAGCCCATAAAAATTAATGCATGTCCACATAAATACTTATGCACAACTTTTTTTTCTTATAAACAGGGCTTTACAGCTGGGCACTGGTGGCACATAGTTTTAATCCCAGCACTCAGGAGTCAGAAGCAGGCAAATCTCTGTGAGTTTGAGGCCAGCCTGGTCTACAGAGGGAGTTCCAGGACTACTCCAAAGCTACAAAGAAACCCTATCTTAAAAAACCAACCAACCAAACAAACAAAGAGTAGTTTATACTCAAGCCCATTTTATCCATTAAAATTGAGTAAATAAAATGTGATACACCTAAATAGAGTATTATTTTCTCATTAAAGAAAATAAAGTGCTGATCCATGTTAAATGAAACATTTAAAAGCAAAGTTAATGAAAGTCAGGCACTAAAGGTTAAAGAAGTATCTGGAAGGAGCAAATATGCAGAGTAGATTATAGTTTCCAGGGATTATGGGAGGATGAAAAGTAATTTGCTACCAGAACGATGGGTCCTTTGTGAGGACATAGAAATGTCCTATAACTGATTATAGCGATGGATGCACAAGTCTGTGACCATGCTAAAATTAGGTAAATTTTGTTGTGTGAATTATGTACCTCAAAGGTGTTCTTAAAAATGTAAAACAAAGAGCAAACAAACAAGAAGTTTGATAAAAATTATACAACAGTGTTAACCTCAGATTGCACAAAACTGATAACACTTGAGATACCAAAAAAAAAAAAAAACCACTGTAAAAAATCTTTTTTTCTCTTGTACATAGTAAGAGTTAAGGAATGACAGAGATTGATATTTATACAAGAATCAACGATAAAACCATCAACTTTTTTAAAAAAGTAATAGCCGGGCGCTGGTGATGCACGCCTTTAATCCCAGCACTCTGAAGGCAGAGGCAGGCGGATCTCTGTGAGTTCAAGGCCAGACTGGTCTAAGAGCTAGTTCCAGGACAGGCCCCAAAGCTACAGAGAAATGCTGCCTGGAAAAAGCAAGCAAGCAAACAAAAATAACAAATGTTTTACTGACATGAAAGTTAAGAAATGCTACATTTCTTATGCAATTTATCTCCCTTTTAAAAAACTTTCTCCTTGCCAGGTTGAACTAACAGATCAATCCCACCCAGGCACACTGAAAGCTGCTAAGTAGAAAACTCAAAACACACAGTAGTGCACATTAAGTAATTGTGTACCACACTGCTCAAACTCAGTAAATTTACCAAAATTACTAGGGGCTTCAATGTTACCTTAGTTAAAACTCACACTCCTTATAAGTCGTAGTATTTTTTTAATGAACTTGCATTTAGTATTATGTATGTCAAATTCCTATCCAATTATTAAGATGTTCTTTTAGGCACTAAAGAGACAAATGAAGAATAAGAAAAAGCAAAGTCAAAAGCCTCTGGTGGAATTTAATTCTGATGAAAGAAAAAAAGTAACTTAAAGGAAAATGGTACATGTGCATGCTACAGGTATTAAATGAAATAGCAGCAAGTTGTCTCAGAACTCTCACTTTGCAAATGTCCAGTATTTTCTTACTAGAATAAAAAAAAAAAATCACAAAGACTTAACAATACTACTATTAACAGGGTTTTTTGTTTGGTTGGTTGGTTTTTCAATTCAGGGTCTCTCCAAGTAGCCCTGATTGTCCAGCAACTTTCCCCCGTGTGGCAGGCTGACCTCAAACTCACAAGATCCACCTGCCTCTGCCTCTGGAATGCTAGGATTAAAGGCGTGTGCCACCACCACACCTGGCTCCATTAGCAATTTTCAATAACAAATATTCTTTCTTGTTCTCAGAATGAGTGTGTGCCCCAGGCTATCTTAACTGGGGAGTCTCCAGCCTCTCTGCTTAGTGCTGAGATTACTGTAACACTCTGCCCATCTTCTTCGCAACCAATGTCATCAATCCCACATTTCTCAAACTTTTGGTGAGAGATGGAGGGATGTGCAGTGCATGCTGGGCTCCAGGAAGTCATAAGACAATGTCAATTCTGAAGAGCTGAAGTTATAGGACATTGTAAACTGACCACTGTGGGTCCTACACAAGAGCAGCGGGGCCAGCTCTGCAGACTCTAGACATCAATATACTTTATACCACACAGATGACAGTGGGCTGTCAGAAGCAAAGTGCCCAAAATGACTTTGAAAACAATTCCAAGCAGGATGTTGTGGCTCACAGCCCTTGGGAAGCTGAGACAGGAGGACTGTAGAGTTTGACAACAGCCTAGGCTAGAGTGAAACCTTGTCTCAAAATATAATAACATCCAGAGACCGGCAAGATAGATCATCTGTACTTGCTAAGGACCCAGGTTCTGGTCCCAGCACTCTCAAGGCTGCTCACAAACATCTGCACCTATAAGTCTGGGAGATGTGAGGCCCTTTTCTGGCCTCTAAAGGAAGAATGCGTGTGGTGCACAAAAATTAACATAACTTCCAATCTTCAAAATTTTCTAATTCTCAAGTCATTTAACAGCCTGAATATACAACATCATTCCCTATTTCCAAATAGTGAAAGTGTGATTTAGGGCAAAGATCACAGAAACTGGCTCAAAGGGACTATCTCTTAAAAACAAAGTCTAAATTCCTTTTTTTAAAAAAATCCAATAATTTAGTGGAACTGTTACTAAGTGGTCTAAGGTTCTCCAGAAATTCTTAGCTATTTTCACCCCTGCAGCCCTCCAAACTAGATACACACTTTCAGAACACCCAAACTATCGAGCCACTTTTGTATCCCAACTTTTATCAGTAGGCAAAATCCCGTATCTTTAGCAAATTTGCATTAGGAGAATACTCGCAAGATAAAAGGGGGGTGGGTTTTTTCCAGTTAAAGCCAACTACCACACCATTTTAAGAGACTGACTCCAGCCTGAGACCTAACTCTACCGTCTCCCCAAATATGTGGTGCTTGTATTTTGTAGTATATTAGGCACTTTTCTTCTTGATTTGATCAACTCAAAAGTATTTGACAGTTTTATCTTCTCCAACCTTCCTGGCTTTATCTTCTGGGTAGGAAGGAGTTGGTTATCTATAAACGCCCTCCATGGAAAGATCATGCCCATCCAAATTTAAATGAAAAGAATGTTCTTTTAATTATTGGAAAGGCCTTAAAACAACAGTGTCAGCACGACTCACACCCTCAATCCCAGCACTCAGGAAGCAAAGGCAGGCTTACGTCTCTGAGTTCCAGGCCAACCTGGTCTACAGAGCAAGTTCCATGGTACACAAGGTACCCAGAGAAAAGCCTGTCTCAAAAAACCAAATAAACAATTATTGTAAAGGCCATAAAATACAGTGCCACCCAAAGTCTTCTTGAAATTGAAAACATTCACAAAACCTTCAAATTTTTTGTACCTGACTTTCTTTACAACTTCCAAGGTCTACCAATTACAGGCACTATAGTTTATTAAAAGTTGACATCTCCATTCATAAAAATTTTCCAACCATTCATTAAAGCACTAAAGAACACATTGGCTTAGTACACAGCGTATCGGATTTTTGTAACAAGGGCCGTCGATGGTAAGCAAAGATATTCCAATTTTCTACAGGCTTGCTGCAAGACATCACTGACATCCAAGACACACAGAATGCGAGAGAAGATAATCTAACCAGGCTGAACAAAGCATAAACAAGTAAATAAGCAGGCTAAAAACACTTTTTAAAAAATTCCTGTCTTGACTAAAAGAGAGGTCAGCCACTCAGCAGAAGCACATGACTCATCCACCGGCCTGAGCACAAGTATTCACACTGTCCACTACACTAACCTGGGATTTCCCATCCCCAACCAAGGCCCGGTCTTGGGGGTATCTCCTTCAAGTTGTGCTATTTCCGTGTTTGTGTGTGGAGGGGGGGTCATTTTATTTTGCTGAATCACAACTCCCCCACATCCCCACCCTAAACCGACACACACACTCGCAAATAAAAAAGATCATTGCAAGTGACGCCAGAGCGCACAGAACCTGGCAAAACAAAGCGCCCAAAGAAGGGGCTTCCAGACTGGGAATGGGTGGGTCGAGGGAACCACTAGTCTTTCGTCACCCCTCCTGTTCCCTGGGTCCCGTCTGGGGCAGGCAGGAGGTGGCAGCCCTCTCCCTCTGGGCGGGATCTTCTACCTCTTTCTAGGTAGAGCTCAGGGACAGCCAGAAAGGTGAGATTATGGAAGCGGTAACTCACTATCCCAGCACCGGCAGGAGGACCCAGGTGGCGGAAGGACAGCGCGCCGGGACACAGCGCGCAGCCCCGGCCAGTCCCGATGGGGAACTACAGAAAGGGGACTAGGAGTACCCGCGGCCAGCATCCCGAGCCCGGACTTACCCGGGCCGGGCGCGCACCGCGGATTCCGCGGCAGCCGCTTCCTCCTCCTCCTCCTCCTCCTCACTTGACAAAATGGCGGCGGCAGGAAGTGCCGGGCGCTTGGCCCGCCCCCCACCCGCCCCCGGCCGCCCGTCCCGCCGCCCAGCGCGCCCGCGCCCCCGGTCCCGATCTCCGATGCCGCCCGTGCCCCGGGGGACAGCGGCGGCCACAACCGCTCCACTGCAAAAGCCCGCGAGCTCGCCCCGCCGCCGCCGCCCCAACGGCGCGGGCGGCCCCAGCAGACCGCAAGCAGTCTCCGGGCCCACGAAGCTCCGGCCTCCCCGCCCCCGCGCCGCGCCGATGGCGTAGGTGGTGGCGCACCGGCTCCATTACGCAATGCAGGTTACGCGGGCCGCGCCGTGGGGCCCGGCGAGCCCGCCTTGCGACCGCGAAGGACACCGGTCCTCACCTGAGACGCTAGGCCGCACGCCGCCGCCTCCCGCTGTCCGGGCCACCTGCGCCGAGCCGGGGCCCGTCTGCCGAGCCCTTTGCGCCGCCGCACTCACAGGCCCCGCTCGCCTGCGGACACCGCCGGCAGCCGCCGCCGCAGCCGCAGCCGCCGCCACTGCTTCGGTTCCCTCGGCTGCGGGAAGAGCAGAACAAACAGCCCTGCCGCCGCCGCCAGCGCAGTGACGTCACCGCGCACGCTGCGCGCGCGGCCCCGCGTCGCCGCCGCGCCCGGCGTGCGCGTCCCGCTGGCCCTCCCAGTGGCAGAGAGCTTCGCAGCAGCCGTAGGTAGCAAGCTGAGAGATGCAGACGGGAGGCGGGCTCCCCAGGCTGGGGGAACCTTCGAAGGCAATCAAGGGACTCCACGGACGGAAGAAGGAGGCAGTGCACCCCGCAAACTGAAAAGCTAAGATCAAGAAAAGAAGACCGCACAGACAGGAGCCTTCAGAGCAACCAGAAAACTAAGAGAGAAGACTTTTCGGAGGAAGCCATCACGAAGACCCAAGGAAAAAAAACCTTGCAGATTAATGGGGATCATCACAGGGAAGATCGACGAGAAAAGATTTTTTGTTGTTGTTGTTTTTAGAGACAGAGTTTCTGTAGGTTTGGAGCCTGTCCTGGAGCTAGCTCTTGTTGACCATTTTGGCCTCGAACTCACAGAGATCCGCCTGCTTCTGCCTCACAAATGCTGGGATTAAAGGCGTGCGCCACCACCGCCCGGCCTCAGAAAAGTTTTTTTTGGTTTTGGTTTTGGTTTTTCGAGACAGGATTTCTCTGTGGCTTTAGAGCCTGTCCTGGAACTAGCTCTTGTTGACCATTTTGGCCTCGAACTCACAGAGATCCGCCTGCTTCTGCCTCACAAATGCTGGGATTAAAGGCGTGCGCCACCACCGCCCGGCCTCAGAAAAGTTTTTTTTGGTTTTGGTTTTGGTTTTTCGAGACAGGATTTCTCTGTGGCTTTAGAGCCTGTCCTGGAACTAGCTCTTGTTGACCATTTTGGCCTCCAACTCACAGAGATACACCTGCCTCTGCCTCCCGAGTGCTGGGATTAAAGGCGTGTGCACCACCGCCCGGCCTGAGAAAAGATTTTTAAGGCTAAAACAGAACTCCAAATATTTAACAATGGTCAGAAGACAAACTCAAAACTAGGCAGATGGTAAAGAGAGACATTAAGAGCCAGAGGATTGTGGTTAGGCGTGCTAGGGTGTAGAAGGTTGTGACCTGAGAATTTCTGAAAATACAGACATGTTTCAGTACATCTATTACCCCCTAGTTATGGAATTTTCTTCACTATATCGTTGTACCAATGCATTCTGAAATAGAAACTGGAGAGATGTCATGGGTTAAGAGAGCTTGCTGCTTGCTTTTCCAATGACCTGATTTCTGTTCCTGGTATCTACTTGGCAACTCACAACTATCTCATAACTCTAATTCCAGAGGATCTGATGCCCTCTTTTGGTCTCTATGGGCATCGGGCGTACATGTGGTACACTGAAATACATGCAAGCAAATATTCATAAACATAAAATTATATAAGGGAATAAACCATCAGGGAATCTTTTCTCGGAGAAGTGTCTTAAGAATTCTTACCCTTCCTGTGTGCTGGTGCACACCTTGAGTCCCAGCAATCAGGAGGCAAAAAAAAAAAAAAAAAGAATTTTTACCCTTCGTGCCTCAGCCTTCCAAGTGATGAGATCACATGTGTTCACCACCGCAACCAGTCTTTATTTCTTGGCTGGCCTCTGTAGATCTGCAGATTGATTAGTGCTGATCTTCAAGCCTAGGGCACTCTCCTTGTATACCAAACTAACACTCAAAGACTAAATCAACTTCCAACATGCTTTAAAACTAGGTATTTGACCCCTTGGGGCTTTCAAAACATTCCAGCCTGAAATGCAGTTCTTTAAGGTTTTTTAAGACAGGATTTCTCTGTATGACAGACCTGGCTAGTCAACACAGAATCACATCCCTAACCTGCTTGCTTGCCTTAAAAAAAAAAAAAAATGCTAAGGGCAGAAGAGAGATGATGTGGCTATGTGTCTGTCCAGTTTTGAACAATTTCACAGAAGCTGCTAGCAGCCTAAATCTAACTTGTACCAATCATAAAAATACCCAATATTAGCCTGGCTGCAGGCCACGGTGGCACACACCTTTGATCTCAGCACTTGGGAGGCAGAGAAAGGGAATCTCTCTGAGTTCCAGGCCAGCCTTGTCTACAGAATGAGTTCCAGGACTGTTACAAGAGAGACCCTGTCTATAAACAAAGATCAAGAGAATATCTTGGAAAAAAAAACCCAGATAATTAGTAGTTCTTGTTTCTCATAGAACCTAAGCCCATTTTTGCCTTTAATAACAATACTAGTGTTTTTTCTCCTCCCCACCCCCACCCCAGACAGGATTTTACAACTGTGTGCAAACAGGACTGGTCATGGGAAGTGCTGGGGATCAAGTTGAGGGCTTCACAACTGGAGAGATGGCTCAGTGGTTAAGAGCACTGGCTGTTCTTCCTGAGGTTCTGGGTTCAATTCCCAGCACCCACATGGTCTCTCACAATTATCTGTAGTGAGATCTGGTGCCCTCTTCTGGCCTGCAGGCATACACGGGAACAGAACAGTGTATATATAATAAATAAATCTTTTTTAAAAAAATCTGCTAGTCTGGTCTGAAAGTATCTCTTAGTAGTCCTCAATGCTTAATATGAGCTTGGGAAGGGAGGGGTCTAGTGCATCTGGTCAATTTCAGGGACTTCCTGAAGCTTTTGAGTTGTTAACTTTCAATAAGGGCTACCCTTTAGAACACCCAGAATTTTGTTTTGTCTACATAGGCCAAGCTGTCCTGGAACTCACTATGTAGACCAGGTTGCCCTCCAACTCAGAGATCTGCCTGCCTTTGTTTCAGAGTGCTGGGATTAAAGACATTAAAGACCACCATGCCTTGAAATGCTTCCCTGAAGGATACAATGTATCTAGTCCTGGGGAACTAGTATAGAACACAGATTTCAAATCTAGGCACTTGGTGAAAGTAGCAAAGAACTCCTGCAAGCTGTCCAATAATCTCTGTACTCATGTGTACACTAAATAAATGTAAAAAATTTAAACATTGTACTTAATTTTACCTGCTTTGTTTAATGTAGCTACTAGAAAATAGAAAATTTCCAGGCTGTGATGGTGCACACTTGGGATGCGGAGGCAGGTGGATCTCTGTGAGTTTGAGGCTAGCCTAGTCTACAAGGTGAGCTCCAGGACAGCCAGGACTATTACACAGAGAAACCCTGTATATTGCTTACATTATATTTCACACACATTGTCTTTCTCAAGCATTATATAGCACACACAGGAATGCTGGCCTGTGAGCAAAGGTGAAGGTTACAGGTGTGTGTCTTCAATTGCTCTCCACCTTAAATCAAGCACTTTACCCACTGAGTCATCCCCCCCAGGCCTAATTTGTTTGTGTTTTTGTTTTTCAAGACTGATCTTTCTCTGTGTAGCCCAGACTGTACTGGAACTTGCTCTTCTCTAGACCAGCTGTAGACCAGGCTGACCTTGAACTCAGAGATCGACCCCTCTGTCTCCCGTGGGCTGTGATTAAAGTGTGGCACCAGTTCCATCACCACTCTGCTAGGCTTAGTTTTGGTTTGGTTTTTGGTTTTTTGAGACAGGGTTTCTCTGTAGCTTTGGTTCCTGTCCTGGCACTAGCTCTTGTAGACCAGGCTGGCCTCGAACTCACAGAGATCCTCCTGCCTCTGCCTCCCGAGTGCTGGGATTAAAGGCGTGCACCGCCACTGCCAGGCTAAGCTTAGTAGTTTTTTTATTATTATTATTTGTATTTGTGTGTTGTGTGTATATGAATGTGGGTGCTCAAAGAAACTAAAAGAGGGCATAGGATCCCCTGGAACTGGAGATGACAGGTAGTTGTGAGATGGGTACAGGGACCTGAACACCATATGTGGTTGTTGGGAACTGAACCAGGCCTTCTGGAAGAGTAACAGGTGCTCTTAAATGCTGAGCCATCTCCAGTGCCCCCTAACATAGTACCTTCAGTTTTCCTTTGAGATATGGTCTTTTTACATAGCCCTAGCTGTCTTGGAACTCACTATGTATACTTGGCTGGCCTCAAACTCACGAGGTCTGCCTGCCTCTGCCTCCCAAGTGCTTAGACTAAAGGTGTATGTCACCAGCACTAGGCTCCAGACAAGGCTTTGTGCTCATATTGTAGGCATGAGATGCTGGGGGTGGAACCCAATGCTTTGTGCACGCTAGACAAACATTCTACCAATCATGTTCTTTACATACTTTTTAGTGTTTTCTTGCTTTTGGACTGCAGTAGGAGAAATATTTTATTGGTATTGTTTTGCTGAGTCAGGGTTTCTTGTAGCCCAGATTGACCTCCAAAACCCTGTATAACTGAGGCTGGCCTGAAACTCCTGATCTTCCTGTTTCTATTGTGGCTTTCAGATTAACTGGGACTGAGCATGGTGGTGTACACCCTTAATTCCAGTACTCAGGAGGCAGAGACAGGGGGTGTAATGGTGAGAGAGAGTGGGGGGAGGCAGAAGAGGAGAAGGGGAGAAGTGGGGAGAAGGGAGAGACAAAAGCTGCCTCTTTTGAGAGGAAGATGGAAAAGAAAGAACTACTGGAAGCTGAAGATCAGCCTGCCTCAGAGAACTGGGGAGAGAGTGGGCGTGGCTTGTCTCTTAAAGGGACAGAGCAGACCATTACAGGGGATTCGTTGAGTTTGAGGCGAACCTGGTCTATAGAGTGATTTCTAGGACAGCTGGAGCTGTGTAGAGAGACCATGTCTCAACTTTCCCCCCAAAATAACCCACTGATACACATATTTTTTTTTAATTATCAGGCTATAGGTATAGCTCAGCAATAGAGAACTTGCTTAGCACGTCCCAGACCACATGTTTGAGCCCCATCATCAATAAAGAAAGGGAATATACATGTAAAATTTAGTAATGATTTTAAAAAAAGTTTTGTTTTTTATTATATATACCGTGTTCTGTTTGCGATGTGCCACTGCAGGCCAGAAGAGGGCACCAGATCTCATTACAGATGGGTGTGAGCCACCATGTGGTCGCTGGAAATCGAACTCAGAACCTCTGGAAAAGCAGTCAGTACTCTTAACCAATGAGCCATCTTTCCAGCCCTAGTAATGATTTTTTTAAAATCAAGGGTGCATACATATAGCTTTGTCACCTTTGGAAAAGCTTTAGTACTTGTTGTGTCTTGTACTGATTCTGTCAGTTTGCAATTAGAACCTGATCCCAATGTTTTCACACTAGAATTTTCACACACACTTTACAACCCAGCTCTCCTAATTCCTTAAAGACTGATAGAGCACCTGAGGTGACATGCTGTGACAACAAACAAATAAACAAAACTCCTTTTAGGAAAAAAGAATTTATTTTGGTTCACAGTTTGTGCCATGGACATTTCCTGGGGAGATATAAATATACCCCTAGCCCCAGATAGAATGCCAGTGACAGAACAAAGTAATGACCCCAAAGTCCATCTTAGCAAAGCAATGAGTTTGTTGGGCTAACTTACAGAACATGGTGACCCCAAAGAAGCGGCTCATTATGCAGGGCAGTGGTGGCACACGTCTTTAATCCCAGCACTCGGGAGGCAGAAGCAGACAGATCTCTGTGTGTTCGAGGCCAGCCTGGTCTATAAAGTGAGTTCCAGGAGTCATAGCTACATAGAGAAACTCTATCTTTTTTTTTTTAAAGCCCAGACTGGTCTTTTTTTTTAATATTTATTTATTTATTTATTTATTTATTTATTTATTTATTTATTTATTATGTATACAATATTCTGTCTGTGTGTATGCCTGAAGGCCAGAAGAGGGCACCAGACCTCATTACAGATGGTTGTGAGCCACCATT
>NW_026067934.1:723785-863883 GCF_014885135.2 Alexandromys fortis | reverse complement strand
CCATCAGCTAGCTCTCCACATTCCACATTCTCTCTCAAGTCCCAAGACCACATGAAGCTTGGGAGAATAACAGCTGGTGGTGTGTAGAAAGGAGTGGGGGGGCACCATGGTATAATGTGGGGGTATAATAACCTTCCCTCCATCCATAAATAAAAACCTTATTATGGGTAGAGGGAAGGCTCGGCAGTTAAGAACACAGGCTCCTTCCAGAGTCTCTTGAGTTCAATTACTTAACATGGCAACTTACAACCATCTATAACTGTAGTCCCATGGGATCCTATATCTTCTGGTGTGTATACATGTAGACAAAACACACATATACATAAAATACATAAATAAATATTTTGTTTTCCTTTTTCCCCTTTATTGAAAATAGATTCAAAAGTCAGGCGGTGGTGGTGCACACCTTTAATCCCAGCACTCAGGAGGCAGAGGCAGGCAGATCTCTGTGAGTTCGAGGCCAGCCTGGTCTACAAGAACTAGTTCCAGGACAGGCTCCAAAGCTACAGAGAAACCCTGTCTTGAAAAACCAAAATAAAATAAAATAAAATAAACAAGGAAAGGAAAGAAAATGAAGAAAGATAAAAGGGAAACAATTCACTCTGAATTGGAGCTTCAACATCCCTAAATAAAATAAAATGAATAAAATAGTTCTCAACTTTGAAAACTAAAATGAAACACTTTGGAAAAAGCCTGAAGTTCAAAGGAGGAAGGTGTTAGTATCCAGGCACACGTTGGCCCTGCCCCTTGGGAACCTGGCACCCCTCTGTGTATGGTAAGTAGTTCTCTGATTGTACCAGGTGCAGGGGTCCCTTCAAGAGACAAGCTCTGCCCATTTCCAACTCTCTCTCTTCCCGCCCAAGCCCAAGCAAGCAGCTCTCTCCCTCTCCCTCTCCTCTCTCTCTCTTCTTCCCTCCATCTTTGTGTTTCTCCCTTCCCTCCCTCCCTCCCTCCCTCTCACCCTCCCAACACCCTCTTCTCAATAAAACTCCACACTCACTCCGTCTCTGTATGGTATTCTGTCTCCCCCCCCCCCCAGTCCCCACCTGCAATGGGACCTGCCAGGATCCTCACTCATGCCGTTATCTTTATAGAAGGGCCATGGGACATTATCACACATTGCTGTTTATGAAAAAAGAAAAGAAAGGTAGCTTTATCCTGGTGCTATTGAGGTTCTGTGGCCCTGGAATTCTATTGCACAGCTGTTGTTCACTTAAGAATGGAGATAGGTTCATGTTAGTGGTGGTCATGGAAACCTACCCTGGAATCAGCCCAGATGTTCTCAATGGTTATTTAATGGTGTTGTGGCATGGACTGCATGGTGACCATTGATGTTTGACAAAGTTCCAGAGTTTCAGCACTGCACACCACACTTCTTCAGCACCTTTTTTACTTTCATTTTTAATGATCCTCAAAATTAATGCTTTTCCCTCTGGGAAATTTTGTGTGGCTTTGGTAAAATGATAAAAAATATATACAATGGGGCCAGGCAGTGGTGGCACACACCTTTAATCCCAGCACTTGGGAGGCAGAGGCAGGCAGATCTCTGTGAGTTTGAGACCAGCCTGGTCTATAGAGCTAGTTCCAGGACAGGCTCCAAAGCCACAGAGAAACCCTGTCTTGAAAAACAAAACAAAACAAACACCTACTTCCAGGACAGCTAGGACTATTACACAGAGAACACAGAGAATCCCTGTCTCAAAAACCAATATACATACATATACATATATGTATGGACAATGCTAGACTTTTTTTTTGGAAAAAATCCCCACCACCACGGAACCAGGAATTTCACTGTGCCCTCCTAATTACACCAAGAACAAGAATGTTAAAGGTTTACTAGACACTCCTGATCCCAAGGATGAAATGCCTACAGTTCAGATCCAGAGCCTGAGGCCATTAAGGGCAAGATTTCAGTTTTAAATACAGAGAAATCAGAATTATATGGTATAATGGGAAAAGAGTAAGACACCAGGACCTTCCCTTCTGGAGTGTTATGAGGGGAACAGGTCCATATAGTATGACTAAGAAAATGTGGTATAAGTGTCTGCTCCCCGGAAGTCCTTTTCCTAAGGTCAGCCATTTTGGTAAGGGTCTCCATTCCCTTGGAGGCTTGAGGAAATTCCCTGCTTGAAAATGTAGTCATTCTTCTTTGTAGGCCCGTATTTCTATATGGTATGACAGCCAGGCTCTAAAGCCATAGGCCCCACCTGATGGGTCACATATCCTGCCAGGCAGGCTGTGGCTAACCTAACAAAAGGTCAGGATTTTGCTCCTTCCTTTGTAATTTGGAGGATGCCTTATAGAGATGCTGATTCAAGCCTATGTGACAGCTAGCATACACAGCAGACAGGTAGATGCAGACATGAGGAAAGGCCATTCACCTGGTTACCTAGGAAACAAAATGCTAATGTATTTTCCCCCTTGGTAAAGTTTTGGTATAAAGACTGTTTGGAGAATGAACTCAGGACTTCATGAGGGACCACTAAAAATCTCCCTCCCAATGAAACCATGTGAGTTATGTCTTTATTCCCGCGCCTCCACGCTGCAGGTGCAGAGAGATTGTTTATGTTGGGGTCTAGTTGAGAAAAATAATTAATAATTGAGCATCTGGGCTAGCACCGGACTCCCACACTTCTTTGTTGTTGTTGGTTTTTTTTGTTGTTGTTGTCATCGTTTGTTTTTTGAGACAGGGTTTCTCTGTAGCTTTGGAACCTGTCCTGGAACTAGCTCTTGTAGACCAGGCTGGCCTCGAACTCACAGAGATCCGCCTGCCTCTGCCTCCCGAATGCTGGGATTAAAGGCGTGCGCCACCACCGCCCAGCCTGGAACTCACTCTGTAGACCGTGTTGGCCTCGAACTCCCATCTGCCTCTGCTTCCTGAGTGCTGGGATTATACCACCACCCAGCTGATTTGGGCTCATTAAGATTTGTTTTTATCAAAAGAAAAAAGAAAAAAAAAAGCCAGATGTTGGTGGCACAGTCCTTTAATCCCAGCACTCAGGAGACAGAAGCAGGCAGATCCCAGAGTTCAGGACCAACCTGATCTACCAAGAAAGCTCCTGGAAAGCCAGGGCTACACAGAGAAACCCAACCTCAAAAAAAATTTTTTTTTATGTGTGTGTGGGTTGTGGACATATGTGCAGATTCCCATGACAGCTAGAAGATGGGTTCAGATCCTGCCACTTGGCATGGGTGTTAGCAGTAGAACTTGCGTTCTCTGCCATATCTCCTGCCACTTTTTTTTTTTTTTTTTTTTTTTTTTTTGGTTTTGCGNTTGGTTTTGCGAGACAGGGTTTCTCTGTGGTTTTGGAGCCTGTCCTGGAACTAGCTCTTGTAGATCAGGCTGGTCTCAAACTCACAGAGATCCGCCTGCCTCTGCCTCCCGAGTGCTGGGATTAAAGATGTGTGCCACCACCTCCTGGCCCACTTTTTTTTTTTTAAATTTTACATTCATGAGTGTTTTCTTGCATGTGTGTACATACATCTTATCCATTCCTGGTGTCAAAGGTCAGGAGATACCAGATTCTCTGGAACTGGTACAGACATCCGTGAGCTGAAAACCTCACAGGAAACAGAAGTACCAAGTGCTCTTAATTGTTCAGGCATCTCACCAGGTTTGTTTTTTTTTTGGGGGGGGGGGCATGTTCTTACTCTGTAACCAAGATTCTCAACTGGAAATCTGCCTGTCTCAGCCTCCTGAGAGCTGGTACTACTGACATCAGCCACCAAGCCAGGCTTGGATTTGTTTTTGAGACAGGCTCTCAGTATGTAGTCCTATTTGGAATTGGCGATGTAGACCAGGTTGGTCTCAAATTTAGAGCTCTGTCTCTGCTTTACTGAGTGCTGAGTGCCTGGTATCAGGGTTTTGGAGAGGGTTTCCCTCTGTAGTTCAGGCTGATATCCTCTTGGGTCAGCCTGAGAATTTGAGGGTGGACCACACTACACCTTAGAGGTAGTCACTGTTATGAGAATGAAGGCTTTGAGGATGAGAATGTTGGACATGATGGATGTCCAACACTTTGATTCTACCCAGTGCCACTGCCTACCTTAAAACAATCAATAGGCCAAAATGCGGTAACGTGAATTTTAATTCAACGTGCAGGGAGTAAACTGTACTAAGTACCCACTTTGTCACCCAGCTGCAAACCCGAATCTATGAGCCACTTTTTAAAAAATATTTTTATGGATTATTTAACTTTATTTTATGTGCATTGGTATGAAGGTGTCAGATCCCCTGCAACTGTAACTTCAGACAGTTGTGAGCTGCCATATGGGTGCTGGGGATTGAACCTGGGTCCTCTAGAAAGAGCAGTCAGTGCTCTTAACCACTGAGCCATCTCTCCAGCCCCACGAGCCACTCTTTCAACAGTGCCAAATGGCTGAATAAGAAACTGTGAGGGTGGATTTCCTTTACTGTATATACCCAAAGTGTTTTTTTTTTAAATATTTATTTATTTATTTATTATGTATACAATATTCTGTCTGTATGCCTGAAGGCCAGAAGAGGGCGCCAGACATCTTTACAGATGGTTGTGAGCCACCATGTGGTTGCTGGGAATTGAACTCAGGACCTTTGGAAGAGCAGGCAATGCTCTTAACCACTGAGCCATCTCTCCAGCCCCCCAAAGTGATTTTGACTTTTATTATTTTTTAAAACAATCTCACATAGCTCAGGTTGGCCTTGGAACTCTTATGAACCTGGGGCTGGTATTAGGCATGCCCACACTTTGCTAACAAGCAATGTTGTGACAGAGGAAGGAAGTATATGTAAGTCTGAGGGCTGAAAAACCAATTACCCTTGTAGGCCAAGTTGCTGGGCAATCTATCTACCTACCTACCTACCTACCTACCTACCTACCTGTCTATCTATAGACAGGGTTTCTCCACATTAACGGCCCTGATTGTCCTCAAACTCATTTTGTAGGCCAGATTGGATTTAAAGAGAAAACCACCCGCCTCTGCCTCCAGAGTGCTGGGAATTAAAGGTGTGCTTTTGAATTTTGAGATAGGGTCTTCCTAAATACACCAGGCAAACCTTGAACTCAGAAGCGTTTTGCATTAACCTCTCTGAAGTAGCTGGAGTTACAAGTCAGATTAATACCTGTTTAGAGTTGGACAAAGTAGTCCACATCCTTAATCCCAGGCTTGGGAGACAGAGTTAGGCAGATCTCTGAGTTCAAGGCCAGCTGAAGTTACAGTGAGACACAAAACGACAAAATAAAACATTTTTAAGTAACAAAGGTGCCCTGTGTACACACGTTTATGGTTATTGCTATCCTTAACACTCATCAGTTCACACACAACAAATCAAGTTTCTTGGTTGCATGTAGGAGTAATACTAACTCCTCACCCTTAATGAAGGAGGCAGCTTAGCTTATCCTGTGAACCCCATGGTAAGGTACTCCATTTTTAAAAATAACTTTTTATGAGAACCAATTGTTTTGCTTGCATGTATGCCTGTGCGAGGAAGTCAGATTCCCTGAAACTTGAGTTACAGTTGAGAGCAGCCATGTGTGTGCTGGGACTTGAACCCAGGTCCTCTGGAAGAACAGTCAGTGCTCTTAACCACTGAGCCATCTCTCCAGCCCCAATAGCAATGTTCTCAACTGCTGAGACATCTCTCTACCACTAATTTTATTTTTAGATTTTTGAGACTTGGCCATCCTAGAACTCACTTTAGGTACCAGACTGATCTCAAACTCACAGCCTGTCTCCCAAGTGCTGGGATTAAAGGTGTGTGCCCCCCCCCCCCCGTTTTTCAACCCAAATAATTATTCATCTTGGAGAATGAACTTACTTATTTCCATACACAAAAGTATGAAGCATCCCATGTAGTTTGACAGAGTGCAGAAATACACACTGAAAATCACCTTTCTCAATGGCAGGCCTACTTAAACAGGTGGGTCTCTAGAGTTTGAGGCCAGCCTGGTTTATAGAGACCAACTTTTATTCGATGATCCCAATATTCTGGAGGCTGAGGCGGCAGGAGAGGTGCATAGAGACACTGTGTCAAAAACAAAGCTGGAGAGACGTCTCATCAGCTGTGGAGTTGGATCGCCAGGCTCACCTGCGGTGGGAGTCTCCCGCAAGCAGTCCTCTGCAGTCCGTTCATGTGCACTCATTAAATAAGTAAATGTAAAGAAAATAAATGCCGCTCGCCATGAGGCCCTTGGTTCCATTCCCAGAACACTCTTCAGACCACACCTGAGCAGCAATGAACAGAAATGTTTCAGTAGCATTGCTTTATTGCTTAAGTTTTGACATTGATATTCCCATCGAAGTTCATCTCATATCCCAGTAATGCTCCTTGACAGAAGTGCTGATAGAATTCTACAGTATTTTATTGCCTCTTTTATAATTAATAATCACCACTGGCTGATGTTTCCAAGATGTGAGCTGTATACCGTCCAAGGATGGAAACAACATTGTAATTTCAAAAGGAAAAAAAAATCATTCTGATCCTAAAAAACTTGGTACATGCTACCTTAAACATACTTCCTTTTTCAGATTCAGAACTACCAAACTATTGCTTGGAACGGGAAATATCTTCATTAACTGTATGAGCTTTTTACAGATAGAGCCCATCTATGGGAATTTATATGTGTTTTCCATCAATGGACTAATTTCATGCTTTCTTCCTAAAAACTTGTATGTGGGAATAATGGAATTAAGAGACAACAAAACTAACATCCTGCATTAATGGTGAGATGGAACACAAAGAGGTAAAACATGAGCCAGGCAGTGGTGGCGCATGCTTTTAATCCTAGCACTCGGGAGGCAGAGGCAACAGGTGGCCTGTGAGTTCAAGGCCAGCCTGGTCTACAAGAGTTCCAGGACAGGCTCTAAGGCTACAGAGAAACCCTGTCTCGACCCCCCCCCCCCCAAAGGGCTCAACATGAAACTGATCAGCAAGCACAACCTATGGAAAGCTCCAGGGGCTTTCTCAGACCTCATGCACAGGCCAAGGCCAATGCTGTGATTATGACAGAGAGGGAACATAGAATACAGCACATTATAATAACCAAAATCCAGCTGGTCATGGCTGTATACACACGGTCCCAGTATTCCAGGGCTGAGACAGGAGGATTGAGTTCTGAGGTCAGTGTGGGCCAAGCAATATGCTATCTCAATGCCAAAGTTAAAGTAACCAATCGAATTAAAAAAAAAAATGTCGCCAAGCAATAGCGGTGCACACCTTTAATCCCAGCACGCAGGAGGCAGACAGGTGGATCTCTGAGTTCCAGCCTGGTCTACAGTGTCTTGAAAAGCTCTCACCCACATGGATGTTCGAACCATTATGTTCCACATACCATGAAGGTAAATAAGGGAATCCCCCTAAATAATTAAAAAAAAAAAAAAACAAAAAAAAAAACAAAAAAAACTTGAGCAAGTTATATTCCTATCATCAAGCTGTTTCCCAAGCAAAAGACAAACCCCACAAAACAAACCCCACATTCTGTCAGTTGCTGTATTTACCAAGCATCAGGAAGATCTACTTTATTAGTCTAACTGCAGTGCAGACAGCCAAAGGCCACTTGGGAAATGTTTACCTCTTTTTGTATTCTAACAGAGGTGGGAAGCCATCCACTGTACAGCATCAGCCCTTGAGGTACATTGGAAGGAAATGGCTGAGTCTTTCCACCAAGTAACACACACCCTAGTACTGCTTATAAATCAAAGAGAAAACAAAACACATCCCTTTGAACAGAGAGAAAGAGGTCATTCCGTGGGGGTATCTTTAGAGTCTGCATCAGTTTGCTCCATTTCATCGTCCATGATTCCTGGGATAGCTGTAACAGGTATGGTGCTCTCTGTTGCAGCTATGAATGCTTCATTTCTGGCCTCAGTGGCCTCGCTTCTAGCTTTGTCTTCGGTGTTCCTATTTTCAGACGCTGTTTCACAGGTCTGCTCTCCCAGCGACTTTTCAGTGTGGGGGTCACCACTGGTCTCTGTTGTGTCCACAGGGCCTTCCTTTTCAGCTAGAACTTCATTACGCTCTACAGCTGGCTCTCCTTCCCCCTCTACAGCTCTCACGGCTGCTGTAATCACCTCTGCTAAGACTTCTGCAGCTACTTCCTCTGGAGTCTCTTCCTTCCCTCCAACATTGTCATCTCCTTCTGTCTCAAGATCAACTGTTTCATTGGCAAAAGGATCCTCACCCTGAACAAAGAGGAAACACAAATCAGTGCTAGAGCCAGAGGCCCAGTTTGTGAGGAGCTGTGGTTTTGAGGAAGTCTGCAAAGCAGCATACTGCAGCTTTCAGCTGATTACTTTTATTTATCGAGAACTTCACACACACAGAAGTACTGTACTCATACCATTTCCCCTCTCCTTGTTCCAACTCTTCCCATGTTTCCCTCTGTCCTCAAATTCATGGCCCCTTATTTGTTAATCATCATGCACATTTTGGGAAGGGAGTGTCAGGGATGAAAACCTAGTTATCACATATGCTAATAAACAAGTACTCCACCACTAGTGCCACCCAGAGACCCTATCTACAGTTTTAGCCTGGTGTTACAGCCCTGGCTGGCCTCAAATTTAGTAATCCTCTTGCATCTGGCTCCCAAGGGCCAGTACTTTAGGTACGTGCCACCACATTTTTAAGCACTTTTAACTTTTTGTAGTTTACTTCATTGTTTTGTTATGAGACCAGGCCTTCCTTGGCTCCAGGGTAGCAGGGACGACAGGCTACTAAGCAGCACCACATCCCCATTCACAGACCGGCAAGTCTCTAGAAACCCCAATGTCACAGATCCAGCCTTCCTGGTATTTTTCTTTTCTTTTTTTTTCTTGGTTTTTCAAGATAAGGATTCTCTGTAACTTTGGTGTCTGTCCTGGAACTTGCTCAATAGACCAGGCTGGTCTCGAACTCACAGAGATACACCTTTTGTCTCTGTGTCCTGAGTGCTGGAATTAAAGGCGTGCACCACCACCACCCGGACAGCCCTCTGTGTTTTAATGTCTTTCAATTTTTTTTTTTCCAAAATTCAGAAATGCTAGCCAGGTATGGTGACATGTGCCTGGTCTACAGAGGTAGGTCTAGGACAGCCAAGGCTGTTACATAGAGAAATCCTGTCCTGAAGGAAACAAAACAAAACCCAAAAACTCAAATAAACATATAAACAAACAAGTAAATAGTAAAAATTCAGAAATAAATGCTGGTCACTGTACTCTGGCTACATTCCATATAAATCTCCCACCACCCCCTCCAAGGCTTTTTTGGCTCACTAGAGTCACAAATACAAACCTTGAGGTATTTTTCCAGCATCTTCACTATATGTTTATTGTTCAAAACACTCTTAGCCACATGGAGACTTGTTTTCTTGAACTGCTCAGCAGCCAACTGCAAAAGGCAACCAAAAGTAGGCTTTGTAAAATAGCCCAGAGAAACCAAAAACTAGCTAGTATATGTGATGGCTACTTTAACCGTCTCCTTGACACAACCCAACCACCTGGAAGAAAGTCTCAAAGCTGTACTGAGTCAGGGGGTGGCACCAACTCCTGGACTGCGTATATAAGAGGAGAGAGAACCAGCTGATCACTAAGCACGCACACATCCATTCTCTCTAATCTAAAGTGACAGCTGCTGCAGGCTCCACCTGGACTTCCTCGAAACGATGTACTACAACCTGGAATTGTAACCCTTTCTTCACTAAGTTGCTTATGGCCAGGGTATTTCCCACAAGAACATCAAGCTACTCAGCCATAACATATATACAGAGGACCCAGCTCAGATCCACTGAAGGTTCTCTGATCTCTGAGAGCCCCCATTGAGTCCCGGTGGTCCATTGATTCTGTGGGCTGTGTTCTCAGGGGGTCCCTGGTTGGGGGTATTTTATCACAATTAAGAAATGAAACTAGGGGGCTGGAGAGATGGCTCAGCGGTTAAGAGCATTGCCTGCTCTTCCAAAGGTCCTGGGTTCAATTCCCAGCAACCACATGGTGGCTCACAACCATCTGTAATGAGGTCTGGTGCCCNGCACGGCAACTGATCTGTTCATCCAACGGACAGAAGACTGAAGACTGAATGACCAGAGCCCACTGTCTAGACAAGAAATCATGAAAGGAAAGAGATCAGCTTTATGGAAGCTGCGGGAGTGGCAGAGGGTCACCTAACTATCGGTTCACGAGGATCTCTCTCAACTCAACATCCTCCTCTATAGGATGGAACTAAGAACCGCTGCTGCCTTGCCGAGCGAGTTTAAAGGCTAAATGTCACGTGGTATGGAGAGGTCACAGCAGTGTCCCTGGCATAGAGGCAGAATGTGAACTCTTAGTAGGACCGAACCTTCTGATCCTGGGAACTAAACATCTTCTCCTCTCTTCTTTCTTCCTTCCTTCCTTCCTTCCTTCCTTCCTTCCTTCCTTCCTTCCTTCCTTCCTTCCTTCCTTCCTTCCTTCCTTCCTTTCTTTCTTTTTTGAGACAGGGTTTCTCTGTAGCTTTGGAGCCTGTCCTGGAACTAGCTCATGTAGACCAGGCTGGCCTCAAACTCACAGAGATCCGCCTGCCTCTGCCTCCGGAGCCCTGGGATTAAAGGCGTGGGCCACCACCGCCCAGCCCTGGTACTCCATCTTGACTGACAAGCTAACCTAATGGTCAGCAATGTAGCCATACCCATTCTATCAACTGTGGTTGTTCTGCCTATCTAAAGCAGTTGTGCTGCACTGCACAGACCTCTGGACCCAGAGCATCCTTAACTGCAGGGAACTGATTTCATGGCCCCTTCAGGTAACAAACTAAAAGGACATCCAAATGTCCTATAAAATGGTCTTGGTGTTTGTACAGATCTATGCATATTCTCCCTGTATTTTAAGCCTAACTTATAAGCCTAACATAACAAAGGCTGTGCTATCAGCTATGGTAAGGTATTGGCTGGGGAACATTAAAGAATTGCAGTGTGTTCAGTATAGTTGCAATTCCTCTATCAAATGTTTTCAATCCTCCGTTAGTTCAATCTGTGACTGTGGAATTCAGAGATGAAGGTAAACTGTATTTACAATCAGACATTTTATGAAAGAAACAACAGCAACAACAAAACCTTGCTAACCCCTGGTTTAAACCTTGCCTTTAGACTCAGCTTCATCATGAAGGAAAAACCAAACCAGTACCAAAACCCAGGTTGGTCCCCCAGGCCACTTAGTTCTGAATGGCCCTTGGCCTCACCTTACAGAAACTCAGTTTCAATTCAGAATTTCAGCTACTATATACAGCCAATCCAGTCACCAAATTTCTACCCCCCACCCCACCTCGAAATAAGGCAAAGATGGATGTGGAGATATACACTGTTAATTCCTGGGAGGCAGAGGCACGTGGGTTTTTGAGTTCCAGGTCAGATGGCGGCTACCCCGTGAGAACCTGTCTGAAACGAGAGAACGAGATAGAGAGAGAGGGAGAGAGAGACCGAACAAGAGAGAATAACAGCCTGCTTCTCAACTCAGCCTCCTCCACATAGGTGGAGTAGCAGTTACATTTCAACTTGCATTTTAATAGAATTGGGAGTGATGGATACAGTAAGACAAGCTCACTGAGCACCTGCTAGTAACTCAAGCACTCCTGGGACAACATCAATAGTTGGTCACTCCAGGAGCCAGTCTGAATCAAAACAAGACTTACCCTTCGGTTATGGTTATGGTCCACAGAGTGCAGATGCCGCTGGAGGAGCTGGTGCTGTGCAGGAATCAGCATGTCACAGGCCATGCAGTGTGCGGCTTCAATCTTCTTGAAGAAATGCTCCTGGCCAATCCCTGGAATCGAACCCATATAAGCAGTTCTTTTCCTCCTCCCCAGCAAGGTCATCATGAGGACAGAAGGTGAGAGGTTGGAACCCACTCTCCTAGCTATCCCTGCAGGAGACCTGCCCCACTGTGAGGTGCTATGCCCACACCTCATCCTTCCAGCTCTGTCGACGGGTTGTTTCACATCGCTCTGATGAGATGCTATGCAGCTTTGTTCTCGTTTCACTGCACCCAGGGCTTCTTTCCACCCCGTGCTTTCCCCACAGGACTTGGCTTCACATTCTTGGTAGCCCTAGGCTGGCACTGCACTGTATTTTTTTTAATTTTTTAAGACTTGCATTTTGCTCGCACATATGTCTGTTCACCACATGTGTGCTTGGTGCCCAAGGAGGCCAGGAGAACTGGAATTGACAGCTGTAAATTGCCATGTTGGTCCTGGGCATCAAATCCAGGACCTCTAGGAGATCAGCCAGTGCTCTGAATGCCAAGGCATTTCTTCAGCTCCTAGACTTTTTTTTTTTTTTTTTTTTAAATTTTCAAGACAGGGTTTCTCTGTAGTTTTTGGAGCCTGTCCTGGAACTAGCTCTTATAGACCAGGCTGGCCTCGAACTCATAGAGATCCTCCTGCCTCTGCCTCCCGAGTGCTGGGATTAAAGGCATGCGCCACCACCGCCCGGCTTGGACTGGTTTTTTATGGTGTAGGGATTAAATAATTCCAGGCCTCATGCACGCTAGTTAAGTACTGCAACACAGAAGAGTTGTTCAAGCATCTGTACCGTCTATTTTTCTTTTTTTTTTTAAATATTTATTTATTCATTTATTTATTATGTATACAATATTCTATCTGTGTACATGCCTGAAGGCCAGAAGAGGGCACCAGACCTCATTACAGATGGTTGTGAGCCACCATGTGGTTGCTGGGAATTGAACTCAGGACCTTTGGAAGAGCAGGCAATGCTCTTAACCTCTGAGCCATCTCTCCAGCCCCGTCTATTTTTCTTCCTCCTCAATCTATTTATTTTATGTGTACAGGCATTCTGTCTATATGCTTGTCTATGTATAGAAGCCAAAAGAGGACACTGGATCTCAGACAGTTGTGAATCAACCCGACTGGAATCAAACCCGAGTCCTCTAAAAAAAGCATCCAGAATAACCTGGACACTGGGATCACAACTGACCTTTAAATGGATCTGGTTTGGGTTTTGGGCTTTCCTTCTCCAACAATTCCTGGCGCCGTTTCTCAATTTTCTTATTCCTGTTTATGATGTACTCCTGGAAGGATGGAAAGATGCCACCAAATGAAATGGAGAACACACTATCTGGACATTTTTCAACTACTCAAAAGGGTGAGAAGATTCTAGTGTGGCAGCTCCAAGATCAAAACTCGCCGTGGTTAGAACTATTATCACTCTGTGACACAGGAACACATACAATAGTTTCCATTTGGGGAAAGAAACTGGATTATGTTTAGGCCTCTCATTCCCTGTAATCCTCTGCAGGCTCTAATGCTGGCAGGGCTTTCCATGAAGACTTTACCTGGAGGAACTCCACTGTCTTGTCGGGCAATTTGGTACTTATAAATCGCAATGTCTCTTTATGAAATTTGCTTTGCAGATGCTTTTGGATTTCTTCATCTTCAAAGCTACGAAACTTGCATACAGAACAGGCAAACTGAATCCTAGAAAGGCAACACAGAAAGGAATCACTAGTTCTTCTCTGAGTACAGAATGCATTCAGGAAACAGGATTCTTGTCCTTAAGGGAGTTCAAAGAGAGCGCCTCCCAGTCTCTCTTAGGTGTTGAGCAATGAACCCAGCAAGGAGACAGGAATTACTGTAGGTCCTGTCTGAAGAGTGTACAGCCTCTCAAATATTTTCTGAAAACTATTCCATCAGTAGCATACCAGCTGTTCCGGGCCAAAAAGAACTCTCTAAAGTGATGAAAGAAATGGAAACATTCACAGGTCCTTTAGGTAGGGCTGATGATAAACTACTAAAAGTTGTGGGGAAACCGGGCAGTGGTGGCGCACACCTTTAATCCCAGCACTCGGGAGGCAGAGGCAGGCGGATCTCTGTGAGTTCGAGGCCAGCCTGGTCTATAAGAGCTAGTTCCAGGACAGGCTCCAAAGGTACAGAGAAACCCTGTCTCGAAAAACAAACAAACAAACAAACAAAAGAAGTTGTGGGGACTCGCTGATATCCCCCTCCCCAGCCCCCTCTGTGTAGCCTTGACTGTCCTTGCCTGCCTCTGGCTCCCAAGTGCTGGGATTAAAGATGTGCACCACCATGCCTAGATTTCTCTAACAATCTTAAATTTCTTTGAAATCCTTGGTCATTAGTGCTGAGATTGAAGATTAAAAACAGAACAAAACAAAAGAATATAAGATGCGAGGCCACAGATGTAATTCAGTTATTATAGCATTTACTTGGCATGCAATGGGTATTATCCCCAACAAAAATGTCACCTCTTCCTCTGGCATGAATGAAGATACCCAGACCTTCTCATCATTTCTGAATCAAGGGGCGTATACATCTGCCCGCTATGTGTGTGGGTGCACAAACAATAGGAGGCTAGACATCCTGCTCTATCACTCTACACCTCATTCCTTTCAGACAGGGTCTCTCACTGAACCTGGAGCTGGGCTATCAGCCAGCAAACCCGTGATCCTTCTGTCTCACCCCCACCCCCTAGTGTTGAGCTACAGATGTACATGGCTATGATGGGCTTTTCTTGTAGGTGCTGGGGATTTGAATTTAGGTCCTTATGCTTACATAGCAAGTGCACCTACCTACAGAACCATCACCCCAGACCAAATGACTTTTTAAAAATTTCATTTATTGGGGAGGGGAGCATGTGTTTGTGCAGAGTTCAGAGGACAATCTGTGAGAGCTGGCTTTCTCCTACCAGGCGGATCCCAGGAATCAAACTCAGGCAACTGGTGTGGAACAACTGTCTTTATCCATTGTACCAATCCAAATCAAAGGTTTTGGTGAACTTCTAGGAAAAGATGATTTTGTGTTTTGTCGATTCCTAGTTTCTACTGTTAGGACCTCTTTTGCTAAGCATTTCTCTGCACAGGAAAATTATGGTAGTACCTGAGCCTTAAGACAAGGATAGTAGTTTGGAGAAATTGCTCAATGAGTAAGGCACTTGACACCAAGCTTAAAAGACTCACATGGATCTGCAGGAAACCACAGGATGGAAAGAGAACCAACTCGTACAAACTGTCCTTTGACTTTCATAAGCATGCTGTGGCAGATGAACACACACACACACACCTCTGCATAAACACATGCCCTACCCTGCAATCAATAATAAATTTAAGAAATCATTTGGTCTGGGGAGATGGCTCTGTAGGTAAGAGTACCTGTTATGTAAGAAGCAACAAACACTAATGCAGCGACTCTGATTTCCAACCAGTAGCTGCTTAATCAATGAATCATGACAGACAGACCCATGGTGTATACTACAACAGCACTCTATGGGTCTGGCATTTTACCATTCTTCTATTCTGAGACAAATGTGGCCAGCAGAATCTCATACACATATATTCTCACTCTGTTGAATTCCAGAGATTGACTAGATTTGGACAGAATACCAAGACATCCTCCTCCTGCCACTTCTGTCAAATGAAGGTCACTTTCTGGGAGGCTGAATGCCAAGTCAGCAGACAGGACTGGGCATCCCTTCGGCCTGCTGATGGGCACATCTGACCTCCACAGTCCTAGCATAAAGGCCCTAATCCCAACAATGAGGAAAGATGGTAGTCTCTGAGGCAGATTCTTGGAGCAAAACCAGAAGGCTAACTACATGCACCTTTCACACACTTCTCTAAGTCATACCTCCCAATAACCTGGCTAAGAGCTCCTGACAGCTGGAGTTACATCAAACCAAACTCCTATGCGTTACAGAGGGAGGACAGGTAAGCTTGGGGAAGTAGACAGTGCCCAGACTCTTTACCTAGCCTGTCAATCTGCCTCACTGGCCTGTCAGCTGTTACCTGTCAGCTGCTCGGTCCCGCATCCTGTCTCTCCTCCTTTGCTTCTCCCGTCTTTTCTTCACATCCTCGTCTTCATCCTCCTTTTCTCCTGTAACAGAAAAGTCCCCTCGAGACACTGAGGAGCCTGCAGGCAAGGTCAGCTCCAGGGCCAAGTTGGATGCTGCAGTTTGGCAGCCACACCTTGTGCCCATCTTCCATTTCTTTATTGTGGCAGAGCCAGGACCCCCACGGCACTGAGGAGCTGTTAGAGGCTCCTATGTACCAGGACCTTTGATGAGAACCCAAAGGAGTTGCCTCACTCCTCCCATGGCCTGATGGGCAGAGGCCCATCCCACTCATGGCCACCTAGTCTGTTCTGTCCCAGCCTACTGGTCCAATATAGCACTCTGTTGTTGGGTCTTCTCCCATGTCACTCAAAGAGCAGCAAATAACCCCACGGAGGCAGAAGTTGAAGGCCTCAGAAAATAAAGCAAGCTGCACTGCCGCCCTCCATCCCACCTCTAGGTGGGCTGTGGTGACCGTCCAGTTGGCCTCACCTGAACTAAGGACTCAGCAGGTCTGACAGTCCTTGCTGGCCCGATCTCTATCTTCCACTCAGAAAACCAACATCCTTGGACTTTCCCAAGGCTGAGTGGGAAGCAATCCTAGAAACAAAAATGGGAAGAGACCAATTGGTCCTCCCATCCATCCCCTGGGCTGGCATAGCTCCCAGGAGAGCCCTGTGGACAGTATCTCAGCATGAGACCACGCCAGATCCCCAGGCTCAGAGTCAGGGCTGGATGCTGAAAAAAGGTTGTATAAGCATCTGAACTGTAACCCCTACCCCTGATGCCAGTCCCGAGACTGTCCCACGAAGATGGCGACCGGCGTGCGCTGCTCAGAAGCCTCTCAAAAGGACGTGTGGGACTTTTGGCAAGAGGTCACTGCCTGAAACTATGACTGCTGTTTAATAGCATAGTCATCCCGGTTGGGTAGCAGGACCTGTGCGCAACAAACATGTCACCTTTGCTTTAGCATTTACCGGCTGCATGATCTGCTGAAAGCTGGGGAGGAATCCCGTGCTGTGGGCAAAACTTTAATGTGCGGGGTGGGAACATCTGAGGAAGTTAACCCAAGAACCTTAAAGGAGCCAAGGGCCTGCACATCATAAGGGGTGAAGGCCAGCCTGTGATCATGGAGGGAAATCAGCTAGGACAGGCCCACAAGAACATGGAGAAAGACCAAGTAGCTGCAGAGTGAATCTAAGGTCACCCTTGCAACCTCAAGACCAACCACAGCAGGTATTTGTTCTCTGTCCACACAATCAAAGCTGCCAGTATTTCTGGCATACACTGAGGTTGATGATTGAGAACAAAAACAAGCAAAACAAAACAAAACAGAAAACCCCCAAAAACCAAAAAACTAGATGGCAGGAACAGCAAAGATGGGCCAGAATATGGGAAAAGGGAATAAAAAAAGGGGCCTCTTTCTCTTCAGATTTTGGAAATACACTTTCCTACCATGGGTATCTGGTGATACCCAGAGATGGGCTCCCCAGTTCCTATAACCTATATCTATATCCACTGAGGCAAATGAATTTTTTCAAGCAAATCCTGCCCCAAAGACTGGAGCAAAGCTTTGGGGGTGGTTCCCACAGTGTAGACCCACTGCACAGCTGCAACTCCTCTACCATGCCATGGAGCTCGGCAGTGAGTGCGGGTCAGACAGGAAGGCTGCAAAGGATACTGGGTGATGCCTACCTTTTTGTTTCCTGGAGTCACAGAATTCATCCTCCTAAAAAAGGTAAACATAATGTCAGGCAGTGAGGTGGAAGTTCCAAAATTCTCTATAAGCAGCCTAGGCCCTAATACCTAATGTGTGGTCTCACCACAGACCCTGGCCTGCTATGGTGCTGGGAAATGAGGCAGTATAAGGGAAACCTCAGAGCCATAGAGCAGAGCCCAAGTGCCCTGTTATGATTCACTGCCACTAGAAGACTACAAAGGGGGCTTGGAGAGTTGGCTCAGTGGTCAACAGCACTTGTTGTTCTTGGAGAAGACCTGGGTTCAATCCCTGGAAGCCACATGGTGGCTCACGAACATCTGGACATCTAGTTACAAGGCATCTAACACCTCTGACCACAGGCATGCACGCAAAACACTTTTATACACATGAAATAATAAACTATTGAAGAAAAAAGTCACTAACTTGGTTCTCTCCAAAGTGATAGAACCTGCCTGGTGTGTGTGTGTGTGTGAGAGAAAGAGAGGTGGCAGCAGCAAATCCCATATAGTCCACTAGTAGGAGAAGCAGCTCTGGTTTGTATTATTCTAATTCCAACACTGATTGGAAATAGGCTTTCTCAACTTCCAATTAGGATAAATTTATCCTAACAAATTAGGATAAATAGAGAGCCGATGATTATCTAAACAGAGTCAATGCCTTGGACAAGAGATATGCAGAGACTTCCATCATCAAGAGCTAAGTCAACTGAACGGGGAACAAGCAAGACTCTCACAAAAGTGTCAAGGCTGGGTAGAGCCAGGTGGAGAGTGACAGAGCACTTGAAGGGCACTGTTTAAGCTTTGGATTCCATTTCTTGCCACCCAGAAGAGAAAAGCTATTGAAGACCTGTTAGCCCACCCTCACCCTTCTCTCCACCTGACTGCCAGAAGTACCTAGAAGAAATTTTCTAACTCCATATACAGAGAGAAGAAAATTATCCTCCTCAGAAATGTGGTGTGGCCTGAGAACTGGCCTCTGCAGCCACTCCCCAGTGACTGGCTATCAGGACAACAGGCTGCAGACAGAGCCAGCGGCACCCTACAGAGTCCTACAATTAGAAGGCTAATGGCTACATTCAACACAGTAAAGCAAGAGGAATGATTTGGGAGCCTTTTTCTGGGGAAGAGGAAAAGTAGGAAGGGGGACAACTGGTTGGGATGTAATGTATGAGAGGAGAGGGAGTGGGGAAGGAGAGAGTAAGAGAATTGTTACAGGGTGCTCAAGAGATAGGTAGTTGTGTGGTTGAGTCTATCAATATAGCTATTTTCACCTCTGTAAAGAAGAAAGATAAAGGACAGAAGAAACCCCAGAGACAAAGAATCTGTGGTGAACTTACCCCCCTGAATTCTTCATCTCCTGACCGTAGGTCACCAGCTCCATCATCTGCCAAACACAGGCAACAGAAGTTATTAGCCCCTAGGTGGTGGCCCCCAGAGCATAATCATGCTCCCAAGCTCACTGACCAGACTGACAACAGGGGACAAAGTTGCCAGTAAACAATACCACATATCAAGTCTGAGCAGGCAACTTACTCATGTTGCACCTACCCGGTACAGTGGTCCCCAGAGCATACCGTTTTCAGATAAATCTCCTTCGCTGTCAGCTCGGGCCAGTTTGGCATCAGGCTCTTCATACAATGGAAACTGCTTCCGCTTCCTGCCCATGCTGTCTGGTCCAAAGCGCTCAAACCCTCTCCTTCGGGGCTACAGATACAAGCACATGCCATGTAAAGCTAACCTGGGCCAGAAAGTGCCCCACAGATGAGATCAAAGTTTGTAAGAACAAAGAACACAGGCAGGAGAAGCCTTAAAAAGTAAACTGTACTACATTTGGAGTTCAGAGTCAGTGTCATGCTTGAAGAAGCCAGACATGCACAGCCACGTGATTCACCAGGCTGACTCAGGCCGCTCCTGTTCTGTGACAGATGAACTGATGGAGATGATCTAAACCAAGTGGTGTAAACCTAGTAATAGCGAACGGCACACTGGGGAGTAAGAGCGTCACACAGTACAGGCAGGCACACAGCTTTTACCTCAATAAAGCTGCCAGGAAGAAAAGGCAAGAAGACCTGACATAACTTGGTGAACTTACCCAATCCCGTATCCGCGTCTGGGACCGGCCACATCCATAAGGCATGGTGCTACCAAAACCGCCCACCCCCTGCACGCCCATCATGCTGTAGTCAGGGGCCATGGACTGGGAGAAGAGGGAAGGAGGTGGCCTGCTGGTGGAGGGCCCAGCCAGACCACGCCCACCCATGTAGTTCAGCTCATTCCAGGCAGCAGGCAGGGGCTCCGAGGACGATGAGGGTGGCATGAAGGGATCACTGCGTACGAAGGTGCTGGAGTTGCTCCGGTCTTGGAATCGGGTCTGGCCCTGGCCCCGGCCCCTCATGAAGCCATCAAGGGAGCCCCGTTCTGGTGTTGGGTCCCGACAGTCATTGAATGTCCCACCAAAGCTACCATTGCGGTCAGCCCCCAAGTCAAACTCATAATCATAGCTGTAGCTGGGGCGATAGGGATTCTGCTCAGGCAAACAGGGCCTGGAGTCATAGGGCTCATACGCCTGGAAGCGGAAGGAGCTGCAAGGGAAGTACACAACCTGTTAGGAACAGCCAGGGTACTGGCTAAGCCACCTGGGCCACCCAATCATCAGTCCTAACCTTACATTAAGCTGACCTCCTTAGATTCAGTACAGAAAACCAAACCACCCAGTATCCATTTAAATGCCCAGAAGGCAAAACAGCCCAAGACCTCATTCAAACATTGCTAACAAGAAAGAGCATGAATCCTTGCCAGATGAAGACAAAGTCTGGAATTAACTAAATCAGCCAACAGTTTAGTCTTCAAGTCTTACTGCAGCACCCCTACTCCCTGTAGGGCCCAACTCCTGTCTAATACACAAGAGCAGGAAAGAAGCCTTTCTAAGAGTTGGTACCCACCCCCACCTCATGATGCCAGAAAGTGATTCCACCAGGAAAGGTTTAATCACCTGTCTCGGTCCTGTATGCCCTCCCCACCGCTGCTGGTCCCACCCCTGCCTCCTTCCTTGGACAACATGTCCAAACGCTGGTTGATCTTGGCAATGAGCGAGTCAGAATTGTCAGTGCACGGCTCTGGTGCAAAAGAGGCCATATGCATGGCAGAGCTCCCAGCTGCCAGGCCACCATCACTGGCCTTGGTGGCCTCCCATGAGGCTGGGCCATAACTGTAAGGCGCTCCCGCAGAGACATTCGTATTCTGGGCGTTGTAGTAGCTGTAGTTGTCATAACCTGTCAGAAGAAAGAGAAACTATGTCAGACCTCAGAACAGGCTGCCCATGACATCATGCACAGAAGCACTCTTGGTCTTGTAGGGAAAGATTTACCAACATCAAACCACAATACACAAGTGATCAAGACCAGAGATGGGGGCCACAGGTGTTCTACTAGCAGGCTTTCACTAAAGACAGTAGGATTTGTTCCCTAAACAGAGCCAGTGGCAGCTAAGAACCTTGGAATAGCAATTCAGGGTACTGACAAAGACATTTGAGAGCTACAGTTTTTGCACTGTACCCACAATCCCTCTCCAAGTTCAAACTCCCCCTCAGGACAGCCTAGCTCTAGCACTGATACTCAGCACCCAGTGTACACAGCCAGGATGGGAACTGGGGACCTGTACTTCAGCCCATCTGGGTGGCTGCTCAGAGCTTCACTTGCTCCCTCAAGACCCCTTTCAGAAGGTCTTACCTTGCCAGCTGGCCACACTGCTTCCGTATGTACCTTAGGAGAAACAAGACAGAAGGGCTTCAGTGTCAGAATTACAACTCCCCTAGGGACAGCTGCCACCTCACTTCACCAGAAGACAGGCTGTGACAATGTGGCAGAGGTCCTTGGCATGTTTCATAGAAAAGGTACAGAACATATCAACATTTCTCTCCCAGGCCAGCCTGACTTCTCCCCTGAAAGCTAAGGAAAGGAAGGTAAACAGCAGACCCCAGGATGCCGACCTACACCACAGTGCCAACGGAGGGGCCAGTCTGGCCCAGATCTCAGAGATTCCCCGAAGCGGCCCAGTTCTCACCAGGAGCCAATCATACCAACAGGACGTGAGTGGAAAATCAATCCCATCCGAACAATATTATGTGTCTCTGAGACACCACCTCCTGGGACATAAAAAATGGTATATAGAAAAGTGGCTTGCCTCCAAAGGTGCTAGGGACATGTCCTATGACTGGAGAAAAAGAAAAAAAGGGGAAGCCTTTGTGCCCTGGAATGGGGTAGAGTGTGGGGCAGGTTTTAGACTCACAAAAACTTGGTCCACATCCAGTCCACCGTTTTTGTACAGTGCTTGAGTTAAAAACAGGTTTTATCTCTCTAAATGGTGATAGGAAAAGTACCCCCAAAACAAAGCATATTCCAGGACATACCAAATATATAAGGAAATGTACAATTTGTACATAGAGACTAAAAGGGTGTATGTGCTACTGAGGCCCAAACCTGGGGCCACTTGCAATGTCTACTGAGTTCATTCCAGATTTTAAAAGAAAACTGAGTAATGAGAGTGGGCGGAGTGATACATTCTACTTATTATCCAGCCTCTACTCCCTTGCAGTACACAACAGAGTAGTCTTCCAGAGAAAGGGAGGAAGGCAAGGATACTCTGGTGAAGGCAGATGTTGGCTTCTTCTTCAAAGGGGCATCCAGTGTGGGGGAACCCATGATTCAACTCGTCAAGCAGAAACCACTTACCCTGGGTGTTGGCAGGTCCAGCACTCCATGCCCCATAGCCTGTGAAGAGATCACGTGTCAAGATTCTATCCACCATCAAGAAAACGTGGGCTCTGAGAATCTCCCACAATCTAAAGGGTTTTCCTTTGTCAGAAGTGGCAACTGACAATGCCACCCACCCTGCAGCTGGAGACCATCACACTTGACCTGGCTGAACTGAGGTCAAGGCAGAAAAATGAGAGAGCTAAACCTGGGAGGACACAGGACCAGCCACACAGCATCAGGCCATAGCAGCCACCACATAAGTGGGAAAACAGCTCAGGTTGCTGCCAGAAACGCCACATAACTGAGAAACAAGCTGGGAATTTAGTGACATCATTGTAGGGTTGGCTTTCATGTAACTAACAATGTCCTGGGCTTTTGATCCTCAGCCTGACCCTCAGCATTCCTTATCTACCCTACAAACAACACCCATCTGGGCGGGAGGGGATTATATTCTCTTCATTTGTGTCCCTGCAGCCTAGCTCACTGCTTTCCACGGTGGCACAGTCCTTGGTATCAAACAGTCTCACCTTGATAAAGTGAACCATTCTCTCTCTCTCTCTCTCTCTCTCTCTCTCTCTCTCTCTCTCTCTCTCTCTCTCTCTCCAGACTATCCCCCACCCACAATTAACAAAGTCCCTTCAACACCTTGACAGAACAGGCATTCAGCAAGTACCACCAAACCTAACTGCTTACTAACAGCTGAGAGCTGAAGCTCCTCAGGGAACTTAACTGTCCTGAAGAGTTTGCCTTTGTGCCTCTGCAGGCTACGGCTTCCTGACCCTGCCTCACCCCGTTAACCAAGCAGCCCTTGTAACAAACAGTAAGTGAACCACCTCCGGGTACAAACTGTGTCCCTGTGAGACACTAGTCTTTCTAGCAGCCATCAGTCAGTGGGAGGAGGAAAACAGAGAGGCTGTTAGTATTTTAACAGTGTATGTGAAGTTTTTGGTATGTAGAAAGTGGAGTCACCATGAAGTTCCCTAACCTGAGGAACACAGGGCAGGGTTCTGACAGGTATCTGGATCATCTAGGATCTGAAAGGTCAAGAGCACTACGACGTCCGCGTGCTCATCACATCTCAGGTCTCTGCCAAGTCCATTTCCAGGTATTTCAAGATCCTTCCTTTCTCCAGCAGCTCAAAGTTGCCAACAACTCCCTGAGCCCATTTCGAGTCCCATTCCTTGAGTTCCAACTGTCTCCTGCACGTAAATTTCGGCCCAGAGTAAAGGCCTCCCCGGAGGTTCACATTCTAGAGATTAACGCTCGAAAATTGAGGCCTAACTACAAAAAGATGCTAAAAATTTAAGTTAGGAAAGGCAACGTTTCCGCTTTGGCCATCCCTTGGTCCCTCTAGGCCTCCGTAATGTTACAGTTAAGCGCTCCAGTCCCTCAGTAAAGTGACACTTAGGAGGACGGCTAATCTGCAGTCCTGGTTGGAGAACATCAGGTTTTGCACAAAACCACGCAGTACCTGACCCTCAATGCCCGGTCCTTGGAGGAGTCCACCTCCCAGAAGCAGCACATACCGCGCACACTGCAGAGACCCTGCCAGGTCGTTCCGAGGGGTCGCACCGCTGGGCTTTGGGAAAGCAAGGCACAGGGCACGTGCTCAACGGCGGCCGCCAGCTGCAGACGAATTGTCGGGACTCCGCCCGCGGCCGCCGAGGCCCTGGCCGGACCTCACCCCCGCGCGCCCTAGCCCCGCCCCTGGGGACGCCATTTTGTGGCGTCTTCGGAAGAGAAGGCGGGACTGAGACCACCAGGGTAGTCGGGTTCGGGCCGGGCCGAGATCCTCCAGCTTTGAGTGGTGAAACCGGCCCAAGGCGCCTCCAGAAACCCTCGACCTCGGCCTCCGCGCCTCAGCCGCCTTCCCCCGCGACTGCGTGGAGGCCCAATAAGCGCCGCGCGCGCGTCCCGGCATACGCTCCGCAGGAGCGGGCTGCGGCGAGCGCGTTCCGACCGCCCGCTAGGCCCGCGTACCACCGCGCGGCAGTCTTTCTTCTGTGCGTGCACAGTAGCCCGTACTAACCTCCGTAGCCTTGCTCCATGTCTCCGACGCGTTCCGCCAGCAGACCCTTTTCTTAGCGTCCCCTGGAACGCATGCGTTCAACGTGCCGTCTGCTACTGAAAAACGAAGGACCTACGTCCCTCCTCCTAGCACTACCATTGGTTGGTCTCCAACTGAGCCCGCCCCAGCCGCCCCACCTAGCCTTCCTGGTTGCTAGGCTCTGGAGTTGAGCCTCAAGGGTAAGCTAGTGCGCAAGAGCATCCAGGTTCGCGCACGCGTGAGCTTCTCTAGCGCGTCCACCCGCGCGCAAGCGCACTTAGTCTCTGGACACTTCCCAGGGCCCGCCCTCGCTACTCAGGAACAACACAAATGAAGACTTGGGGTGGGAAAGCACTTTATTGGGCTGGGCTTCCAGCCTCGGCCATGCGAGCCCTGCCGCTCTCGGTATGGGCTATGGAGCACCCCCACCGCCCTCCTCGTCGTCTTCCACGTCGAGACCCGGGATCCCTCGGATCTGGCACTGAAGGGCCCCGCCCAGCAGGGGTACGGCGCCCTCCTCCTCTTCTGGAGGCGGCGGAGGTGGCGGTGTTGCAGTCTCTGGGGCAGGCTCCAGGGGCACTGGGGGCTGTGCTGGCACGCTCTCTGAGAGCCCTGTCGCTTCACCTGGTGCCCCCTCATCCAGAGCGCCACTGTCCACCTCTTCTTGCTCCTTCTCCTCCTCTGGGCTGTCGGTGAAAGGATTCTCACCCTGTAGAGATTGATGGAGAGTTTAAAAGGAGGAAAGATTCACAGGGACAGTATGGGGACCAGGCTCACGAAGAGGTCAGGGCTGAACAGCGCCTTTACCTTTTAGCCTCACCTTCAGATAGCGCTCCAGCTTCTTGCTAATGAGCTTGTTGTTAAGAATACTGCGGGCCACCATGAGAGAGGACTTCTTGGACTGTTCCATCATGAGCTATGGGTGGGGCAAACAGAGCTGGTGAGGCTGCTCTGGAAGCCCAGCAAACCCAGTTGAGGCAGTAACTAGACCTAGTGTCTGTAAATTCACATTGGACATAATTGTCCGGTCACTCTACAAGCTTGGAAGGAACTAGGGGACTGATCTGATCTTAGTGCAGTGCTCCATTCATCCATACCATATTTACTGTATGTGAAATGTGATTCGCTTACATAGCAACTATTGTAACTGCCAGGCCTAGTGGCACAAGCTGTAATTCCAGCTACCCAAAGATGCCCTTGGTAAAAGCACTGGCTACTCTTTCAAAGACAGGTTCATTTTCCAGTTCTAGGGGATCTAATGCCCTCTTCTGGCCACCATAGGCAACCAGGCACTTGCATGGTGAGCATTTATATATGCAGACAAAACACACAAAATAATAAAAAGTTAAAAAAGGTGGAGGGAGCTGGTGTGAGGGCCAGCCATGACAATCTAAGTCTTTACTTCCTCCAACCATTATCACCTGGGACTCTGGCCATCCATGAATTTCAATAGAGGCTGGAGTCTCAATAGTTTTTATGAAGCCGGGCTGCAGGAGAAACCACAAGCTGAGATCACCCGACCCCCACCCAACAGACCATTCAAAGGAAATTTCTGGCATCCTAAGCACCTGCCAGAGCACAGTCACCAGGAAACCCTAGACGAAAGTCAGCCAATAAGGGGCTTTAAAACCTCAGAAACTCCTCACCCCCACCTTTACTACTATAAAATCCTATTCTAATTGAGCTCGGGGCTCTCCAATTATTCCAATATGTTGAATATGTGGGGAGACCGAGTTTGCAAACTCGATTAAAATAAAGGTTTTTTGTTTTTATATATGGGACTCTTGGTTTCCTTGGCTTGTCGGGGATTGTGGATTTGGGCATAACACTGGAAGTAATAGTCAAGTGACAGACTGCTTACTTAGTATTCCTGCAACCCTAGGTTCAGTTCCCAGATACATACACACATAATACAGGTGTAATAAAACCTCTTAAAAGTAAAATGTAAAAACCGTAATAAAGGGGCTGGCAAGATGGCTCAGTGGGTAGAGGCATATGTTACCAAGCCTGACAATATGAACCAGTCCCTCAAGTTATCCTTTGATTTACAAACACACACACACACAGACACAAAACAAGGAGCAAATTTTCCTAGCACACTAGGAGGTGGGTTTTTTTGTTTGCTTGTTTGTTTTTTTTTTGTTTCCCTCCTCCCCCCCAGACAGGGTTTCTCTGTGAAATGGCCTTGGCTGTCCTGGAACTCACTCTGTAGACCAGGCTGGCCTCAAACTCATTGAGATCCTCCTACCTCTGCCTCCAAATTCTGGGATTAAAGGCGTGCACCACCACACTCAAAGAGACTGTCTATAAAGAGAGTATAAGGTGGGTGATGGTGGCACGTGCCTTTAATCCCAGCACTTGGGAGGCAGAGGTGGGCAGATCTTTGTAAATTCAAGGACAGCCAGGACTGTTTCACAGGGAAACCCTGTCTCGGAAAAACAAACAAAATAAACAACAACAACAACAAAAAGTATAAAAACAAATACAATCAGCCCCATCAGTGCACACCTGTAAGCCCAACACTCGAGGCAGCAAGGAGGACTACTCCAAGTTCAAGGCCAGCCTGACTATATAGGTCAGTTCAGGACAGCTTGGGCAACACGAGACTCTTCTTGCTAGGCTGTGGTGGTGTACACCTTTAATTGCAGCACCTTTAATGGAAGGCAGACGCAGGTGGATTTCTTTGAGTTTGAGGCCAGCCTGATCTACAAGAGCTAGTTCCAGGACAGCTAGGGCTACACAGCAAAACTATCTTGAAACAAAACAAAACAAAACAAAACAAAAATCAAAGGCAGGCGGATCTCTGTGAGTTCGAGACCAGCCTGGTCTACAGAGCTAGTTCCAGGACAGGCTCCAAAGCCACAGAGAAACCCTGTCTCGAAAAACCAAAAAAAAAAAAAAAAAAAAATCAAAAATCAAAAAACAAAACAAAACACACACACACACACACACACACACACACAAAACCATGACTGCCTCAAAAAACACCAAAACAAACTAGGACTACCAGTAGAAACTGTATTAAAAGTTGAGCACTTGGGAGGCAGAGGCAGGCGGATCTCTGTGAGTTCGAGACCAGCCTGGTCTACAAGAGCTAGTTCCAGGACAGGATCCAAAACCACAGAGAAACCCTGTCTCGAAAAAAAAATAAAATAAAAGTTGAGCATCCTTTTACTCCACAGGATTCAGACATAAAGAAACAAAGACACTGCTCTACTGGTGGATCAGTTTGTTTCAGACTCTGGAAAGCTGTTTGACAGAAAACACCAGAAGTACAAATTTACTATCCCTAATAGAGTAATTCCTATCCCTAAATTTAAGAATTAGAAATATGCACCTTTACTAAATGTAGGGGTAAAGAACTGGAGGCATTTATGTTCTTTGGAGGAGAAGTGGGCAAGCTATTCTACCTAAAATAATACCCTACAGCTCCACCTATCAGGCCCTGCTAGAAGGTGTTAAGTCTGGGCCTTTTGTTTTTATTGAAACAAGGTCTCTTTCCTTTCCGTTGTTTTTTGTTTGTTTTGTTTTTGAGACAAGGTTTCTCCGTGTTTTCCTGGAACTCACTTTGTAGGCCTTGAACTCCAAGATCCACCTCCCCAGTGCTGGGATTAAAGGTGTGTGCCACTACCGCTCAGCAAGAAAGACTTGGTCTTGCTGTGGTAGTTTATTGTGTTTTGGGGGGCTTGTTTGGTTGCTTTGGAATTATTATTATTTTTTAGTTTTTAGTTTTTCGAGACAGGGTTTTTCTGTAGCTTTGGAGCCTGTCCTGGCACTAGCTCTTGTAGACCAGGCTGGCCTCAAACTCACAGAAATCCGCCTGCCTCTGCCTCCTGAGTGCTAGGATTAAAGGCGTGCGCCACCACCGCCCCGCTGGAATTATTTTTTGTAGGCAAGACTGGCCTGAGCTCACTGTGTAGTTTGGTTTCTCAAACTTGTAGTAATTTTCCTGCCTCAGCCTCAGGTGGGAAAATTTGGATATGCCTAGTTTTTTTTTTTAATTTTTTATTTATTATGTATACAGCATTCTGCCTGCATGTATACCTGCAGGCCAGAAGAGGGCACCAGATCTCATTATAGATGGTTGTGAACTGCTGGGTTGTTGCTGGGCATTGAACTCAGGACCCAAAGAAAAGCAGCCAGTGCTCTTAACTGCTGAGCCCTCTTTCCAGCTCTGAATATGCCTAGTTTATAAACTGGCTCTGAATTTATATCCTCTTGGCCTTCTGAATGTTGGAATTGCAGATGCGCTATCACATCTGAGTCACAGGTCTGGAGGACACATCAACATGCTGGGCCATTTCTTCAGAGGCGGGAGTGCAAACATGATAGTCAAAGAAAGAATGAAAGGGTTTTCTGTTTCCTTCATGTGTGTACCAGGGCTCAAACCGGGCTGTCAGGCTAGGCAACAACCGTTACCCATTGAGCTACCTCCTTAGTCCTCTTTATATATTTTATCTACTAACAGACTGAGTGTGCAAGTAACAGGTTAAGGTCCTTTCTTCCCCCATCTATGTGTCCAGCAGCTGTTTCCAGGTTTTGGTTATAATGACCAAACATGAGAAATATTTAAAATACTGTACAACTTATATACTTTCAGGTTGGTGCTTTTAATTCTAACCAGATGAGTAATACCAAGTGATAGTGCCTGATTATCTAGTGTCTCCTTCAGCCTCTAGTCCAACAGTGACTCACACATATCTGCACTAGCCTTAAAACAACCGACTGTACAGCACTCAGGAAAAAAATAGAGCCTGACCTGGTCAGTGGGATGCATCTGTAGGACCAGCTACTGCAGAAGCAGAGGCAGAAAGATTATCTGAGCCCAAAGATTCAAGGCCAGATCAGGTAAAACAGTCTCCTCTTACCTGCCTCTTCTCGGCATTGCTGTTCTGTCTTTGCTATCAGATAAAAAGGATCTTTGCTTTTCTGCCGCCCTGGCCTCCAGCAACCAACCCTGAGTGCTCTGATGTGCACACTGAAATAACTGTCCAGAGTTTCTGTAAGGTCAACTCCCTTAGCTTCCAGAGTGCTTGGCCTGCTCAGGAAGATTTATTGGAACAGTCAAGGCAAACACACGATCTAATTTTCTCTCTGATATCCTGATCTTTTATTTTTCACATTTAAAGTCTCTAGAATTCAGTACATGCTATGAAGCAGGGATACAACTTTCTTTTCCACAAGTTTATAAAATGCATTAGCATTTTCCTACTAAACTGAAATATAGGTCTATAATCCTATTTCCATCCCCCCCCCCCCCCAAGATAAGGTTTCTCTGTGTAGCCCTGGCTGTTCTGGAACTTGCTTTGTAGACCAGGCTGGCTCTAACTGAGAGATCTTCCTGCCTCTGCCTCCAAGTACTGGCATTAAAGGTATGTACCACCACAGCCCAGCAATTCTATTTTTTTTATAAATTTAAAATCCAGGGCTGGGGCTGGAGAGATGGCTCAGAGGTTAAGAGCTATTGCCTGCTCTTCCAAAGGTCCTGAGTTCAATTCCCAGCAACCACTTGGTGGTTCACAACCATCTGTAATGGCATCTGGTGCCCTCTTCTGGCCTGCAGGCATACACACAGACAGAGTATTGTATACATAATAAATAAATAAATATAAAATCCAGGGCTGGGGATGTAACTTGGTGAAACAATGGCACAGCAAATGTAAAGCCCTGGACTCAATCTCAGCACACGTGCACACACAACACACCCACACACCCTCACCTCTCCATAAGGGGTCTAGAGAACAAGCAGACCCTCACACCTCCAAAAAGGCTTTAGAGAAACAAGCATCCACCCCACCCCCGTAACTGCTCTAGAGAAACAAGTAACCCATGTCTCCATGAGGACTTTAGTGAGATAAGCTCCCACCCCACCTCCATAAGGGCTCTAGAGAACACGCTTTCTTTTCAGAAATTTGACAGCTCAACATAGGTCTTTATTCCACTTTACTTATCCTTGACAAATTATTCACTATTTAACTATAAGGTTCTTTCTCAGATCCAGACAGAGGTCAGTATAATAACAGATTAGCTTTCTAAAACTCCAAGAGATTCACCAGAATCTCCTAATCCTATCTGCTGCAATAACATTGAGTTAAACAAATGCTGAATTTTGAGACACACAGTTGTGAGACTGTCTAGTCGTTAATTACTGGCCCATTTCAACTTTTTAAATATTGAATTGTATTGGCTTTGCAGTGAGTTTTAATCTGCTTAGCAAGTCTCTGAACTCAAAACTGCCTTTTGTCTAGTATTTCTGGCCACTGTTAAACATGCCTTTTTTATATCTTAAATCCCATCCCCTTACCACATTCCACTAAACTTAAGACCACTTTGTTATAATCACTCAGCTTCTCTAAGAATGTTACCCCTGGGCTAGTAAGATGGCTTCAATGGGTGAAGAACAGCCTGCCAAAACTAGGGTCTCAAGTTTTGTCCCTGAGACCCACAGGATAGAGAGAGAAAATCTAATTCCCAAAAAAGAAAGCTGTCCAAGACTTCTACATATATGTAGAACTAGTGCACATGCATGCCACCACACACAAACAATAACTGTAATTTTAAAAAAGATTGCTGCTACAGTGTGTACACTTTCCCTTCCAGTATTTTATTCCAAGAATGTTGCTAGAGTCTTACCGAGTCATCCTTTGCAGTCACAGATCTCAGGCTAATCTCTCTCTCACTCTCTTTCTCTCTCCCCCTTCTCCTCCCCCTGGGTGCTGAGAGCAAAGGCATGTGCTAACACTGCCTGATGGCTAATTATAGTTTACTATGTGTTTAAATTACTACTAGGTTGATACTTATATTTTCTTTTTATACCTTCCCATCTTTAAAAGTAAGCTAATTTATAGTTTCATCTTGGTATTATCTTTATTTGATTTTTGGAATTAAAGTTAAAACAGTTTCACAAGAGGATGTTACAGTGATATGTCCATGGTTTCCTCCCTTGAAGGATAACATCAAATTCTCACCATAAGAATGAAAAAGACCCGGGCCGGGCAGTGGTGGCGCACGCCTGTAATCCCAGCACTTGGGAAAGGCATTGAGACTTGACGGCCAGCCTAGGCTACATAGTGAGATGCAAACTCAATGAAAACAAAATAAACACACAAAAACCAGAAAGCAGTTGCTGGGGAGATGGCTCAGTCAAGCACTTGCTATGCAAATACGAGGATCTGAGTTCAACCCTCGGATACCATATAAAAAAGCGGATGTCGTGGCATGGGTTTGCACTCCTAATATAGCTAAGTGGAGACAAACTAGTCCCTGGGGTTTGCTGGCGTCTAATTAGGCCAGTTTAGAGACTGTCAAAAGCAGAAAGAAAGGAAAGAAGGCAGGCAGACAGAAAGGGGTTCGCAGTGACTAAGGAATGACATCCTACAGCTGTCATCTAGCCTCCAGAGCATACTGAATGTATGTGCAAGCATATATTGTCCAAACCTACACAACCCTCCCAAACACTAACACACACGCACAGTAACAGCCTAAAAGGTTACTTAGAGCAGACAGACATCTAGAACAGCAGGCTGAGGGCTCTGTGGATTCCAAGCTCTAATGAAACTGATGAAAACTTGAAAATAAGACCTACCATTTTAAGTTTCTGGAAATGTTCCAAAGGACAAACAGTAGATGAAGAAATGCTTAATGAAAAAAATATTTTGACCCGTGGCAGCAACAACTAACTGCATTTCTCTTTCTGTCCCTGCTACTTGTTGCAGAGGCTCAATTCTTGATAAAGAGATAACAGCTTAGTTGCTGTCAAGAGTCAAGGTTTGCCTTAGAGCACAGCATGCTAAGACTATAAGGATCCGCATATCCTTGGTTTGTTCATAAAGGAAGGGCCCAGGCTGAGAGAGAAGCTAAGAGACAGGCTAGAGCCAGTTCACGTTCCCTCATCTCTTTCTAAAAGCTGAGAAGTAACACAAAGAGAAGTGCTTCTTTGCCTTCATTCTTCAAGCCTTGGCTCAAACTCTGCCTTGGGAGAGCCCCTTAGAGACCACCCTTCTCAGTATCTCCCAAAGGAATGAACCTCATCACCAAGAATGACATTCAAGATGAAGGGCTCTTTTTTTTTTTTTTTAAATATTTATTTATTTATTATGTATACAATATTCTGTCTGTGTGTATGCCTGCAGGCCAGAAGAGGGCACCAGACCCCATTATAGATGGTTGTGAGCCACCATGTGGTTGCTGGGAATGGAACTCAGGACCTCTGGAAGAGCAGGCAATGCTCTTAACCTCTGAGCCATCTCTCCAGCCCCAAGGGCTCTTTCAAACCAATGGAGAATGTAGAAGGCGCCTGGAAGATCCAAGACGAACTAGAGATTGTGCTACAAAAAACCAGCATAAGAGCTAAGAACAGCCTTCCTGGATTGAGAATAAATTTCAAACAATAATTTCAAAAACTAACCCTGTAAAAAGTCCCAACTGGGGTAAATGGGAGCTAGGACTGAACTCAGGGTGTCAATGCATGCTAGAGAGACATTCTACCATTGAGCCATACCTCAAAGTTAATGTTCAAATTAGAGAGCAAGTTAAATTCCAGGGAGCAGCTAAAAACAAAAGAACAACCAGCCAGAAATTAATGTAGTTCATTAGCTGGTGTGACTAAGAAAGAGACAGGTGATTCATAGTCATTTCGGGGTAGCAGTGATATGTCCATGGTTTCCTCCCTTGAAGGATAACATCAAATTCTCATCATAAGAATGAAAAAGACCCGGGCTGGGCGGTGGTGGAACACGCCTTTAATCCCAGCACTCAGGAGGCAGAGGCAGGCGGATCTCTGTGAGTTCGAGACCAGCCTGGTCTACAAGAGCTAGTTCCAGGACAGGCTCCAAAACCACAGAGAAACCCTGTCTCGAAAAACCAAAAAAAAAAAAAAAAAAAAAAAAGACCTCATTAGCAAATACCTCACTAAAGAATTTGGCTTGTCCTGGGAATGTAATTTCATAGTGCAGTGGTTGTCTAGAATGTACAAGGCTGGGAGTCTAACTCCAACACCCATATAAAGGAAAAAAAAAAAACCAAAACAGAATGTGGCTAATCATTAAACACACAGACAAGCAAAGATTAACAAGATGCTACAATGTGGAGGGTGAGAGGTCAGTCACAATGTGGTTTCTAAGACATCTAAATTATAAGATATTCAAAGGAAACTGATCCATATTTAAAACAACAAAAAGCCTCTAACAGCAAACAGGAAGCAATCCATGAAACAGTGACTGGATGTCAGGTTTTTTTTTTTTTTTCATACAGGGTTTCTCTGCATAGCCTTGGCCGTCCTGGGACTCGTTCAGTGGACAAGGTTGGCTCTGAACTCCGAGACTGGCCTGCCTCTGCCTCTTGAGTGCTGGGATTAAAGTCCTGTGCTGCCGCCAACATCACTACCACCACCACTGCCAGCACCACCACCCACAACCATTGGCAGATGTAGTTTTTCTTACAGTGATTTCATACAAGTTTACCTTATGTAACTGAATAATTTGAGTACTCATTCATCAAAATAGGTGTCACCACAGCCTGGCAGTTTCATCATATTTCAAAGTGGCAACTAAAAATACATTTTTAAGCTGGGTATGGTGGCACATGCCTTTAACCCCAGTACTCAGGAGGCAGAGGCAGATGGATCTCAGAGTTCGAGGCCAGTCTGGTCTACAGAGTGAGTTCCAGGACAGCCAAGACTACACAGAGAAACTCTGTTCCAATACATACATACATACATACATTAATAACCAAAAAGAAAAAAAAACCTTGAAAACAACAAGAGAAAAATAAATCCTCACTTATAAGCTGATGTCTCACCATGCAGAAGAAACCCAAAGGCAGTAAGAATGCAATAGAAATGCTTTAAAAAACAACTGTCAACTTGTCCCTGGTCAGCCTGAAACTCACTATTTAGACCAAGCTGGTCTTGAACTCACAGAGAGATCTATCTGCCTCTGCCTCCTGAGCACTTGGATTAGGGGACTATGCCACCATACCAGGTATAAATCACACTTTGAGAAACTGTTGAAAGGAAATAATAAAAGCAAACAAACAACTCCCAAAGTAATCATCCAATAGAAGACAACACTGTAAGAGTAACACTCTGACAACCGCACCAAGAAGCAACAGAAAACAATATTGTAAAATAGGACTTCCCAAATTCATCTAAAACAACGTAAGTCTATCATACTACCAACTAGATTTTTTTCAGAGAAAATGACAAGTTAAACATAAAACTAAATAGCATACAATAACCAAATCAATCTTTTTTGGCTGGCTGTGACAGTGCATGCCTGTAATCCAAGTACTCAGGTGGCTAAAGCAAGAAGATTTTCAGTTCCAGGCCATCTGGGGGCAGCCTAGCGAGTTCCAGGCCAGCCTGACCTATACTGTGCGATCATGCCTCAAAATAAAACAGCTGAGGATGTAGCTCAGTGCTAAAATGCTTGCCTACACATACAAAGTTCTAGGTTTGTTCAATTCCAGGATGGCAAAACAGACAAGCAAGCAAGCAAGCAAGCAAGCAAGCAAGCAAGCAAGCAAGCAAGCAAGCAAGCAAAAACCATTTGTGAGGGGCTGGAGAGATGGCTGGGGGTTAAGAGCATGCATCGCTTTTCCAGAGGACCTGAGTGTGTTCCTAGTCTTCATATTAGATGGTTTTCAACCACCTGTAGCTCTAACTCCAGTGGATTTGATGCCCTCTTCTGACTTCAAGAGACAACTGCGCTCACGTGTGTACACATGCATGCACACACAGGTACACACTTAAAAATAACATTTAAATAATTTAAAAACAACAATAACATTAACAAATTTTTCTGTGAAGTAAAGACACATCAAGAAAGTGAAAAAACCAAAAGCTGGAAACAACTCAAATGCCTAAGAGCAGTGGTTCTCAATCTGTGAGTCATGATCCCTAGGAGGAGGGGTTGAATGACTTTCACAGGGGTCCCATATCAATATTTACATTTATAACAGTAGCAAAATTATTATGAAATAGCAACAAAAATAATTATTGTTGGGGTCACCACAAATATAAGAAACTGTATTAAAGGGTAACAGCATTAGGAAGGTTGAAAACCACTGCCTAAGAAGATGAGTGAATTTAAAAAACCAAAATAAGCAGGGCGATGGTGATGCACACCTTTAATCCCAACACTTGGGAGGCAGAGGCAGGCGGATCCCTGTGAGTTTGAGGCCAGCCTGGTCTAAGAGCTAGGGCAGTTACACAGAGAAACCCTGTTTTGGAAAACCAAACCAAGCCAAACCAAAACCCAATATATTTAGACAATGAATACATAGAATGAAATTGATACATGGTACAATGTAGAGATCCCTGAAAATGCCATGCTCACAGAGAAAGAAGCAATCACAGACCATGCATTATTTGAGTATCTATAAGTAATGTCAGAAATAGGCGAATAAACAGTAAACTGGAAACTTCCTAGAACCAGGGCTGAATGAAAAGTTAGGGGTAGGTAACAGCTAGTATGTTCTATAGCCGACTGTGGTGTGGTTATAGACCTCTGTGGTCTGTAGGATCTACCCAAAACCACTGAATTCTAATAAAAAAAAAAGTTGTGTCTATATATAGGGTGTGTACTAGTTAGTGTATGTGTGCTTGTGTTTTGATTCAGGATCCCTCACTGAACCTGAAGCTCATCAATTTATCTAGACTGGTTGATCAAACAGCTTTAGAAACCTACCTGTCTCTGTGACCCTGAGACCTGAGATGATTATAAGAAGCCAAGACTGGCTGTTTCCATGGTGTTACATAATGAGACTAGCTGTCCCAAAATTCTGCTACCATGGCTTCCCCACCATGGTGGACCGTACCCTTGAACTGTGAACCAATATAAACTTCACCCTCTTTTTTTAAATTAATTAATTAATTTTGTACACAGCATTTTGCCTGCATGTATGCCTGCAGGCCAGAAGAAGGCACCAGATCTCATCACAGATGGTTGAGAGACACCATGTGGTTGCTGGGAATTGAACTCAGGACCTCTGGAAGAGCAGCCAGTGCTCTTAACTGCTGAGCCATCTCTCCAGCCCTAAACTTCACCTTCTTTATGTTGCTTTAATGGTCAGGTATTTTGTCACCAAGCTGGCCTCGAACTCACAAGACATCTTCCTGCCTCTGCCTCCTGAGTGCTGGGATTAAAGGTGTGTGCCACCACTGCTCGGCTCTTTTCTTTCTTGAATAGAGCTTTACTCTGTAGCCCAGGCTGGCCTGGAGCTAACAACAACCCTTCTGTCCTGGCCTTCCATGTGCTGGGATTACAGGTGTGAGCCACCATCATATCTGGCTAGTTTGAAACTTTCAAACGTGTAGCATTTAAACTGCACTAAAATTACCTCACCTGTAATTTCATCAAAGGCAAAATTCTGACTTTATATTTTCTTAGTTATTGCTTAGTTATTTTAGTTATATTTGCTTAGTTATTGTTCCTACATTTTATTAGTACAATACACTCTACAACTTCTACAACCGTCTTTCCCTAATTGGACTCAAGGCCTGTTCAATAGGAGGGAACTCATGCCTGGGACTGGAAACCTAACCAGTTACCCAGAGCTAATGAAGTCATGGATCTTGGAGGAGAACCTACAACTACCACTTTACTAAACCAGCATAACCCTGAGATACATTCCAAATACTTCTCATTATCCCCACAGATAAGTGCAGTCTTCAATCACCATCAAGGATACTTCTCTTTGTAAAAGTCAGGGACCATTAGGGGAAAACCACAACCAATCAATATATGCAGACCTGTGGAGTCTAGTTCCAAAGGATACATTTACAACATAACTCTTGAGTCTGAGGCTCAGTAATCATTGAGGAAGAAGGGGTGAAAGATTGTATCTTCTAGAAATATCAGAAGCTACATACATGAAATCTCATAACACGACTGCCTAAATGTTACTTGAAAAGGACAGGATGAAACCATCAGACATGCTACTGTGGAATGGAAAACTCAAGAGGACTTATCCTAGACAGTCTTCCTCAGGGAAGAGTGCAACACTTGGTTATCCAATTTTAAATCAGTCCCGAAGACATAAGCATACAAATGACATGATGCAGGCTGAGAAGGTTGCACTTACCTAGTTAGGAAAAGACAAACAGACATGAACATGCTTGCGTGCAAGCGTGTGCGCACACACATATTCTCATATGTAACAACAATTAAAGAAAAAGGCCACGAATATCAGAGAAAGAAAAGTAGGAGAGGCACATGGAGGATTTGGAAGAAGAAAAGGAAAGGGGAAAATGATATAATTATAAGGTCAAAACACAAGAAAACAAAAACCACCAAAATGAACACACACCACATACTCTGGCCTCAGAAAAGCCTGGGAACACACTGGAAAACGAGCCACAATTCACTAACTTTCTTACTAAGGGTGCTTTTTCCCCTGCATCACATACCATGCACTTCTGTCTGCAATCAGTGCAGCACCACCATCTACTCAGTTCCTAGGAATGGGAATCATCCAGGGCTCCTGGTTCCTCCCACAGGCCAGTGTCCTGTTCCTGCATTGCCAGCATTTCTCTTCTTCATTCCCAAAGTCATTCTTATCTACATGGCCCCAGACCAGCTCCCTATATCCTTCATGGCAAATGTCTCTAGCTCATTATTTTTTTTAATTAATTAATTAAAGATTCCTGTCTCTTTCTCTAGCTCATTATTAACTTTAATACTTTTACTTGACTACTTGAACACTGCCAATGACAGAAGCAAGCCTCTGAAGCTAATTCCCTTCTCTCTTTAAGCCACATCAGTATTACTTGTTGGCCTCTGTTTTCTGAAACTAATTTAGCTACTGATCCTTGTGCATATGAAGGACACATATCCCAAGGTGCTCCTTAAAAGTTCAGTCCAATGTCACCTCTGTCAAAGAGGGCATGTATCTCCTTGACCTTCCATCTTGCCCCTGCTTCCCTCACAGTCTCATGGGCAAGCAGAGGCCACAACCCTATCAGAGGATACCTGGGCCCCAACTCACCCTGCGGTTCCGGTTATGATCCATAGTCTTAAGATGCTTTTGGATGATTCCAAACTGCATGGGGATGAAGAGGTCACAGGCTGCACAATGGGCTGCCTCCACCTTCTTTACAAAATGCTCCAGAGCAATTTCTGTAGTGGGGCAGAAGAAAGCAGTCATCACTGGTCTCAAGTGCCAAAGACATCGGACTAGCTTCTTAACTTTCCCTGCCACTTCCATCCAAGCCTGAGACTCAGTAAACAGAGGATCATGTCACTGCATTGAGAAGCAGAGAAGGGCAGGCTGGGGGCCTACCTGGTGGCAGCCGTCCTGCTGGGATAAAACCTCCTCACCTTGGGTCAGATCTTGGTCTCTGTAGATTTGCTGGATCAGACCATCAAGGTCCTCCACAGTTTTTCGGAGCTCTTCTGTCTTCTTGGTCTTGTTGGTGACATATTCCTATTGGAGACACAGATGTTTGGGCCAGGCCCAGGGGTTCCAGAGACTGGAGAAACCAGCAGCAGATGTGCTGCTCAGAAGCTCACCTGAAGGAAGTCAGCTGTCTGCTTGGGAAGCTTGGTGCCTACATATTTGAAGTGTTCCTTGTGGAATTTGCTGTCAAGGTGGCTACCCATCTCATCCTCATAGAAGGTCCGGTATTTGCAGAGAGAACACACAAACTGGATCCTGCCACAGGAGGGAAACAAGCAGCTGAGGCTATAAGGATCCTAGGGAGTGTTACTGCTATTTTACCCAACCCAGCTGGAGGCCTTGAAAACAGGCCTCGAACTGAAGTGCAGTCCCATCAGAGGGGTAGGCTGGGACTGACAGGGTCAGGAACAGAAGGGGACAGTCTGCAGGCTGCAGTTACAGCAACGTAGGGATTAGGGGAAGAACTCTTTCTTCCCACAGGCAGGAGGTTGAACCCGAGGCAGCTGCTGCTGCAAACAGGCAAAGTCGCTGGAAAGTTGTCGGAGGGCCTCTCTAGCAAGGCTGGGCAGGAGCTTGTGCATTTGGCCCAGCTGGGGACCAGAAGGAAGGATGCCCTGGCGAGAGCCAGGAGGCCCTGAGGTGCAGAGTGGAGTACGCAGTCTCGAGGCAGTGCCTGAAAAAGTGCTGCATCTTCCTTCTGGGGTCGGGGGGACTCAAAGGCCCAGCCCATCCTCTGCTCAGAATGCCTGGGGGTGGTGTCAGGAGGGATGGTAGGCAGCAGGCCTGGGCACCTGCTGCCTCATCTTCCTCTTCCAAGAAGAGACCAGTCTGAGCTGGAAGGAGGGTGCCCGCCTGGCCTGCCAGAGGGCAGCCTGGAATCACTGGGCGAGGTGCTCTGTCTGGGCCTCGTGTCCACAGCAGAAGCCTGGGGTCTAGGGCCTGGGCTGGAACAGGCCTCCGTGGCAAGGGGCGGAGGAGGCCAGCCGCCACCGAGGCCTCGGGGCGGGTCCCTACCTCTGCCGGACGTCCTTATCTGGGCCACGGGGTCAGCTTTGTCTGAAGAGCCCAGGGGCCGGGCGCCGGCGAGGCTGAGTGGAAGGTCCAGCAAGAGCAAGAGTCTGAGGCGGAGGAGGCAAGCGCCAGTGCGGGAGCCCTGAGGGCAGACAGACCCGACCAAGGGACGTGAAGGGCTCAGCCACAGACAGGCCCGGCCTGATAGGGCCGGTGGGCAGGGCCAACAGCAGACCCAGAGGCTGCCATAGCCCACAGGTGCTGTCATCTCTCCTGGGCACGGCGGCGGCCTCTTGGCAGCTAGCTGGGGTGGCACAGGCGCCTTGGACCTTGAGTCTCTGATGAGTTGGCCCCCTCCCTCAGGGGCATCGGGCCCCCTGCGCACCTCAGGGCTTGTGCGCTGAGTGACCTAGCGCTGGAACTTCTGGGTAATGGTGCTGAGCAGTGCCAGGTCTCAGGCCATAGATGGCAGCGGTCGCCAGGTGGCCACAGAGGGGCAGGGGACGAGTCAGGACTTGGGAGCTGGGCCTGGCGGGAAGCAGGGTCCATGCACAGCAGAGCAGGTGGCGGCTCCCAAGGGAGGCCAGAGGGCGGCGAGATGGCAGAGCAATAGCCCTGCTCTCCTGGTGGCAGCCCCAGAGCCAGGCGGAGGCAGAGGGATGGAGGGAAGACAGTTAGTTACCTTTCCACCATACGGTCTCGCTGTCGCTTTTTCTGTTTGTCTTGGCTTTTCTTGCTTGCCTGCAACTTGCGCTTGGCCTGGCTGCTCTCATCCTGGGCGGTCAGGGCCCCTGTGGTAACAGAAAGACAGAATTACCAGCAGGACTCTTAACAGATTAGACCCTGTGACCTGTGGCTGATCACCCGCTGTCCACTCCAGAGGGTCCATCTGAGAGCAGCTGTATACATAAAGCCTCAGGCCATGAGCAAGGCTGGGTGCCCTGGGCTTAGCACGAAGTAGATTTGGCTTAGGCACCAGGAGAGGGGGAACATGTACTGACCCCTCCATTTTCCGGAACACCCTCACTCTCTGCAGAGTGGGTGCAGAGAAGCTGGAAGGCAAAGACAGGCTGTCTTGGTGGGAACACAGGCGTGTTCAGAGGGACTGGGTGGCGGGATGCAAGGAGGCCGTTCACATGGCCCTGCCCACCCCCCACCGGGCACCGCGGCAACAGTGGGCTGAGGCTGGATTTACTGTTAGGTACCTGCTGGCGCTCATCACTCAGATGGGGGGACACGGACTCCCAACAAGGGCTGGAGAGGCGCTAAGGGAGAGGACACGCAAACCAGAGCCGTAAAAACTGCACCAAGGGTCCCAGCTCGGACACCAGCCACTGAGGACTTGGAACTGTGTGTTACTGAGGGACCAAGGGGAGGGGATGTGCCTGGGGCTCCCCACACTTTTGCTTGCTGGCCCCACCTGAAGGCAAAACCAAAGTGCTAGGCTGGGGGCCATACCATCTATAACCTCCGCTTAGGAAAAACAGGCAGACTGGGAGGGCACAAAGTAAGAAGAGGTCCTTCCTACACATACCCAGTCCCATACGGTCCCCAGCCAGCCATATTTCTGCCACACCCTGCCCTCAGCTGGATCCCTCCCACTATCAGCACCTGGAAGAGCCTCCCCAGTACCTAAGCTCCCCTGGAAAACTCACCTTTCTCTGAATCTTCTTTGCCTTCTTCTCTCCCATCCTCTTTTCCCTCCTCGTCCTCTCCTTCCTAACATACAATTTTAAAATTCAACTTTTAAAAGGGCAGATACTTATACTGGCTCTAAAGGATTAAAGGTCAGAACTGGGAGCATCACCCCCCCTTCCCATCACCTGCTGCATAGAAGCCTGCATATCCCCATCTCTTCCAAGGAAACACATTGCTGGTGAAGTGCTCTGTACTCTCCCCCAGATACACAGCCTCCTTGTGCTGGCCACTCACCACCCATGCACACAGGCGATACCACATTGTCTGAGATCCTTGTAACAAAGCCTGTGCTTCTTCAAGCCAGTTCAGTCCTCCTAGGCCCTACCTGCAGAGACCAAGAGCCTGGGTCTAGGGTTACTTACTGCTCGGGAGCCTTTCTCCATAGCCTCAGCACTTTCAGTACCCTCTGCAGCTTCCCCCTCAGTGCCTTCATCTGCAAGGGGAGAATAGACAAGCTCAGTTGAGGAGTCCCTTGGGGGCAGGGAACAGGAAGCAGGACCCCAGGCTGAACAACTTACCATTCTCTGAGTCACTGTTGTCTGAGCAGTCTGTTCTGGTAGCTTTGCTGTCTGGCTCATCAGGACTGCCACCCTGCTTTCTCTTCTTCTTTTTGGTCTGGGTCAGAAAGAAGCAGCCAAGTTAGAGATAGTAGCTGTACCCCCAACAAGGATCAGGAGAGGTACACCAGCTTACTTACCCGGAAGTCGGCTGTGGTCCATGTCTTCCAGGTCCGCCTCATCTGCTTCATGCCATTGCCAAATCCGAAGCCAAATCGGGAGCCACCAGAGAAGGCACCCCCACCACGCATGCCCTGGAACATGCCATACTCGGGGATGATGTTCTGGGAGAAGAGGGAAGGCAGCCGGGAGGCACCAGGCATGCACTGGCCCCGGGCCCCCATGGGGTCTTCCCACATGCGCCCATAGCCCGAGGCCATTGGCCGTCCACTCCGGGCATCCCGGGCCCAGCCCTGAGCCCTTGGACCAAATGTATCTCCTCCACGCATTCGAAACTGGTCACGGTAGGCATCGTATTGGCCTTCATAGGCCATTTCCATCTCAGGATCAAGCTCGCCATAGTCATAGCCGGACCTGTAGAGGTCTCGTTCACTCAGGATGGCCCTTGAGTCACAGGCCTCATAGGAGTCATATCTGTGGAGACAGATGACAAGCATCAGGGAGAGCCCCTTGGAGTTCCTCAACTCCAACTGGCCTAGACTACTGCTCTTGCCACGTCCTGCTCAGTCATCCCCAATCTTAGTCCTATAACAGAAAAGGCTGTAAGACAGGCTTTCTGCTCAGAAAGGCCACAGAGTAGAACATCAGGGGCAGCAAGAGCTCTTCCAGTGAACCTGAACACAGCCATGCACTTGCCTGGGAACCCTAAGTAGTTCCCAGAGGGAAGGATAGCTCTTATTCAACTGAGGGACAAAGCTGCCTCCAGAGTTTTCCAAAAGTATTTAAACTATGGCAATTACAATGGTCAAAGCTGTTCCTTATGAGCAAAGTCAAGAACAAAGAATGTTTTTTTCAATACCTGTGACAACACTGGGCTAGTTTCATCTTTGATGGTTTGGAGTACCCTTAAATCCTGTAAAACTCTTACTACCTTGAACAAGCGAGAGGAAATGTGCAACATTTCTTGGGAGATATTATGAGCTTACCAAGGGGTCAGAAAAGGCTGGGTTTGTAGTCCAGCTGAAGAGCATTTGCCTAGCTTCAAGGCTGGGGTTTCTAGCCCCAGCACTGAAAACAGGCAAACACAAATCTCAACACAGCACCTAGTAAGGAGGCAGAACCACCTGCTGAGGACAGAGATGGCTTGCCTTCAACTATAGCCCATGCTTAGGCTCACTTCCCACATACCTCACAGATATATGGTCCTATCTGTATTTTCTTCTCCAAGCCTCACTGGGAAGCATCAACAGTTACAAAAGATATGGCGCCTGCCATTTATTCCAGGCACTGCTTCCAAGTTTCTACGCTATAGCAAGCTACCCTGCAGCAGTGTGAACCATGTAAGCCAAGTCTCTTGCTCTTCCCTAGGAGCCCTGAGACTATTTGGTCCTCTCAGTGACCAGACCAGTCCCTACCTCCTCACTGCTTGGTCTGCCCAATCTACTATTCGAAGCTATCCAGCTTCCCTTCATCCTATGCTAGAAATATATGTGCCCTTCTTACTATGACACAAGCACTGCCCCTAACCAAACCACAATCAATTCCGTCAATGACAACACACATATGGGGTCCTCAGCTGCGGGACGGGTCTGAGGGGGAGGCAGAGTTCCACCATTTACTTATATTCAGGCAAAGAGTGACCTGCTTGCACTTCAGTAGACCTATCCACAAAACTAGGACAAAATTTCTCCCAGGGGTGCTTTCAACAAGTTTAGTTCACATTTATAAGGCACCAGCAAGTGGCCATTAAGTACTCTTATCTGACTAGCCTCTAGGGTGGAGATGACCTGGCTCCCAGTGGTTATCCCCAAAGGCTTATCTCATTCTTCTCACCAAACCCAATTTGTCCTGCCCTGGCACTATGTGAGATGCCATGATCTGGACTGAATACCTAGCTGTCTTGAAGGGAGACATTAGATACTTTACTTCTGAGGAGTTATTCTGTGGGTATAGTCAAGACAACTGGGGCCTGCTGTCCCCCTGCACACAGAGGAGGTGGAAATAGGGGGTTAGCAGGGAGGATGACAGGTCAGAAAAGGGAAGCACAGTGGACCTCATTAGGAGCACAGCATCTGGGAAGCACCGAGCAAGGGGAGACAAAGCAGACACCTAGGAGTGTTCAGGAAAGGTTCCAGCAGACAGGAGTGTCAACCCTTAGCCCCTAGCAGCACCCAAACTCACCTTTCTCCACCTGAGCCGTACACACCTCCTTGTATCATGTCTGTCTCCAAGTGCGGCATCATATCTAAGCGCTGGTTAATTCTGGATAAAACGGAATCGGCACTGGCGCTACCCGAGGCACTAGGGTTTGCATTTGTGTCAGAGTTAGCCATTTCCCAAGAGTGTGAAGTGGCCATACCATACCCATAGTTGGTGGCGTTATCCTGGCCATAGCCATAGCCATAACCATAGTTCTCGTAGCCTGTAGTTAGGAAGACAGAGGGTCAAAGACAGAGGAGGTGAGAAGAAGGGAGGAGGAAACAGAGACAAACACAGGAAAACAAAAAGTGTTTTTGGTCAAAAACAAGATAGGGGAACTCTTAGCCACTTGAGGCTGGGTAGGCTTCCTGTGCCAGCCTCAGAGACACCCACCTAAACTCTGCTTGATCACACGGGCAGTTAGAGAAACATAACTGATACAGCCCAAAGGAGATGAGGATGGCCAGATACTTGCCTCTATTTGTCCCAGAGTTCCAAGTTCCATATCCTACAAAAAGCAAAAGGGCAATTATTTCTACAATAGCTTCTAGTAATGAACTTTAGCTTAATACAATTTAATTAAAAAGTACAATTGCTCTCAGTATCCGACTCAACTTTCCAAGGTGCTATACATTGAACAATATCACACAGACATACCTGGCCACTCCTTGCCCTGATATTCAGCATTCTGGGGCTCTGGGGACATGGGTATTTAAGGAGCCTCCTGTTTCCAACCCTCTCAGGTAATAAACTTGGCTTCTACACTTCTTCCCTATAGACTTATAAGTGCTTATAAGATAAGCACTAACTGGAGGAAGAAAAGAGCTCACAGTGCCTCAGAGACTACGGGTTACAGGGTCTGCCTAACAAGTGTAAGGCCTGAGAAGCCTTGTATATAAACACATCAAACACAGCTAGTCAATTATGTTTTAGCAATGTCTAGGGATAAAAGTCAGAGATAGAGTTTTATCCTGCATTATAAAATAACAAATGACTGAATGACTGGTGACTGATTTACTGAAAGGATAAATATTACAACAAACTACTGTACAAAAAGTACATATTCACAATGAAGTCATCACACTGCGGTGGAGCTCTGCCCTCTGAGTATTACAAGGCCATTGCTGTCTTAAAATCAGATCAGGTGTCGATGCCCTCATGATGTCCTGACAAGACTGAGTCTACCTGAATTCACTTAGGAAAGCAGTGAACAGCACACAAGGCTCCTTCCCTACCCAAAGACACATGAACAGTTAATAATTGCTTTGAGGAAGACTCTTCTGTGATGTAGATGCCTGTAAATTATATGCGCTCCTAGGAATAACCCCTCACCCACGCTCCTGTAAGTAACCCCAATTAAACTCAGGTTCACCAAGCTAGACTGAACTGGATTTTCTTCACACACACACACACACACACACACACACACACACACACACACACAGACATTCAACTATACTTAGGGTATAGACATTTGTTTCCAATGCTCCAGGAAAAGACAAGTAACACACCCTATCATCCAACTGGAGCAGGGAAACAGATGGTCCAGGAACCCTAAACATCTGCCTTAACAGGGAGGGAGGGCCAAGAAGTCCTTGAATGATGCCATCATAGCTACTAGGTGCACAATTCAGCAGGGGAAGGACAGACAATAAGCAGTTCCCAGAAACAATCATGGTGACGTACATCTGTAATTCTAGCATTTCGGAGGCAGAAGGATCTGTTCAAGTTCAAAACAAGTTTAGGCTACACAATAAGTCCCAGGCCATCCTTGGCTACATAGTGAGACCCTGCTTAAAAAAAAAAATCTCAGGGGACAGAGGCAGGCAGAACTCTGTGAATTCAAGGTCGTCAAGGTCTACACAGGAAGTTCCAGGCTATGAGACTGTATCAGATTTTTTAAAACTGTCTCAAAACAAAACAAAACAAACAAAACACTGTGTTGGGAAAGCATAACCCCTAGCTTAAAAAAGAACAATCTGAATCATAAACTAAATGTACTCTAAGTCTGATCACATGTGGTAAAAATCCATACCTTTAGGAGAGTAAAGTCCAAAGGTGCAAAAGTCACATGAGAATTGAGTCAATGGGATTCCCCAGAGGGACACAAGCACAGATGCCCACTCTGCTAGTCCCTCTGGTGAGATCCCCAGTCAACTCCTAGGGCATGCTATCTCTGCTCCACTGACAGACCAACTATACTTAACCTTGGGCAGGAAACTAAACCACAGTGAGAAGACAGCTAGTGAATGACAGAGAAATGGGGGAAATTAAATGGAAACAGCGTGGGACAATGGTCTGTATTCTGTCAATTATATTTTAAATAAACGCTGACTGGCCAGTAGCCAGGTAGGAAGTATAGGTGGGACAAGACAGGAAGTAGAGGTGGTCAATGAGAACAGAGAATTCTGGGAAGAGGAAAGCTTGGTCTGCGGTCCTGACCCAGCCACAGAAGAAGCAAGATGTGACTGCCTTGCTGAATAAGGTACCGAAACACGTGGCAAACAGACATGAATAATGTAAGTTATAATATAACTAATATAAGTTATAAGGGTTAATAAGAAGTCTGAGCTACTAGGCCAATCAGTTTATAGCTAATGTAGACCTCTGTGTGATTTTTTGGGACCTAGCAAATGTGAGAACCAGACAGAAACCCCTGATAACAGGAAACCATCTACATTTGGGCTATATACAACAAAATGGGAAGATGATGGAGACCAGCTAAGAAATTCTAGAAGACTACTACATTTAATAATCTGTGGCATGAGAGCTCACAAAGCAAACATCCTCTCCAGATGGGGAAACACAAACCTCGTGCCTGTGCAGCAAGTATCTCAGAACAACCCAACTCCTAGATGTTGTCCATACTAGAATGCAGCTTGCTGTTTAGAGAACATATGGAAGAGAAAGACCTTATAAAGAAGAGTGATCCAGGAGTCATGTCCACAGGCAAGAAAGATCAGCAGAGTCACAAGGAGAGTCAGAGCCTGGCCACAGCATTGATTAACAATACCAGAAACAGTGGACATCAGCTCTCAGGAAGAAAGTCTGGGAGGCAAGCACAAACACATTTGAACTCTGTTTGTGGGGCAGGCTGTAAATATCATCAAGGGTTTAGCTACCAAGGAGCTACCAGAACCAAGTGAGGAAGCACAGGGAAGGTAGTGGGAGTGAGTCACTGGACGACTTTTTTACATTTCAAAGACAGACAAATGACCCCCATGACAGGACTGCCACCAGATGTTAAGCACAGGCCTACAATCACATTTACTTGGAAGGATCACAAGTTTAATGTCTACATGGGCTACAGGAGTCCCTTTGGGCAAGCATTCACTATATGCTAGTTGCTATACCTGGAATGAAGGCAACTCTCTGATGGATTTTCAGGAGTGGGGGCAGAAAGGAAGTTGGACCTAGAATGTGTGTCCACAGACCTGACTCTTCAGAAAAAGCATTTCTACTGACTTTGTCCACAGGGAATGAGTTCATGGATGACAAAAGAAACTGTATGTATGTATGTACATATTGGTTTTTGAGGCAGGGTTGCTGTGTAGCCCTAGTTGTCCTGGAACTTGCTCTGTAGACCAAGCTGACCTCAAACTCAGAGATCCACCTGCCCCTGCCTTCCCAGTACTGGGATTAATGGCAAATGCCAATGCCACCCAGCATGGTTATTTTTGAGACAGGGTCTCACAATGTAGCCCTGGTTGCCCTGCTACATAGACCATGCTGACCTCGAACCTCACAGAGATCTGCCTACCTTTGCTTCCCAAGTACAATTTAAAAGAAAGTAAAGTTGAGTATGGTCCTCTACACCTACAAACTCAGCACTGAGGAAGGACAGTCAGGAGGACTGACAAAAAGTTCCATGTCATCTGGTGATACAAAACAAGATCCTGTCTCAAAAAGAAGAGAGGACCACAGTAAGAGACACCAATAGACCAAGTGAACATGCTCTACTGGATACCATTAAAGACTATAATCTACCTGCGCAGTGAGATACCAGGTTGTGATGGCTAAGGTCGGCTGTCATCTGGACTTGAATCAATTAAAACCCAAAGCAGCTGGGTAGCCTCTGAGGGATTCTTCTTGCCTGGATCATTTGAGGTGTGAATTTACCCTAAATGTGAGTCACATCTTGTGATGGCACCCCACATAAAAGTACATGGAAGAAGGAAGCTTTTGCTTTTTGCCTGCTTGCCCTCATTCTCGCCGGCAAGTTCATCTATCCTGTTGCTGAGGCATTCCTTCACTGGTTTGAGAACATTCTTCAGGAGACCAGTGCAGACTAGAGACCAGCAGTTCCCTAGGAATCCTCCAGGACTCCAGTACCAGATTAGGACTGCTGAGACATCCAGTCTTGTGGACACTACCAAATTCTTGATATTTCCAACAGGAGACAGCCATTGTTGGATTGCTGGGACCACAGCCTATAAACCACTCTAATAAACCTTTTTAATATGTACACATATACAAGCACAAGCACACACAATTAGTCCTGATCCTTTAAAGAATCCTAACTAATACAAGGGTAAATATCAACACAGAATTTATGATGTAACTCCAGTACTAGGGGAGTCAATGTCCTCTCCTGTCTTCTAAGAGCACCAGGCACAAAAGTGATGCACAAATATAAATGTAGTCCAGACAGGGTTACATAGTGAGACCTTGTATCAAAACAAAACAAAAATCTCTTCAGGATTTATTTTGATTAAAAAATAATGAAATGATTTTAATTTTTTATGCACAAAAGCAAGCAAATTATAAGCAAGACAATTTTTAAAAAAGATTTACTTATTACATATACAGTGGTTCTACCTCCATGTATGCCTGCAGGCCGGAAAAGGGCATCAGAACACATTACAGATGGCTGTGAGTCACCGTGTGGTTGTTGGAAATTGAACTCAGGATCTTTGGACAGGTAGACAGTACTCTTAAGCACTGAGCCATCTTTCCAGCACTAACAATTTTTTAAAAAGCATTAAAAAAAAAAAAACCAGCCAGATATGTGGCAAATGCCTGTAATTCCAGCACTTGGGAAGCAGATAAAGGTGATTGTCTGTGACTTTGAAGACAGCCTGGTCTATATAAGAGTTCCAGGACAGGACAGGCAGTGTTGGTGCATGCCTTTAATCCCAGCACTCGGGAGGCAGAGGCAGGTGGCCAGCCTGGTCTACAAGAGCTAGTTCCAGGACAGGCTCCAATAGCTACAGAGAAACCCTGTCTTGAAAAACCAAAAAAAAAAAAAAAAGAGTTCCAGGACAGCCACAGCTACACAGAGAAACTCTGTCTTAAAAAAACCCCAAACAAAACAAACAATAAAAAAGAAAAGGAAAGTGGTACAAACCTTTAATCCTAGCATTCAGGAGGCAGAGGCAGGTGGATCCTCCTTTGAGTTCCACGCCAGCAGGCTACAGGGTGAGACCCCCCTGAACCCCTGCCTCAAAACACGAACAAAAATACCAGAGAAAAGAAAAAATAAATCCAGGAGCTGAAGCAATAACTCAGCAGTTAAGAACACTTGCTGTTCTTATATACGACCCTCTCAGCACCCACATGGTAACTAATAACCATCTGTCCATTTCTATAGAATCCGATGCCTTCCTTCCATGGGCACTGCACACATAAGGTGCACAGACACACATGTAGGCAAAACACTCACACACATAAAATAAACACAATTAAATCTAAAAAAGAAAACTGGCAAAAAGTTAAAATAAAAGTACAAATCCATGGGACTCAAGACTTACAGATTTCAAGACTTATATTACCCAATAATGAATACAGAATAGGCGACTGGAAGAGACTTCAGTAATAATAATAGATTTCAATTGATTTTCAATGGATAGAGGCAATCCAGCAGACTAACCTGAGTTTCATTCTGGAAGCCACATAGAGGTAGAAGGAGAGAACTGCATGCAGTGGCACATACACATACATGATAAATGGAAAGAAAGGGAAAGGGAGGGAGGGACCCCCACTGTGAAAGAAGGGAACAACCCTAGAGACCAGCTTCTCAGTTCTGGACTGCACTGGCAACAGAGCAGTACCTGTGGCACTCACTGGGTGGCTACTTCTGTTTGTTCACAGTTGGTTTATCAATTGGAAATTCCCTTCAATGTGTGTCCACTGGCTTAGCCTAGCTGCAATCTCTGAAATGCAGCTAGACAGTAGGACATGTCAGGTTCTTCCATGACAGGCTACTGCCAAGACCCTGGGGGTGCTGAAAGAACAGCGTGGCCTCTTCATCAATTTTTTCAGTTGCATTCAGCAGAAGATGGCTCTGAATGTACTCAACACAAAAATCATAAATGTTCTTAAAGCACTATTTTTTTTGCAAATTTTATTTTGTAAATCAATTGTATTGTTCTCTACTGAAAATTTTGTAGACAACAGTTAAACACTGCTGGGCTCTGGTTGGCCTCTTCCCAGATCCTCAAGATTTGCTGAAGCTGTATCTCTGGGCAAGAACAATATTACTTTCACAAAATATGAAAAAGTCAATCTGACTGCAACACAGATTTACATTTACAGATTGCCCCCCAAAGAAGCAAAAGCTATTCAAATGGACCACAATACCATTTATCAGTCTGGATTTAGTTAAGCAAGGCAGTGTGACACCAAAGTCAGTAGTAACCAAGCAGAAGGCAGAACATTCTGGTTCCCACCAGGGCCACACTTACCATAATCACAGGTGGGCTGGGCACTGGAGTCAGAGTATGTGGACTGCAAAGTAGTTTCGGATCCTTGGACAAAACCTAAATAAATGTATGCACAAGGTGGTTAATTTCCCCAAACCAGCCACAGCAAAGCAACTAAGACAATATTTCATTTCAATAGAGACTAGCAGGTAGGTTGACCTTCAGCTGAGAAGTTTCTAAAACCTGTAGATTCCAGATAGGGTCTCTCTGTGTAGATTTGGAGCTGTCCTGAAACTCACTCTGCAGACCAGGCTGGCCTCAAACTCACAGAGATCTACCTGCCTGTGCCTCCTGAGTGCTGGGATTAAAGGCGTGCACCACCACTGTCCAGCAAGATTCCATACTTTAGCCGGTGGTGGTGGTGGTGGTGGTGGTGGTGGTGGTGGTGGTGGTGGTGGTGGTGGTGGTGGTGGTGGTGGTGGTGGCACACGCCTTTAATCCCAGCACTTGGGAGGCAGAGGCAGGTGGATCTCTGTGAGTCCGAGGCCAGCCTGGTCTACAAGAGCTAGTTCCAGGACAGGCAGCAAAAACTACAGAGAAACCCTGTCTCGAAAAAAAAAAAAAAGATTCCATACTTTAAGTAAATCTCTAAACACAATCAATGGAAAGACAGTCATGTCTAACTTGCTACAAGTACTACATAAAAAGTATAAACATTTAAGTTTCTAGCCTATTGTGGTGAATGAGAACCTAAATTATCATTCAGTTACTTTCATTTCAAACAAAAGTGGGGTTAGTTTTAAAATTATGTTAATATCAAAAAATCTTGTCTCCTTGCCTGGCTATTTTGTTTCAGATAGGTTTCATTCTCTCAAAACTTGTCTCATATTTCCTGTCTCAGTCTCCTAGGTACTAGGTATTACAAGCATAAGCCTCCAAGCTGGCCTTGACTCACAGAGATCTGCCTACCTCTACCTCCTGAGTGCTGGGATTAAAGGCATGCACCACCACTACCTGGCATCCCCTAGTTTTTTAAAGACGTATCTCTGTATGTATTCTGAGCTGATCTTGAACTCATCACTCTGGAGACTGAGGATAGAGTGATGAGTTCTTTTCAGTGACAGAGACCTTTTATAGTTTAAGGCCACTGGACTACATAAAAGTTCCAAGTCAGTCAGGGCTACACAGTGAGACCCTGTTTCAAAAATAAAACTAACCAAAACAAAAACCTTCAGGTTATGTGTACAAGGTGCATGTGATACATAAATGATTTACTGTTTAGTCTCGGGTCCTACCCAAGGCATCATTAGGGATATTCCAAAATAAAAAAAAAATCTGAAGGTACTTTAGGTCGTAAGCATTTGGATAAAGGTCTCTTGGACACTCACCCACTCTGCAGCAGTCACTATGAAGCCACACACGTACACCTGTAACCCTATACTCTGGGAAAGCGGAGGCAGGAGGATTGTTGAGTTCTAGGCATGCCTAATTTAAATAGAGGGGTCTTGTCTAATATCCTGTATATCTTTTTACACTTAGTGTTGAAATAATGATTAAGAACCACTAAGCCCATAACTCAAAATTAATGATAGTGCTTTCAAAAAAAAAACAACATTTCCAACAAAAATATATGTTAAATACCATCCATCTGGGTACAAATTCCTATATAGTTGTTCAGTAGAAGGTTTGCAGCCTAAGAACCAGCACTCATGAGGCTGAGGCAGACTGCCATGAGTTCAAGGCACTGGAATACAGAGTGAGATACTGCTCCCCCCCCCCCAAAAAAAAAACCCATAGCAACAAAAGCCAGCACTGAACACTGAACAAGTGCTTCTCGGTGAATGCTTTAGCTACATCTCATGTCGTCCTCATCAAAGCCAGTATGCTGATCCCATTCCCTGTTCCAAGTTCTTAAAAGGTATGTCCTTTTCAAGTCCAAAAAGTTCTGCAAATCAAGGACTCTCCGAACTGGGGATGTGCTGTGGGAAGTCCTTCTGTATATGTGTTGCTTTTATTGGTTAACGAACAGAGAAGCCTGTTCTTCTTTGGCCTGTGACAGGGCAGAGTAGAGCTAGGCAGCAAACAACAGGGATAAAGTCAGATAAATCACTTGACTACACTTCATGAACATGCAAGCACCCTTTGCAAATGTGAGCAAATGCACACTGGGACCTGGAAGAATGGATACTGTTATGAATGTGGTGCAAAATTAATAAGGCTTATGCTTTGTGGTCCTTGGGATGATCCCTCTGGTATGTCAACAATGTATCACTAAGCTATATCCTAGTCCCCAGTGTATTTAATTACAGGGTACCACCCTGACCCCAGGAGAAGACACCATGCTTTTTCAAGCTGGAATTCCAAATACATCCAGGTGCAAGGGCTCCAAATAAGAAAACTGTGGACTCAGCTTCAGCTTTACTGTCCATGGAAGGAATAGAGTCTGGCTTTGAGGAAGGAGAAAACACAAATACACAGACTGACTCTTTGCTATTCTCCCTAAAGAGGTTGTGTTCAATTAGTTTTTCCCCCAGGGGTCCAGAGCCTTCCCAAGATGCTTAAATTTCAAGTACTAGTGATTTAATAACTATCTATACGAAACACTGAGGTGAGGGGATGATGGGAGAGATGGCTTAGTGGTTATGAGTACTGCCTGTTCTTTCAGAGAACAGAGGTTTAATCCAAAAACCCATGGGTGGCTCACAATTATCTGTAACTATAGTTTTATGGATTTGACACACTCCTAGGAGCAGGCATTCATGCCGGGCAGTAGTGGTGCACACCTTTAATCCCAGCATTCGGGAGGCAGAGGCAGGTGAGTCTCTGTGAGTTCGAGACCAGCCTGGGCTACAAGAGCTAGTTCCAGTACAGGCTCTAAAAGCTACAGAGAAACCCTGTCTCAAAAAAAACAAAAAAAAGGGGGGGGGCAGGCATTCATATAGTGGTGCACAGACATAGAGGAGCTGGACAGATGGCTTAGGATTTAAGAGAAACTGCTGTTCAATCATGAGGACAAGGGTCATATCATAAAACCCACTTCAGGCAGCTCACACACATCTGTTAACTCCAGTCCAAGGGATCTAATGTCCTCTTTTGGTCTCCAGCGGCACGTTCATACACATATCTGATATACTCACACAAACACATAAACATAAATGCACAGAGATACATATAAATAAAATAAAATTTTAAATAAACAAAACAAAAAAGTCACTGAAAGCAAGGCTGGAGAAATAGCTCAGTTAATAAAGTGCTTGCTGCCCAAGCATGGAGACCTGAGTATCAGCCCCTTACCCACAGGGGTATATACCCAAGGGATGGTGGAACAGTTCCCTGGGGAGGATGACCAGGTGAGTCCTTGGGCTTCTTTACCAGTCTGTTCAGTGCAATCAGGAAGTTCTAGGCTAATGAGACCCTGCTAAAAAAACAAAAAACGAAACAAAACAAAAAACACGGTAGCTGGCACTAGAAAAATGACATCAAAGTTGACCTCTGTTTTACACCACACCTGTATACATATGTGTGTATACACACACTAAATACAAAAATATTCACGGGGGAGTTCACCACACCTGTATACATATGTGTGCATACACACATTAAATACAAAAATATTCACGGGGGAGTTCACCTATAGAAAATAATCAGGATAATGTATTCTACCCACTTTTTTTTTTATGACTATAACAGCACTGCCACCAAAATGCCCCAGGCTTTATGTATATTACATAAATATGGTAATTTTTTGCAGTCTCACTACATTGCTTGAGCTATAATAGCTGGAACTACAGGTATAGATTATCATAGCCAGCTATGTAATATGCTTTCTTTTCAAGGTGTTCCCCCCCCCCCCCCCCCCCGCCCAGGGTAAGGATCTAATTCAGGGACCTGGACTCCACTACTGAGCCATATCTCCAGCTCTGATTTCGTTTGCTAAGTAGGGTGTAGGTACATAACCTCAAAGCCTTAATCTGTTTCCATCTCCCAAATGCTGGGATTACAGGTATGCGCGATGGTGTGGTGGGTAGATACTAGGCAAGCACTCCATCACTGCACTGTATCTCCAGTCCTCTTTTTAATTTACTTTGCATTTTGAGATATATTTGCTTAGTTGCCCAGACAGGTTTCAAATTCATTCTGTAACCCTTGCAGATGTTCAAATTACAAGCCTGTGCTCCCAGGCATGGCACATACAAGTTTAAGTACATTTAAGTACAGTTGTCAGTTATCTGTTGGGGACTTATTCCAGAACAGGCCCTCTCACTCAAAGAAAGGAAATTCACAAATGCTGAAGTCCATTTTATAAAATGCCCACTGTAGGGACTGGAGAGATGGTTCATTGGTTCTGAGCATTGGCTGTTCTGGAGGACCTGGGTTTAGTTCCCAGCACCCACATGGCAGCTCACAACTGTCTGAAACTCTAGTTCCAGAGAATCTGACACTGTTATACCAATGCATATAAAATAAAGTTAAATGCATTTTTTAAAAAAATAAAATGCCCACTGTATGTTTTAAGTTATCTTTAATTACTTATAAGACTTAGCATGATGTAAATTACACATAAAGTCATACTGTTTATTATTTAATGCATAATGGCAAGCAGTCTGTACATTGTTAGTAGAGATATTAGTAGAGATACACCTTTCCCAAAATATTTTCGATCCTCTATGGACCGAACCCACAAACAGAGCTCACAGATACAGAAGCCTGAGTATACAGCAACTATAATGAAACACTACAGAGTGACAGACACACATTCTAAGTTCAGTAAGAAAACTGCAGAGCAAATGATTTATTTTTTTAAGAGCTATTTATTTAGTATGTATACAGTGTTCTGCCTGCATTGCCTGCATGCCAAAAGAGTGCACTAGATCTCATGGATGGTTGTGAGCCACCATGTGGTTGTTGGGAATTGAACACAGGACCTCTGGAAGAGCAGTAGCCAGTGCTCCAAACCTCTGAGCCTTCTTTTCAGCCTCCAAAGGGTTTATGTTTACTCATAAGAGAGTCTTATTTCCTCCCTGAACCAAAACACACACACACACACAAAACACCCAAAAAACTAAAGATAGGGACTGACAGGTGGGGCAAACCCGTATCTCTGATACCAGACAGACAGACAGACACACGCATTGAGTACTTGTCAGGTATGCAGAAAGCCCTGAGGTTGCATCCCCAGGGCTGCAAATACAGAGAGATGGAGAAGGATGCTGATAAACCACCTCTGAGATGAACTGCAATGATTCTGCCTTCTTGAGATGATGTAATCTCCCCCACCCCCACTCCAGAGAAACAGAAGTAGCTGGTGTGATCGCTAAGTCATGTAGAAATGACTGACTTTTGTAACTTCTTGTATGTTCTTTCTTGGATTATTTCTAGTCTGCAGAAAAACAGATGCCATATTGTTAGGGTTCTTCTTATGGCCCTACAGAGCAATCCATGTGGCAAACAACCATAGCTAGAATTAATTTGCCAGATACAGGAGCTTGAGTCATGCTGGAGGTGGGGGCGACAACTGTCACCTTAAATGTAATCTGGCCCAGAACCACCAGCTACAGTACTTGTGGCATCACGAACACAGTGGTACTGTGAGATAAGTGTTCTATAAAAAGACCAATCTATGTCAGACATCTGAAGGGCTGATTCGAGATTTTTTTCCTGCAGTTTTTCTCCTGTTCCCATCCTTCCCATTTCATACTAGAGATGGGTTCCAAAGCCGAATGCACTGCTCTTGCAGAGAGCTGAGCTTGGTTCCCAGCACCAGAATATTGGCTCCCTACCACCTGTAACTCCAACTCCAGAGGACCTGACATCCATACACATGTGCACATACCCAAATATAGGTATACACATAATGACAGTGGCATACGCTTCAAAGCTTCCAGGACTTAGTCTCTAAATTCCATTAAAGTGACTTAATTCAATACAAAAGAAGATGAGGCAGGAGGACTGTTGTGAGTTCAAGGCCAGTCTGGGCTCATTTTAAGATGGGAAGTCAGTCCAAGCTATAATGTAAGGCTCTTAACAAAAGTGTCTTAAAACGTCTTTGAATTTAGTAACCTTTTTTGGGTTTTTGTTTTTTGAAACAGCTAATGTCACCCAGGCCAGTCTTGAACTTATATTCCTAACTCTCAGGTGCTGGGATTCTAAGACACAAAGACCAGCTTCCTGGTTAGCATCTTTAAAGGGAAAGAACCATAGTATAAAGTTACAGCTGGCTTTTTAGTTTAGCCAGAGGAAAGGGAAACTAACCATTATCTCATTAGCTTGGCTACTTCAGTGCCCACAAAACCCAGGATTAGAGCCTACAAGATCTGAAGCTGAAATTCAAACTTCACCATTAGTGAACCAATTCGGTTTCCTCATCTGTAAAAACAAATGCTCCATTATCAAGCTATCCCATAAGATACAATCATTCATCCTCTTGTTCTTCAATAGCCCTGCTTCTAAATGCAGAACTATTTTCAAGTCTTGGACAGACCTGGTGAAGAGAATTACATCTTAATTCTAGAGACATTAAGCATTGGTTCTACTTAATGATTTTCCTTTCCAATATCGCTGCAAAACTGCCCAACGCTCCTACATAACCTCAGCTGCTTAGTATAAAAAAAAAAGTGGTGGAAGCCACAGTAGGCACTTCAGGACACAGAACAGCAAGCAGTCTTACCCTTTATCCACTAGATGTCAGTAGCACTGCATTCCAGCCCTCTCCACATGCTAAGATGAGACAACAAAACAGGACTGTAGACATTGTCAAATGTTCCCCTGGGAGGTAGGAGGCAGACAGATTCACCCTGAATGAGAACCACTGGCCTAGGGGTTGGTTGTTAGAAAACCCAAGGTTCTTGGCGAGCTCTTAACCAAGGACTAGCATAAGGGGATTATACAAAAGCCCGTTGCTTAGGTTCATTCAAAGCCTTGAATATTCCTAGCAGAATGTGGGTTACCCAGCAACCACATAAATTCAAGCCTGAAATACCTCCAGCGAAGTGTGAGGCGCTGTCTATGGCTTTAAGGTGCTGACTGATAAGTTTCATGGGTCACTGCCAAGGCATACCCAGGCAGCCTTGGCAACTTACCCAGGAATGATTGACAGTCACTTACGCATATTCCACACCTCCTCATCCTGCACATCACCCACCTTCCTCTTTGCTCAGATACCACTCATCTTCCTAGCAAGATCTAAGGAGGTAGGCGGTTCCAGTACAGGACGTTGTTGGGCCAGCTATTCTTATTCTGCTTACATCTCTTCTTAAACCTCACCTCTTCCCGGAGGCCTCGAAACTGAATCCCTTCAGGATACCCAGGGCCCAGGAATACAGCGTGCACTCATTTATGAGCCTACTAACGTCTGCCCTCGCCCATAAGCTGCTTAAGAAATTTTCGGTCAGTATTCCCAGTACCTACTCATCACTTTCTCGGTGAGTTGAAGGAATTGATGTGGAAAATAGTAATTCCTCGCCAAGGTTCACGTTCGGTCCCTAAAGCTCTCTGCATAGCTCAGATCCTTCATTTATTTACTGATCATCCCCCTGGGGCCTGGCGCTTCTCCCAGCTTTGGACCAGATGAAGAGGGGAGTGGCGTTGGGTAAGGATCCGCGACATTTAGCACCGAAACAGTGCGCGGGAGGCAATGGCGATAGCAGCCGAGACAACGGACTGAAGCTATGTCTTAGGACCTGGAGGTCCGTGGGGGCACTAGCCAGGGACGTAGGCGGTGGGAGCTGGGACCTAACGCCGGGGCTCGGGGCCTATGGTCACAGAAGACAAGCATGGCTTCCAGCAGCCGGGAGACCGGGATGCCCTGCTGAGGTCACAGGCAGCCGGGGTTTGAGGGATGCGACCCCGAAGCGAAGGGCCTGAGGCGCCATTTTGTGACCGGAGAGGGCAGTGACCGCGAACCACGGGAGGCGTGGGCGACCCAGGCGTGACTCGGTCCGTCCTTGTCCCTCTCCGGTTCGGAGCGCCCCCTTCACTCTGCTGGGCCTACCTGTGTAGCTCATGGCGACAGCGAACACCCAAGCCGTGGACCGACACCGCTACTCTGCGCGTCTGACGCCACAACAATCTCTGGGGGCCTCTTCCACACACGCCAGGCCCCGCCCCCTGATCTCACTGGCTCGTGTCAGCCTCGGACTTCACGTCCACTGGGCTGCTGAGCTGTCTATTTTTACACCTCTTCGCAACAGTGGTTGGAGACACTGCCAACCCCTGATGGCCCCGCCCCGACCCCGCCTCCTGTTAATCAAAACCTGAGCTGATAGGCCAAGCGGAGCCGACGGACAGGTAGAGTTCGGAGGGGAGGGGCTACGTGCAACCCAGCGGCCCGAGCCCACGCGTGGCGGGCGCCCGGGTGCGTGTCGCTGGACTCCCGCCACTGAAATGCTCCGGAATCCGTTCATGTATTCATTTGGCCTTCAGTTCTAAAACGAGAATGGCAAAGCCACGCTAAAATGAGAAAATTGAGATCTAACTGCCAAACAAGGTCCTGACAAAAATTACATAATGTTTAAATAAATGAACCTGGTCACGTGTAGTAGGTGGTTTAATTCCAAAACACAGGGGGCTGAGGCAGAGAATGGTCTCGAGTTTGAGGTCAAATTATGTTATGAGTTCTAAGGCACTCTAGGTTACATTAAAACCCTGTTTCACAGAGGTGAAAAAGAGCTGGGGCCAGTTTCACGAAGTAAATATTTTCTCATTAAGCATTACACTAACAATTAAGTATTTGTAAGGGTTAAGGATGTAGCTCGGCGGTAGAGCACTTTATGCTAGCATGTATGGAAGACCTGTGTGAGATTCCCCAACACCCCAGAAGAGAAGATGCATTTTAAAAGACAAAACCTGGTCATAGTGGCTCACACCTGTAATCTCAGCACTTGGGGAGACTGAGCCTGGAGGAACACTGTGAGTATAAGACCTTGTTTCAAAAATTAATATTTGGGCTTGGTAACACATTCTTTTAAATTGAGCACTCAGAGGAAAGCAGATCTCTGTGAGTGCAAGCACAGCTTAGTTTACATAGCAAATTTATGGCTAGCCAGGATCACCTTTGTCTCAAAAAATTGTTCAGATAAAAGTTTGTGTATGGTATTTGTTATGTATGCAATATTATTTAGATGTATCACGTATTATTACAAATACTTCACACGAGAACCTGGGCTCAGTTCCATAAAACAAAAAACACAGCCTAGTAACCACCAGCCTTGTTCTAAGTACCATGCCTGGCTGTGTTAAAAGTCACCATGAGACATCTCATAATTCCTAGGGGGGGGGGGGGAGTGCACTGTAAATAAAACTTAACATTTGGGAAACTGCATCAAGTTGTGCTTCTGATTCATGAACCCTTTTGGATTTGGGGAAATTTTGAAGTAGGGTGCTGTATTTTTTTTAGGTTTATGTATGTATCACTTGAATGTCATGCAACTACATGCATGCCTAATGCTTGAGCTGGTCAGAAGAGGGTGTTGGATATCCTGGATCGGAGTTACTGGCGAGAGCTGCCATGTGGGCAATGGGAACCAAACCCAGGTCCTCTTTGCCACTGAGCCATCTCTCAGTCCTTGTTACCAGTTTCTTGAGGGGTAGTACTAATAGCATTCTTTAAAAGTCCAGATCCTTCAAAGAAACATGCTGAAATACAGTTGATAGGATAGCCAAAAATGTGCTTATCCAAAATTTAGATGGGGAATGGGGGTAGAGAAGTATAGTTGCTATGATTAACAAGAGCTTATTTTTACCACTGATCGAGGATATGTCTGGATAACACTCCCTCTCCAAACTTACTTTTGCAGACCTTGTTGTCCCATGGAAGAAAGCCACTTGCAGTACACTCTGCATGTGAACTCAGAACATGCAGTAGAGGTCTGCTTTATGTTCTATTACTACTTTGGGGTACCACTCACTGGCATCCAAATAAAGTAAGGCCCCATGATATCTCCTCTAAATCTTGTAGTTGACTTTGTGGCATTTGTCATAGCCATCATGTCACCCAGGGTTTTAATTTCTGATGTCCTCGTGGGTTGAGCTCAAGCCATTCAAAGGCTAACGGCTGCTTCTTTTAAGACTACAGAGTCATTTAAGCAAACGTTTGTTATATTCGTGAGTTTTAGGAAAAGGTCCCCGTTGTAAGAATGGTAGGTAAACCTTGCAGAAAGACAACTCTATCAGTGTACTGTAATGGATAAAGAAAACCTTTCCGCTGCATGGTGGTGGTGCACACCTTTAATCCTATCATTTGGGAGGCAGAGGCAGGTGGATCTCTTATGAGTTCGAGGCTAGACTGTTCTACAAGAGCTAGTTCCAGGAAAGTTAGGGCTGTTACACAGAGAAACCCTGTCCTGGAAAAGAAAAGAAAGAAGAGAAAACCTTTCCATTTTAACTATGCACAAAGACAGCCATCAGTGTCATAGTGGGTAGGAAGGCCTTCCCATGTTACTGTCATTGGATCTTTCAAAATCCACTCTATTGCTTTTATATTTAAAAAATTGATTTTAGCCAGGTGGTAGTGGCATATGCCTTTAATCCCAGCACTCAGGAGGCAGAAGCAGGCAGATCACTGAGTTGAAGGCCAGCCTAGTAGATAGTTCCAGGACAGCCAGAGCTACATAGAGAAACCCTGTCTTAACCACCCCACCTTTCCACTCCCACAAGTGCTAAAGAAACATATTTGGGTCAGTTCTTACTATAAGAAATCCCACTTTTCCCAGTCTTGTATATGACCAATGACAGTGGATGAGGAGACCAGCCACCAAATAAAAGAACACACCTGGATCAAATACACCACCCCTGCAAGGTTGACACAGCAGCCTGTTAAACCTTCCTCCCCTAGCAGAGAGGCACAGTAGGAAAGGCTGGGGAAAAAAAGGGTTGGGTAGGGGCTTACTGCTGTCCACACCCCATGACATCATTCTCACTTGGCTAGTTAGTGAAAATGATGAACTGAAAAAGACACACGGGATAAAAAAGTAGGAGCCAACAGAATCTTATCACCTCAGAACTATTCAATGAATATTAGATGATCAAGAAGCCAGGCCTGGTAGCGCAGGCCTTTAGTCCCTTAGGAGGCAGGGGCAGGCAGATTTCTGTATGCCAGCCTGGATTACAAAGTGAGTTCCAGGACATCCACGGCTGTCTCAAAAAACAAACACACACACACACACACACACACAAAGGAAGAAAGAAAAGAAAGAAAAATTTTAGAAGTTTAAATAAGGCCAGGTAGTGGTGGCACACGTCTTTAATCTCAGTATTCAGATCTCTGAGTCAAAGCCAGCCTAGTCTATAGAGCTAGTTTCAGGTCAGCCAGGGCTACACAAACCATGCCTTGAAAAACCAAATAAATTATTAAAACAAAAACAAAGCTCCTTTCCCCCTTGCTATTTGGGTTCATGTCTCTTCTTGACGTTTACCTTGGATCTAGGGAGGTAACACAAGTGGCATAACACTTGTGTGATATGTTCAAGACCTGGGATAGGGTCCCAGCACTGCATTGAAAGTCCTATCTTAAAGACAGAAGAGTCCCAACTCTGCAATCTCATTCCCACCCAAAGCGCTAGCAGATGTGTGCTTCTACCCAACACCCACAAGGAGTTCCTTTCCTGGTAATAGCACCAGTGCCAGAAGATGTTATTGCTGCTGGTTAAAGCCAACCAGCCCTTTTGTCTTGGCTCCCTTCCCAGACCAGCCAACCAGAGCCCTGGTTCCTCCCACTCAGGGGAGCCACTTTCCCAGGTAACCAGAGCCCCTCACCACCCACAGTACCATGGGCCAACAGCAGAGAACTTGGATTTATCCCCAGTCGTGTCTGGTCAATTCAGTGTCCAGCAGGGAAACCCAGGGACTCTGGCCAGGCATAACCCTGATCCCCAGCCCCACTATCAGCCAATGCCAGCCTGTCCACTTGACAGAAAAACACACACTGGCTGCCTGCCCTGGGGTGTTTCCAGAAGAGAAATTTAATCTAATTTACATATTTCTATGTACATTGATAACCAAAAGATGGCCACTGAAAAAGGTTAAAAGGTCAATTAGCTCCCGGTATCTAGCTGGCCCAGGATTGGAAAATAAAAAGATCCATGTTCCTTATTCTCTACACAAAACACATTTTTTTTTTTTTAAAAAAGTGAAAGATCTAGGGAGCTATACATAGAAAGCAACAGTGAAAAGGGGGAGGGTGGCAGGGGTGGGAGAGGACACCCCTCACTCTACCCTCCCAGCCCTGGAGCCCCTGAGGCTCTGTCATGGCAGGAGGCAGCTGTCAGCTCTGAACTCTTCCAAACTAGGAAGGCCCCTTTTGGGGGGGCAGCCAACAAGAATTTCCGTGGCATTGTGGGCTCAGTTGGGGTTCCCATGCCCTAGTAGGTTAGCAGAGGGAGCGTGGATTCCCCTGAGCAAGCACCGTGGCATGATGTGGTTGTTTGACTTGGGAACTGTGGGGGCTAGGGCAGATCCCAGGTCTCACGAGGTGCGCGGGTGTGTTATGGTTGCCTGTGCATGAGTGAGAATAGATATTCATGGGGGCAAAAGGGAACAGGGGTCTTTGGGGTCTTTGCAAATGGCCACGGATGGCAGACATAGCCCTGCCTGGTTGCTAGACACAGGGAAGTGCTGTTCTCCCCTGTAACCAGATTGGCCACCACCAAAGGCCTGGCTACTGCCCCTGCTGGACCAACCAGGTAGGCTCAAAGAGGGTACCCTTGTGGCCCCAGAGTCCTCAGGCTGAGGGAAGGTGGCTAGCTGGCTTCCGGCGCCCAGGATGTAGTGTGCCCGGCCCCCAAAGGGCGCCGGTTTGAGGTTTTGGCTTGCTCCTTTGGAAACAGAAAAGAAAGAGGGAAATGGGAAAGGACACAGAGGAGAAACAGGAGGTGACAGGTGGCACAAGAGGGGATCTGGAATGCATGTTATGTTAGGGCGCCTCTACAGCTGCTGTCTGTGCCTGTGGGGCCTGGGGCTCCTCGGGCAGAGGGTCTGCTTTGGAGAAGTTCATCTCCAGGATGTGCCGCTGTAAATGCCGCACCCACTCTTCCTGGATGGAGAGTGGGCCCTGGAATTCCACTTCACAGAACCTGAGAAAAAAAGAGAAAGGAAGTGGCCAATGCTTCAAAGACAGGCAGAAGTGTAGTCCAATCCAAGGGCTTAGGCATATTTACCACTGCTCAGTGTAGATATGTCAAGACCAGGACTCAAGGGAAGCAGTGTCTCCTAATGGACAGTTACCTCTTCTATTGTGAAGTACTGGCAGAGTCTGCTGGGCATGAAGTCTTTAATGGCAGGCAAGCAGGGTGTTCTCCAAGAGCATGCCACCTGAGGTATATGCTCTGAGATGGTGGTGGGCACAGGGAAACAAAGTCTAACTCTCACAAGAACCATCCTTCCTCCCCTTATGGTAGCCTTAAGCTAGGTCTCCAATGAACATAGGAGCTTGAGCTCTGTGGCTTCAGAGAGTTGGGCTGAAATTAAATCTTTATCCTTTGTCTTTTTTGGGAGACATGATCTCTACCTTTGTAGCTCATGCTGGCCCAAAACTATGTATTCCAGCTGGATTTACACTGGTAACAATCTTCTTGTCTTAGCCTCCCAAGTGCTAGGCTGATAGGCCTGAATCATCACTCTCAGTTTGGATGCTACTTTTGATTTGGCCTGTATTATACAGACTGAGTTGGATTACTTCAGGTCTTAAAAGTCCCTATTTGCTGGTGTCTATATTTTTTTTAAAGAAAGGGTTTTACCTCGTAGCCCTAGTGGTCCTGGAACTCCCTAGTAGACCAAGCTGACCTTGAACTCAAAGTTTTGCCTGCCTTGTGCTTCCTGAGTCCTGGAATTAAAGGTGTGTATCACTACACCAAGCTGAACTCTTTTTAAAGGTGGAAAAATGGAGGCAGAGAGCAGGTAAGCTCTTGCCTGAGGTCACCAAGCTGTGAAGTGAGTTAGGACTGAACCCAGGTCTGGCTGGCTACAAAGCTCAGTGTATCAGGGTGGTAAGTTACACTGTGAGTGAGAAGCCCTTAACCTTGGCTGCAATACCCCAAAATAGCCCATGGGACCCCCACCTCCCAACCTAACAGAGACTGTCACATTTCCAGGTTTCAGATAGCCAAGGCCCAGAACTACATACCTGCACTTGAGGGTATAGATGTTGCCCACAAACTTGACCAGTGATGTCTGGGGGGGGCGAGGCACCAGGGAGGGGACTGGCCGGACCCGGGGTGGGGGTTGCCGCACCTCTTCCAGCTTCTGTTGCAGGTCATTGGCATCCTCACCACCCCGAGCTGCAGAGGCATCTGGTGGGCGGGCTTGTCTACGTTCAAATTCTAAAGCAGAGACAGAGATACTTGATGAACAGGAAGGCTAGGGCCCTGGAGATACTCCTGCTTTCAGTGAGCATAAGGAGACAGGGGTTTTGGGGATTCAAGACTGGACACCATACGTACAGGTAGAATGGCATATTGATAAGGGAAGGGGATTAAGCAACTGAGATGTAGTGGTTGGGTGAGCCCTAGAAGGTGCCTACTGCCCTCCCGTCCCTTCTCCACCAGTACTCACTGTTGATATTTTGCCGTTGGTGCTCCTCTGACTTCACGGTCCCGGGTGGTCTGGTTGCCAGAGGCCGTTCACCACTGTCAGCTGCCCTGCCAGCCTCAGGCCCCGGTTCCCCCCCAGCACTTCGGCCAACCAGGGACAGGCCCCCAGGTGCCAGCCCCAGGGGTGGCCGTTTGTCACTGTCACGGCCATGGCCAGCACTGCGGAACTTCTTGGTAAAGGGGCGGCCACTCTGGATGCAGCTTTGGTAGGCACCCACTTTCTGGGGCCGGTGTTTGATCCACTCACTCAGCGTCTCGATGGGAGAGCCGTTGACACACCACTCTGTCACACCGAACTGCCGAAGGTGTGCCCTCGCATGGCTGGCTAGGGCTTTGCGGTTTTCAAAGTAAAGGCCACAGAGCTCACAGCAGGCCTCGGTGGCTACAGACAGAGGAGGTTGCTTGTTCTAAGAGTGTAGGCATACCCAGGTGGCCTAAGCAAGTCAGGAGCTAATCCCACCTCCCACAGGGACCTTGCCTCAGGGGCCCTGCTTGCCCTAACAAATGCCATCCCAAGACCCTACCACCCACTGCTTACAGGAGTGGGAGGTCTTCTCGTGGAGAGTCTTTGCCTTGAAGGGCAGTTCAGTCTGGATGTAGGTCTTGGCCTTGACCTCTGCTGGGAGGAAGCGGTCCTCCTGTAGGGGCCGTTTGGTTGCCACTGGGCCCAGGAAGCTGGTGGTAGAAGGCTTAGCCCCTGTGATGGGCGACAGGCTGAGCTCCCGGGGAACCTGGGCCGGCCCAGCTCCTGGTTTTCCAGGCCGGCTAGCCAGGGGTGACAGAGGCAGTAGGGAATGCATAGCCCCAGGCGCTGCCGTCGGGGAGCCATCCTCAGCCAGAGCAGGAGCCAGGTCTCCAGCTGGAGGCTCTTTCTTGATGAGGCACAGCTTGGACTTCTTCTTCAGGATCTCTCGAAGTGTGTCAATGGGTGAGCCATTGACAGACCACTTAGTCACACCCATCTGGCGCAGGTGGGAGCGAGCGTGGCTGGAAAGGCCCTTGCGGTTCTCGAAGAACTCACCACAGAACTCGCAACGTATGTCACGTACTGGCTCTGCCCTGGATGCTGCAAGGGGTCCACGGTGGGGGAAAGAGAAGGAGGGAGTGGCTATGGGCAGGAAGCCTCTAAGCTCAAAGCCCAAGACAGTGCCAGCCCCTCCCTCCAGACTCCACTGAACTGTTACTTCATCTGGGCCACCAGAGGCACTTCATATATCCAGCCCTCCTATCTGTCATATTACCTCAAATTTTAGCTGGCTTCACAGGTCTCCCTGAATGAGGCTGGGCAAGCTACTTCCTCTCTCTGAGCCTGTTTCCTTCTCTGCAAGATGGAGATGAAAACCCCATCTCCCAATGTAGGTGGTAGGGACTAAAATCAGAAGGGTTCAGAGCACGTGGCAGGGAGCTGGCATATGTGCTCTAGAATGATGCCTCAGTCACACCTGTCTGCTTATAATGAACCCAAGAAGAATAAAATATTGTGACAGAGTGCCAGGGAAACTAGTAACAGTGACATGATAGCAATTATGATATACAAGGACCTTTTTGCAACCAGGCACCATGCTAAGTGCTTTATCGTACTTAATTCTCAATTATATAGACACAAGGCAGGGGATTATACTGATCTCCATCTTCCAAATGAGGAAACTTGCCCAAATCACTACCACATTATTGTGATATAGAGATCTTGACTGTGATTCCAAATGCCAAGTACCAAATAGCCAGGAATATCAGACACAGTTCAAACATTGAATGCCATCCCTTTATTCCAGCCAGTGGCAGGTATTACTAATGGATCTTTGCAACTATTCTCCCTAGGAATCTAGTTGGAGGCCACTACCAATTGGCCAAGGAGGACATTAATTACATGATTCTGCCTCTTCTGCACAAATAACAAACGGCAGCAAGTTCTATGTCCTCTGGACTTAAGTATCTTCATTCCAGTCCTGTGATCTATAAATACTCCTAAGGGGGTATAGGGAGGGGATCCAGCCAATCGGTCTACCTGCGCTACACAGGGTCGGTCACACTTACACAGGTTCAAAGGTGCCATATCTTCTCGAGGTGTGCCCCAGGGACCCTCAGAAGGGTGTGGCTCCCCATGCAGGGCCCCTGGCAACATCTCCCGCTTGATCTCTACTCTCATTTGTTCAGGTTTCAGTTTCTTGGGCAAGGAAGGAGTAGCAAGGCCTGAGAACATCTTCCGGGCCGTGGGAGGAGGAGAAGCAGTTGATGAGTGGCCCAGGGGACTGCCCGGTGGCGGTGGCAACTTCTTGGCCAGGGGTGAAATGTGACGATCCGAGGGACTGCGGGCTTCTAGTGAGCTGCCAGGACCTCCGCTACCCACCACCTTGGCTAGGGCTTTGGGGCTAGGCCCTGGTGGGTGGAGGTGTCCACCTGGCCTGGATTGGGTCCGTCTCTTCAGGATCTCCCGCAGTGTGTCAATGGGTGACCCGTTCACAGACCACTCAGTCACACCCATCTGGCGGAGGTGGGAGCGCGCGTGGCTGGAGAGGCCCTTTCGGTTCTCAAAGAACTCACCACAAAACTCGCAACGGATGTCTCTTGTTGGCTCTGGACCTGAAGCTGTAGCAGGAAGAAAAGGGACAGTTAAAATTGTGGGCACCATCAGGATAGTTACCTGCAGGAGTATCCTGGCCAGCTAGGTATGGGCAGCAATGTATCCATAAGCTAGGGTAGTAGTGGAAGGCAGGTGCAAGTGAGGGAGCTGGTAGGTGGGGTCAAACACTGGGTAGAGGCAAGGTAGGGGAGGGAGAGGCACCAGAGGCTAATAGGACCTTTGTCCTGGTATAGGGCAGTACCAATACTCCATAGCTTTGTGGGTCCCAACAAGGACAGGGCAGGAGACAGGACACAGCCAACCTAGGTGCCATATGCTTTTCAGACCCAGGGCACCTTCCACACCAAAAGGTGGGACCTTCCCCTTGGCCTTCGTTCTCAGGCAGGGTCATGGTGATAGAGGCTAAGACCAAGAGAGAGGTACCAGCAGCCCACTGCCAAGAAAATCTCTGGGTTGAGCCGGCCCACTGCCAAGGGCCCCTGTCTACTCCCTACGACAACAGGGAGGGAGTAGGGAGGGGGCCATGACCCCCCAGGGAGGGGCTCCAGGGCCCACAGGGAGGAAGGGCAGCTGAAGCGAGAACCTACAGAGGTTGAGAGGAGATGGCTCCACATCAGAGGCCCAGAAAATGTCGGCGGCCGAGAGATCCTGCTTCCCCCAGGGGATGGCCATACCCGAGGCCTTCAGCTTGGCCTTCTTGGCCGGCGGTGGGGGAGGGAGCAAGGAGAGGGCCGTGGAGGCAGAAGGAGGACGCCCCAGCTGGGCCAGAGCTCCCCGCCCGGGTGGGAGGCGGATCTGGAAGCCGTCCCTCCTGATGAGCCCGTGGAGCACGTCTATGGGGGATCCCTTGGCATCCGGGTCGCTGACGCCCAGGTGGCGCAGGTGGGCACGGGCGTGGCTGGACAGGCCCTTGCGGGTCTCAAACCAGGCACCACACAGCTGGCAGTCCAGCTCTCTGCCCCCGTCACTATCTAAAGCTGCGGAGACAAAACACAGGGGGGGTTCACGGCCGCCTCCTTGGTCGGCCCTAGGGGTTGAAGGCAGGAGGGTCTGGTGTGATTTTCAGCTGCCCGGGTGGTTAGGGGTCCAAGTTTTATGCTGCAGACATGTTTTTGTTTCTTTTTTTAGAGGTTTCAGGTAGCAGAGCAGCCTGTTCCCTGCCTAGCTCACTGGCACCAAGTGAAGGTAGAGGAGCTTAAGGATATAGTTCTGTGATAAATCTTGATGCTCCCTTGGAACTCTGATAGGGGAACTATGGAAGAAGACAGAGGTGAAGAGTAGGAGGCACCACCAGACTACCGAGCACCCCTACTCCTAAAACCACAGCAGATCCAATGCAAGCGGTTGCCAGAAAACACAGGTGTCACCAGGCTCTAATACCTGCCACATATGGGAAAGTACAACGGACACCTCAAAACCTGACTGCTGAACTTGGAGGGTTTCTTTCCAAACCCAACTTGCCAAGTGCAAGGCAGCCATAGCGGAGGGTCTCTATCTGTGTGCACCAACAGGGAGAAGCCTCGGCACACATGACCAGGAAACATGAAAAAAAAAAGGGCAGTGTAAGGACTTCCCTTCTGGTAGAGATTACTACCTATCTACCTGTATGATTCAAAATATCCCAGACTCCCACTAGGAAAGCCAGGTCCACAGGTACCCTGGTTACCTTCTCCACCCCACCATCAGGCCAGAGAAGGACAAGAGCGCCTCTCAAGTAGCAAGTAGGACCCTAGCAGGCTTAGACCTGTAGTAGGCCTCCAGGGGAAGATTGGCAGAATGGGAAAAAAAAAAAATCATCATCTCAGGACAGCCCAATAGGGGACCCAATGAGTGCCTCAATCAGTACTGACCTGGATGACCCACGATCTGGAGATGCCTCAGTTCCTACCCTGGGTCCTCCTCATCCAAGGACCATGTAATACCCAGCACCCCCCTCAGCTCCCAGTACCCACACTCACTGAGATTCAGAGGCCCCTCATCCTCAGACTGGGGCCATTGTGTCTTTGGGGAGGTCGGCCGGGGACTCAGGGATAGCTGGGGGCTCTTGTCTTCAGGATTCTTGGGTGTAGGAGATCCTGCCAGAGTGAGTGGGGCCTTCTTGAGGAGTGGAGAGCTGGATGGGTGGGCCAGGCCCTTGGCTGAGAAGCTAGGAGGTGACTTGATGGCTTTGTTGACAGGAGGGGCATCCAAAGGTTTGGCCAGGGTGAGCAGGCCAGGCCTGGCAGCCCCAGCAACCAACTCCTTTGGTGAGTTGGACTTCTTGGTCAGGCTAGGGGGCAGCCCCAGGGGAGCATCAGACAGGCCCTTCTGCTTCACCAGCTCGTAGAGAAGGTCGATGGGAGCACCACTGCTTTCTGACTCTGCGACCCCCAGCTGCCGCAGATGTGAACGTGCATGGCTGGACAGGCCCTTTCGTGTCTCAAAGCAGGCACCGCAGACCTCACAGGTGGTCAGGCTCTGGGCTGGAGGGTGAGATGGAGGCCAGGATGAAAGGCCATGAGGTCTTGCAGGTATACTGACCCATTCTCCTCCCCTTATCTAAGTTCAAAGGAAGTGTTCTGCTTCTGTCAAATCTCTTTGGTCGTAACAATTCTAATTTGGTGGGGGTTAATATTTCTTGTTTGGAAGTAAGGAAACTGAGGCTCAGAGAAGGGAAGAGTTGTGTCCAAGGGTGCACAACAGGAGGCTGGACCCTCTGTTGCCTAGCCAGTGGGGATGTCTTTCAGACCTGCAACATACCAGGATGCCCTGGCAGCATGCTTACACAAATGCATGCATGCACACACATACATCACATATGGAGCTAATATCCAACCTACTCACTGTAACTCAATGCATACTTCAAATGCTAAGTCAGAGGTCCCAGCCATGGCCCTGCCCACTCCCCATCTGCTTCTTGGCCTCCTTGCCCAACTTCAATGATGCAAAGGCGAGTTTGGTTTTGCTCATCTTAACACACGTAGGAACTAGTAAGATGCTTATCATTACTCTCAACAACCTTGTTGTCTACAGAAAAACAAATAGGTATCATATGAAAGCTCAAAACTAACAAGGTTGGCTAGTGACGTGGGTTTGAATTTGATCGCTTACCCACCTTGCCCACTGCTTCCCTGGATGCCCCTTCTTCACCCAGTAAGGTAGTAGCCGAGGGCCATATGGCCAAAGCTATAGAAACTCAATGTAGAAGACAGCTGGGTGTCTATCTCCTTGGTGCCTTATATAATGCCGGAAGGAAGATGAGGGCCAACCTGGGGACCCATGGTAGTCGGCCAGGCCAGACAGTGCTTCTGTCAGCATGACTATGCTGGCCAGCAAACATGCCTTGTTGCTTGGGCCACTCACCCTTGAGGTCTGGCAGCTCCTGTTTGCTGCCATGAGGAACCTCTGCAGCCACTTTGCTGCTCAGCCGACTGGCCACCTGCTCCAGGGTCCCAGAGACAGGCAGGCTCTTCTTTGGGAGTAAGGGAGACCCCAAGTCCATGGCCACCATTGTGTTTTCCTCAGAACAAAGGCCTGTGGGGTGGAGGAGACAGGCTCAGCCCAATCAATAGTCAGGCTGTCCATCCCAAGAACGGGACTGAAAGAACTAAAAGTACTTCTTCCTCATCCTTGACATCTGCTCTCACTCCTGGAAGCCATTAGTTCCATGAGAGCTGAGGATGTACCCATAAACCCCCACCGCAGCACAAAGCAGAGACACTGAGATTGTTCAATGACAGGAGACAAACAGTAGCTTCAGTCCAGCAGAAGGCTGACTGGTCTGAGAACACATTTCAGCTGAGACTCCTATCTGAGGTCATCTTAAGAGATAATGCCTCTCTAGGTAGAACTTATAAGGGGGTGAAGGGTAAAAACAGTCAAAAGAGACAAAGACCAGAGTTGGAGGCCAGAGAGGCAAGGCAGAAAAAGCAAGAAGCTAAGGACACACAGGGAGGGAGGAACCTCCACCAACCAAGGGAGCTGGAGCTTCAAATACAACAGCTAGTCCCAGCAGTAGAACTGTAAATGGGACAAAGGAAGAATCTGGAGCCTGGGCAACTAACTCGGGGACAGCCAGAGTGATGATGACACAAGTTTGCACAAACTTTCTTAGGCTTCGAGGGAGGACGCCTTCTCAGGTAAGAGGTACGCGGAGAAGGACTCAAGGGTGGTTTTCTTAGTCTAAGTTTCCATTAAAAGGGGTAGGAATGGGGGATACCGGGAGGAGATGAAGTCGAATTCTGAACAACAGCTGAGGATGAAGAACTGTGTGTCAGATGGGCTTCGGAGACGACCAGTAGAATGCAATAGGGCAGGGGGCTAGGAAGGTCGCTCCCTGCTCAGTCTGAGTCCCACAGAGGCAAGAAGATAGGCCAGGGGGCTACCGAGATCATGACACCGAGTACTTTGTCAAAGTCTCCAGGTAGAAGTGGGCGCGTCTGTCAGATGGGGCAGGGCCAAAGGTGGTTTTCCACACCGAGGGGATCGGAACCGTGACAACTGGGAGCTTCTGAGACTCCAAAAGAGGCAGGGGACTTCTGTCAGAGCCGGCGAGCGTCCTGAGGAGCAGCGGCAGAGTGCTTCCGAAGCCTGGGACCCTCCAGGAGGCTGAGGGAGGCCCAGGGCCCGAGCGCCTGGGGGTGGGGGAGTGCCACAGAGACCGGACGGCGGGTGTGCGGGAGCGGCGGCACACGCGGGTGGGACGCCGACTTTCCCCTCCCGAACCCCTCCCCTCCGCCAACTCTTACCCGGCGCGGGCGCGGGCACGGGCCCGGGACCCTGCTCCGGCTCGGCCTTGGGCCCGTCCCGCGAAGGCGGCGGTGGCGGCGGAGGCGGGGGCGGAGGCGGCGGCGCCGGGAGAACCACTGGGCCTGGACTCGGGGGACTTGGCGAGGGCGCCCCCGTGGTCGCGCGCTCCCGGGCACCCCCCGCGCGCGGCCCCGCCGCCGCCTTGCTCTCCGCTTTTGTCACTCGGCACTGGGCGGTGGAGGCGGCCATCTTGGCTCCGGCGCACGCGGGGCGGCCGCCCCAGGCGAGAGCAGCGGAGCGCTGCGCGCCGCTACCGCCGAGCGTGCTCTGCTCCGCCCCTCCGGGCGCACCCAGGGCAACCTGAAGAGCGTCGAGCGCCTCGAGCGAAATGCTCTGGGCGCTGAGGAGCTGACTTGGAAGCTCTTGGGAGCTGCCTGGAGCGCTAGGGCTCACGCACACAGGTCAAGCTTCCAGACGCCTCCAGCAACCGCCCTAGACCGTGATCCGCACATCCCTACGGCTAGAAAGGGAACACTCCAGTCACACACATTCACCTCAATATTAGCACTCAGAATTAGAACCCTGACAGCAGAGCTAGGACCTGCCTTGAAACCCTGTCGCTTTCTTTTTTCTTACTCAAGGCAAACCTTCTAGAACAACTCTGAAAGACAATAGATCCTTGACCACGGTGATCCTCCCCATCCCCCACGTCACCCTGTTATCTATAGCTGATCTTGGATAGAGCAGTCCCGCCATCCAAGAAACTCAGTCCCTCCTTACCTACGATTCTAGCACCCCACACGCTCCCGCCCCAACTTCAAACTGCAGCGTCCAGCTGTTCCTTGACAGATGGGTGGAACCAGAATCTGACCGCTGCCCCGCCTCCAACCTGGTACCCTCCCCTTCTGGCTTACTTGGCAAAAGGGGAAGAACCTACTAAAAGAACTGCCACGCAGGGCCACTGCCCCAACCTGAGCCTGATTTGGAACATCCTTACTTTGCAAAGTTAAGATAATTTCAGCTACTCCTTATCCCCCCCATCTTCATGTGTTCCCTAAACAGGCCATAACTCTCTCCTCCCCTTACATAAAGCCAAAGCAAAGCCGACTCCACTTCCTCACACCCTAGAGTTTGGGCCAGCTCCCTCTGGGAGGTGACACACTAATTTTTTTTTCATGAAAATATTTTGGTCGTAAGTGAATTTGGCTGTTCGGAACTTGGTCTCATCCTTGGGAGTGTCTGGCTCAGGTGCCAGAGAAGAAATGTGAGCATGATATGCAGGCCTGCGCTGGGATAACACAGAAAAAGGGGTCAGAGCTGGAGCTCCCATAGATTGCTTTCCACAGATATAGATATCCTTAGAGCTGGCTCTACCTTCCAGTCATCCCTAAGACATTACAAACCAAATCAGGTGGAAAAGCTGAATCACCAGCAATCTTTACCAAAGGCAAAAAGCCCCATGTCCCATTCCTCTGCCTTTCTCTGAGATATGGCTTCAGTCAGTCAACAACCTATCTGTTGTGCCTCAATTTCTTTCTTGCTCAAGGAAGAGATGATTTTTTTTTCAAGACAGGGTTTCTCTGTATCTTTGGAGCCTGTCCTGGAACTCGCTCTGTAGATCAGGCTGGCCTCAAACTCACAGATATCTACCTGTCTCTGCCTCCTGAGTGCTGGGATTAAAGGCATGCGCCACCACTGCCCAGCAAGAGATGGACTTTTGACATCCCCACCCTGTCCTTTGAAAATTTTCAAGTGTCTTTACATGGCTTACAGATGGGACGGTGGATTTGGCCAAGTCTAAAATACACATCTAGACAGGAGCCTGGAAACTGTAGGTAGAGGAACCGTGGAAGAAAGCCAGTTCCTGTACCCTACATTAATTCTGCCAGTTTAGATGTGTTTCACTCCTCAGAGCCAAGGAGTTTGAATTTTACTCAACTACACTTCACAGCTCAGTTCTCTGACTCCAACTTTATTTCTTGAGACAGGGTCTCTTCCTGTAGCCTTGGCTATCCTAGAACTCAGTAAGTACACCAGGTTGGCCTTGAACTCAAAGAGCCACCAGCCTCTGTCTCCAGAGTGCTGGAATTAAAGGTGTGTACCACCACGTTTAGCTGAGTTCTTTGTCTTTTAAAAGCTCAGAATGTCAAGTTTTGCAAGGCAGGTCCTTCACTTTTCCTCTAATTCTGCTGTGCCCACCCTGTAATTTAACACCAAACACCGATTCTAGATTTCAAGACACCACCAAACAAGAAGCTCAGAAGTCCAGCTCTGCCTGTATGTGACTGGAACAAAGCAAACAATTCACAGTTTCTTTGAGATAAATACTCAATGATCCTAGGGCTAGGAACATAGCTTAGTGGTGAGGGCATTTGCCTAACATGCATGAGGCCCAGGGTTCCATGCCCAGAACATCAAAGCAAGATAAAATAATCTTTTGCCCTACCAGCTTTTTTTTTTTTTTTTTTTTGGCATATCTGAGATGACAAAGGTTGAAGCCTTAGTACATGCAATTGCTTGAGTATGGGAAGGGTTTGTCAGAGTGGCTGGACAGAACTGTCTGAGTCTAGAGACTGAACCAGACTAGGGCTTTGCCCATGCTACCATTCTACCACTGAACCACATCCCCAGCTAGAGTCTGGATTCTAGATCTGTACTACCCACTTCAGTAAGATCACCAGTGGATCAGTACTAGTCATATTTTAAGTGCTCAATGGCTACATGTAGCCCATGGTGATCCTCCAGCCAGCACAGACTGTTAAAGACTATTTCTGACATCTGACAAAGTTCTATTGGACATAGTATTCAACATAGGAGATTTTCCCAGAACAAAGAATTTGCTGCCCAACTACCTGGATTGCAAAGCTTAGCTCCCTCTAACTATGTAATTTGGGGCAGGTAAATTAAGTTCTCTGTGCCTCAGATTCCTCCTCTGTAAAATGGATATGATGAAAACACCCACTTTCACAGGGTAGTTGTAAGGAGTTCAATGGCTTTGTGCTTGAAAAGTGCCATTGCTTCTAGAAAGAACTCACTGAGAAATCGAATTCAGAAAAGGCCATGAACAAGTCCTTGACTAAAACAGAAATTACCCTTATGTCGCAATATAGTGGTGGTAAAATTTGTTAATATGCTTTTTTTCTTAAAAAAATAAGGTCTGACTGTTTCGCCTAGCTCAGGCCTGGAGTTTGCTATGCGGTTCAGGCTGGCCCTGAGCGTCTTACCTGAGTGCTAGAATTACAGACAGATGAAATGCTTCCGAGAAAGCAGAGTAGACACCCTCCAACTCACCCATCCATCCCTCTGAAGCCCTGGGGAAGGGGAAGGGCTCCAGTCTGGCCTGTCCCCTCCCCTTACCATCTCCGTAGATTGGCCCAGGGTCCTCAGCCCAGGTGGGTGGAAAGGGCATGGTCAGAGGTAAACGTGGCCGTCGTGAAGTCAGAAAGCTTCCAGGTGGCTCACGGCCCAGGGGACTGGGGGGCAACTCAGCTGCTGAGGTGGCTAGCAACTCCTGCAGGATGTTGATGGGCGAGATGGTAAGCTCCCAGTTGGTGATGCCAAAGTCACGTAGATGGGCCCGGGCATGACTGGAAAGGCCAGCTCGAGTATCAAAACCAGCCCCACAGAAGTCACATCGCATCAGGCTAAAGGTGCCCGGGTCGAAGTTAGCCACTGCAGAAAAAAGATACAGCGTTCTTGAGATGGAGTAGTGGTGAGGGGAGCCACTCTCCATTCCAACTCTACCTCCTTCCCACAACTTCCCCGCTTCTACAGATCACCCTGGAATGCCTGCCTTCCCTTCTGTTGTTGATGCTTCTGCTTGACCCGAAACTCTCAGCTTGTGCACCCTCCCCAAACCAGACACTCCAAGAAATCTCACTTCCAAGACCTCTGTTTGCACATCAAGCAGCATTAGGGACCCCTTTCTAGAAGAGGCTTCTCTGAATTTGCAATATGAGAGAGAGTACTGGATAGATACTCTCTCTGTGTCTACCTCTGCTTGGCATCGCTCCAGTATTATACATTAATTGTAGGCTGTATGAAAAAACGGACAAGGAGAGGATGGGATGCCCAAATCTGGGATCCTCTCTGAGCCCTCAAGGTAGAGTTAGGGTTTTTTTTCTCAGTCCTGGTCACTTGATGTCATACTGCCTAATTTCTTAGCTGTCTACCACTTACCCGACACTTCAGCATCTCTCTCTCTCTCTCTCTCTCTCTCTCTCTCTCTCTCTCTCTCTCTCTCTCTCTCGTGTGTGTGTGTGTGTGTGTGTGTGTGTGTGTGTGTGTNCTCTCTCTCTCTCTCTCTCTCTCTCTCTCTCTCTCTCTCTCTCTCTCTCTCTCTCGTGTGTGTGTGTGTGTGTGTGTGTGTGTGTGTGTGTGTGTACTCTCATTCACTCAAGCACCAAACTAGCACCTTAAGCACCAAACTAGCACCTTCCCCAAGTGGACCACCCAGTGTGCTTTCCCTAGAGGCAGCCCTCTGGAATCAGAACCTTTTTTTCCTTGAAATCTTCACGCTGCACAGGGGCCCCACGCTCTGAAGCCCACCAAGAGTCCTTTTATTTGGTGTGGGCCATGAGTTCTAACAGATCAGAACTGTTGTCTGGCTCACTCCAGAACACAGAGGACCCAGTTTAAAGAACATTTACTGCATGAACACATCAAATGGAATTATCTGCCTGTGGAATATATAACGCCTTCCTCCAGCTGTCATTGTGATCAGGGCACTGGGGCATCCCTGCACATCCACCAACATTTGGTGACAACACTACCCATGGCTCCCAGGTCTCTCAAGAGGGGAGGCCCCCAATTTCACCCTGCAGGATGCTAAAGCAGGATTCACAGTGGGGGTGGCTAAGTCTGCTCTCCAGCTCTGTGCCTCCCAGGCAAGGGGAGAGGGAGATGGATTCTCAAAGCAAGGCCGATGCCCTACCTTTTTTCTTTTTCTTCTGGAAGGAAAACCTGCGTTCAATTGCCTTCACCTCCTCTGCAGAGATAAAATGCCGAACATTGTAGCTGACACCCACGCGGTTCAGGTGGCCTCGGACATGGTTGGCCAGCCCGATGCCATTGTGGAAACGATCAGGACAGTAGGGGCATTTCCGTTCCTCATGCTTAAGAGCCATGGCCGTATCCTCTTCTAGAAGTGTGTCCAGACCCAGTGATCCACCCAAAGGTGTATCTAGGAGCAGGAAGTCCAGGGGGTGGGTGTTCCCCAGCCCCAGTTCCTCAGGTGGTAGCTTTGGGGATGCCTGGCTGGCCGCAGCCATGACTTGTGACCTGAGCTTTGCCACCAGAACAATGGGCACCATTCCTTGGAGCTGCTGCTGCTGATCCTGTGAGGCCTCAACTGCCTGCAGAGCATCTTGGAAAGTCTGCTTCAACTCTAGGGCTGGCTGAGGGATGAGGCTAGAGATGGATGAGGGTGGAAAGGCCCCATTTTCAGAAGTAAAATCCATTTCAGAAGTCAGCACTACGTCTTCATCTTCTTCCTCCTCTTCACTCCAAGGGCGACTCTTGTCTTCCATTCTCTGCAGCTGGACAGTGCTTTTGTTTCTATTGAGTTGAATGGAGTAGGAAGCAGATGCCATAGGGGAAGGAAAGGCCAGCTTTCCAAAAGGCCGCTGGCCTGAGTTCAACAGTGGGAAATCTCTCATGCCTGGCTGCTGATGGTCTGGGCCAAAGGCTAGGCCTGGGTCATATCCAGCAGGGTTCTCCTGCCACATAGAGGCCAAGAGAGGCTCAGATTTGCCAAAATAGTCCATGGTGGCAGTGTCAGGGAAGTGGACGTAGGCATCCTGGCTAGTACCTGGCTGGCTAGTGAGGTTCTCCTCAAAGGACTCGCCATGCTCCTCCCACTGGGCATGGGCATGCACTAGCCTTATGTGCTCCCTGAGCAGACTCTTGCTAGATGCCGTGAAGCCACAGTAGATGCAGGTATTGAGGCCTGGGGAGTCTCCATAGGAGGGATAGACAAAGGTGTTAGCATCTATGACTGGGTTGCCACCCCTGAAAGGTTCCTTGGCCTGCCTGCTGGGCAGTACCTCACGGATATGTAGCTTGGCATGCTGCACGAAGGCTCTAGAGGAATTGGTGCCAAAGACACACTTGGGGCACTGCAGCCGTGCTTCACGGCCCTCATCACCTGGAAATCGCTTAAGCTTTTGGATTTCTTCGATAATCTTCTCCCGGGAAGCCTGGTGCAGCTGCCAGTGCTGCTCCAGGGCAGTAGGCTCTGTGAAAGCCCAGCCACACTCACTACAGGCCAGCGGAGCCAGCTCAGCTGGGGGCTCCTGGCCTGGTGCTCGGCGGTGCTGGCTCATGTGTTCTAGGAGGTGTTCCTTGTGCTTGAAGTAGATGCTGCACTCAATGCATGGAAACACAGCCGGTTCTTCCTCCTCCTCCTCCTCATGGCTGTCCACCCCATCAGCGACTTCCTGCAACAGTTCACACAAGTATGGCTCTGTCTGGACTGGGGACAGTAAGGGCTGCAGTCGCTCCACAGATGCTTCAGAATTCACTGTCCAGGTCTGTGTGGCCACTTCTGAGGCTGACGTGTGGAGTCCCCACTCAGAAGGCTGGGCCAGTCCCACAAAGTCCTCTAGGTCCTCTCTGGTACCCATAACCTCCATGTCCAGTGTCTTGGGAGTGTCATCCACTGGCACAATTACCTTCCTGAAGGAAGTGACAGTTGGTGGCTGGACAGGGAGGTCCAGGTGTAACCCTGGATCCTTCAGTGGCCCCTGCTCATCTGCATCTTGGAGCCAGTCAAACTTGTGATGGCTTGGAGGGTATTTCTCTAAGAGCTTCAGTTCACCCTGGTGGTGCAAAAACTTTCTAGAGCCCTTGAGCTTGGCATGGGGTTTCATAGTTCTCACAATAACTGAATCCTCGAACCTCTGCTCAGACCGGATGCCCTCCCCGGCCTCCTGGACCATGGGGTGCTCCCAAGACCCCTGAACATCAAGGGAAGCAGGGAAGGGGCCCAGAAGATAGGGTGGTGGGGAGCCCGGCTGAAAGTCCAGGCTGTCTCCATCCCAGTAGCTGCAAGGAAGTGCCAATGGGGATAGGTTAGCATGAGCCTCAGCTTCCCTCCCTAGGTAGTAGTGATAGGGTAGTAGTCTTCCTAGGCTTGCTGGAGCAGTTCCTTGAAATCCAGCTTAAGGGTGACTGTGGAGAGGCTGGGAGTAATAGGGTAAAGGTGAGGCAGTCCATCAAAGCCAGGTTTAATTCCTAGAGTGCACCTGTCTGTACAGCCCAGCCCTGTTGCATCATTGGGGAAATGTGCAGAGACCACAGGTTGGGGGATAGAGCCTCAAGAGAGCATCCCCAAATCTGGTGGTACAGTCAACTCTCACCTTTCCCCAGGGAGGATCCAAGGCTCTGACCTGGGCTCCAAGTTGCTTCTGTCTTGGTCCTCCCCAAACTGGCGATTTTGTCACATCTCTCCCCCAAATTTGGTGAAGGTCAACTTTGTGGCAGGACAGCTCAAAGGATGAACCTCCTCCCCTCTTGGAGGGGCAGAGTCAGGAGTGACTAATGGTTCCAATGACTCTGACCTTCCTGGGTGGGAGATAGGGCTGGGAGTTCAGAGCAGATGAGCAAAGTGTTCTCTGGGCCTCAGTTTTCCAATCCTAAAAATGGAGATGATTTCCGAGTCAGGAATCTTGTCTTCCTTATATAATATCTAAGGAACTTTCTGACAGTTGTCACCAAGGAAAACTATCACACAAGGCAGGTGCTTATTTAAAAGCTTGCCAACACAGGGGCTACGACCCTACAACAAGATATAGGGTAAAGACAGATATAATTCAAGTGCTTAGGAATCACCTGATACCTGGTAAGCCTTGGGATGGACAGAACTTTTTCAGAGGACACAATGTTTCACTATGTAGCACTGGCTGGCCTAGAACTCATTATGTAGACTAGGCAGACCTCAAACTCACAGGGATTGCCTACCTCTGCCTCCTGAGTGCTGGGATTAAAGTTGTAGCCACTACACCAGGTTCTCACACTTTTTAAAATATAAGTATTCCTGATCAGTTCTCTCTTCATTTCCCCCCAGTGCTGGGAATCAAACCTAGGACCTGGTACACATTAGGCAAACACTCTACCATGGAACCACATCCCTAGACCTTCTCCCTTTTTAAAAATTTGAGATGGGATCTTGTTAAATTATGCTAGCTTTGCACTCACTCTGTAGTTCAGTCAGGTTTTGAACTCAAGACCCTCTTCCCTAACCCTCTGGAGTAGCTGTAGATTATAGGTCTGTACTACCAGGATAGGCCAATTAATTTGAGACAGGGTTCCATTATGTACCCCAGACTGGTATTGAACTCAAGACTGGCTTGTTGGGCTGGAGAGATGGCTCAGCGGTTAAGAGCATTGCCTGCTCTTCCAAAGGTCCTGAGTTCAATCCCAGCAACCACATGGTGGCTCACAACCATCTGTAATGAGGTCTGGTGCCTTCTTCTGGCCTGCATACACACAGACAGAATATTGTATACATCATAAATAAATAAATAATTAAAAAAAAAGACTGTCTTGTTTTAAATTCCCAGGTTCTGGGAGAATAGTATGTGCCATCGTGCCCACATAAGCATATACAACACACACACACACACACACACTTCTTTGAGATAGGGTCTCAGTGGTCCATTCTAGCCTTGAATTCACTATGTAGCAGAGGAGGATCCTGAACTCCTGACTCTCTTGCATCTCCCTCATGAGTTCTGGGATGACTGATGTACGCCTCCCTTCATTTTAAGGGATTCTGCCTTCACAAGATGGGGGTGGAGGGGAAGACTGATCACACCCATGGACCAGGTGAGGAAACAGGTAGTACAGACAGGCTAAGTGTACGCCATAGTGCCCTCTCTGAGCCTCATCGGTGCCATGCAATATGGAAAGTGCCACCCTCTCAGTGCTGTCGCAAGGAGTCAGTGCGCTGAACTGAGAGCCAGAACATAATAGTTAGTATTCATTTCTAGACCTGTTGTTAATCTTGAGATTATCATAATTATATATTAGATCCACCAACTCTTTAATAAAGAGTAGCAAGGTTGGGCTACAGCTCAGGGTTAGATGGTAGAGCACTTGCATTGACCTTGTACGTCCTTGCTCCTTTGAGTTTTGTCACCAGCACCATAAACAAACAAAAGAATCGGCATGATCCCTGTCCTTTCCCTGCTCCTTGAGTTCCCAAGGCGAATTTGTGAAACATATCTGTGGCAGCGAACTTTCTCATCTCATTTTGTAGATGAGAAAACTGAGGCAATCTAAGCATCACTTAACAGAGAGACTGGACTCCAAGAGTCCAGTGTACAGACCTGTCCCTTTCTGGCCTGGCTCCTGGCAGGGGTAATGAGAGTTGACCTTCTGTGTTGCTATCAGACCTCCTCCCTTACCCCAGCACACACCCGGGGGGCTGGTCTATGGGGAGCCACCTCCTCCTGCCTGGCCTCTTGATTCCCTCCTATCCCCTTCTCATTCCCCAGAGGGCTTTGATGGACCCTAGACACTCCTGCTCATCCCCTGCCCTACCTGAGGTCAGGGCCAGCGTGGCACTCACCAGCTGCTGATCCGATGGGTGGCGGAGGTGGCACGGGGGAGGGCTTCGCTGAGGCCAGGATGGGGCTGCCCATCTGCAACAGAGAGGGGAGACCCTGAGGGGCTGGGGTCCCTCTGGCCAGGGCCGGGGTTCCCCTGGCCGGGGTCCTCCATACCTCAGCTCCAAGAGCCTGTGGGATATCTAAGAGGGGCCCTGTAGGCCTCCAACCCTATCCCTCAGAGGCTTCTGACCTTTGTATTTGTTCCCTGAAAGGAGGTTCTCTCAAGGAATTCCCTTAGGTCTCCTGGAGGACCCTAGGGACTTGCTGCCTTTCAGGCTTCCTGACATGCAACAACCAGGGTAGTGTTTGTCTGTTTCTTCATTTTTAAGTCATACCCTGGGAAAACTCATATGCTTCTAATTCTAGCTACAGGAAAAAGCTAAAGTCCCACCTGCCACAACAATGACACACATATGAGATCTGGGTCTTTCTTGGTTTCACCAACTTCACTTGCCTTTCCTGGGCCCTCGCTGCTGTGACCCAATTGCATTCTCCCCCAACTCCCATCCCTATGAAGCTTTGAGTCCTAACTCTCTCTGGCCTCTGCCACCCCCACCCGTGTGTGTGTGTGTGTGTGTGTGTGTGTGTGTGTGTGACAGTCTTACTGGGCAGCCCTGTCCTGTCCTGGAACTTGCTCTATAGACTAGGCTGCCCTTAAACTCACTGAGATCCTTCTGCCTTTGCCTCCTGAATGCTGGGATTAAAGGTGTGCACTACTATGCCCAGCAGTTGCAGGACTTTTCCAACTGCACTTGGTACTTCTTTGACTACTTATTCAAATGAGATATTATGATTGTCTCTTTTTTTAACCTAAAATTTATTTTTGTGCTACTTTGTTGGATTTCTGTTGGTTGGTTTTGATTTTATCTGTCTGTCTGTCTGTCTTTCTGTCTGTCTGTGGGCACAGGGTCTCATTTGGCTCAGGCTGGCCTTAAATTCAATGTGTAACTGAGGATGACCTTGAACTCCCGATCTGCCTCTATCTTCCAAGTGCTGGAACTACAGTTGTGTTACAGGTGTGTATCCCTATGCCTAGTCTTAGTTTTGCCTTTGAGACAACGTCTTTCTTTCTTTCTTTCTTTCTTTCTTTCTTTCTTTCTTTCTTTCTTTCTCTCTCTCTCTCTCTCTCTCTCTCTCTCTCTCTCTCGCTCTCTCTCGCTCTCTCTCTCTTTCTTTTTTTTTTGATTTTCAAGACAGGGTTTCTCTGTAGCTTTTTGGTTCCTGTCCTGGAACTAGCTCTTGTAGACCAGGCTGGCCTCAAACTCACAGAGATCCGCCTGCCCCTGCCTCCCGAGTGCTGGGATTAAAGGCGTGCGCCACCACCACCTGCTCGACAAGGTCTTTCTTAAGACCAGCTAACCTCAAAACTTACAGTTCTTCTGCCTCTTGCCTTCTAAGTGCTGGGAAAATAGGCATGAGTCACCACACCCAGCTTTGTTTTGCTTTTGAGACAAATCTTGCTACAAAGCTCCTAGAAGCCATTATACTGCCAAGCTTGTCTTTCTTCCATCCATTCTCCTGTCTCTTGCCTTCTGAATACTGTGATTACAGGCTTGTGCCACCATGCCTGGCATCTGCTTTATTTATTTTTTAGCTCTCCCAGATATTGCCAGGTTCTCTCTATGGATAACTGCATGTCTGGGTCCCCTGTAAGCACATAAGCCCCCTGAGAACTGAGACATTTGCAGCCTCATTCATGGCAGCATTCCAGCACCTGGCATGCAAGTACTAAACGAACACATGCCAGATGATGAGTGGGGAGCCTGGCCACCCTGAGCCACACATGGCCCATGCCTGCCTTCTGGACCCGTTTCCAGGCCTAAATCCTAGAATGGAATCCCTTCTTGGGAATGCCCACCACCTCACAACAACACAGATAGAGCCAACTCTCCATTATCCACCTGTAGAGCCAATGCCTGGAGCCACCACAGGAATCCTGGCCCATGCCTCTACCCGCCACGCTTGCCTGACATGGCAAGCATGCCAAGAAGGGAGTAAGCCAATTGCTTGGGCCAAGGTTAACACGCTGGGGGAACTTGTGCCCTGGCCAGGGCCTGACAGATGCAATTGCTGGATCAACCTCAATTTGAGGATAGTCCAGAAAGGGCGAGGGCTGGCACAGATTCTTCCAATCCCCCACCGTCCAATTTTCCCTGGGAACTGAAAGCTGACCACTGGGGACAGAAGAATGAAAATGAGGACGGGTGGTCAGGAAGGTGGGGTCTGTCTGTTGAACCTGATGGAAGGGCCTGTTACAATGGCATGGCCTCTAAAATGTGGGGCAGGAGCACAAAAATTTGCATATCCTAGGGCAGAGTGGTTTTAGTGTTGACAGTTGGATGCGGGGGTGCTTCTCTGGGCTGAGGCACTTCTGCATTGCTGCAGGATGATCAGCAATGTCCTTGGCATCTACACACCCACAAGACATTAATACCTACCTCTCCTGCAATCATGTCATCTGAAAATGTCTCTACACATTCCTAAAGTGTCCCCTGTGGAACCTGAGTGTCCCCATTTGAGAACCACAGAGGTAGACCCACAGGAAGGAGGACATTCTTGGATTTTAAGGACTTAAGTTATAATGGGGTGCTAGAGAGGATAGTGGGGGCTAGGAAAACCAATCATAAGAAACAGGTTCTCTCCTGGATACATCACACAGTAGAGCTAATCAGGAGAGGGTGACCAATTAGTGGTTAGCCAGCCCTAGTACAGCCTAGAGATGTGGGTCTGAGGGTCCCAGGTGTCCTGTTTCTGAAATTCTGAGTGTCCCAGATTTGATGGCTGTGTGCAATGGCTGTTGTCAAAGAATTCCATGAGCCGGGGGGCACACTGGCCTCTTTGTCTGAGCAGCTCCAATGAGGCTCCTATTTTTAGTGGCAGCAACTTTTGAGGAAGGAGAACAAGCAGGGTTTGTAACTGAGACACCTTGGAGGTGGGGGCTTTGCCCAGAAGCCTCCACACTGAAGGGGATCCAGAAGCCCCTGTGGGTCACATGAGGCACCTGGGATGCAACTCTTGAGTCCGTGGCAGTGCCGGAATCCCTCACTGGCTCCTGCTATATGGGGTTCCTGAGACAGCTTACAAATGAGAGGAAAGAGTGTCCATGATCCACTTAGACTCTAAGCCAGGCATCTTGCAGCTTGACAGAGTAGCCAAGAATCCATACTTTGATGTCAGAGAGTTCCAAGTGTAAAACTCAGCAGTGTGATCAGAAGTTGCCTTCCAGGCCCCAAGTCTCAGTTTCCTCCTCAGTACAATGCAAACAGACAGGAACCCAGCTTCAAGAGGCCACTGATGAGGGCTAATGAGATCACAGGAAGAATTCCATCCAGAGAAATAGCGATGTGTGGAGGGGGAGGAGGAGGTAAGTGTTCTGTAGTGTCACGGCTGTCTTGATGATGTCCTGGGGTGGGAGATGGAGGCTACACTTGCAGCCTCAGGCTTGCTTTCTCTGCGCTCTGGTTCATTCCCTTCAGGATCCCGAAATGATACATTCTTTGTTCCCAGGACTCCTGTCCTCCAAACAATGGCAGGCCATGCACCAGACTCTTCACTGATCTGAGTGGAACATGTAAATTCCACAAGACTTTTCTGCACCTGTGAAGCCCACCTCAGAGGTATATGGGACTGCAATGGAACTTCAGATGGAACTTCAGACTGGGTCCCAACTGATAGCCATAATGGAAGACAGAACAGGTAGTGGGCATATCCTTGTCCAGGTAGAGAAGTTTGGGGTGTCATTCCTGGGATCCTTGAAGGGTTCTGAGGGCTGCATGGGGATGAGGGAGTGCCCAGGCTTCAGGACAGAATAGCAGCCTCAGAGGCTGTACCTATTTATAGACATCACAAGACTCCCGAGGCAAGTGTCTAGTCTATGAAGGCGGGGGGGGGGGGGGGGGGGGTCAAGCAGGCTGAGAGGGCAGTGGGAGAAACATCCAGGCCTTCTCTAACCTCCATGATTTGATCTTGTCAATGCAGCCACCCCCACCTGTGCTCCCATTTGCTCAGGGAACCCATTGAGGATGGGTTTTGTCCTCCTTGGTGGCTCCTTACTCCTCCTACCTAGGAGGTACACACATGAATCCCTGGTTGCTCTGCAGTCAGATTTGGGGTGGTGAAGACACACACCTACCTACCTTCCCCACCTCTCCAGCCTGGGTTATCTGCCACATGGAGAAAAAGTGCCAGTCCCTTGGAATTTACAGATTTCTCAGATTCCTACAGAGTCAAGACCCCAGTCCTGCCCTGGCTAGCTGTGTGACCTGGGATAAAGTCCTGCTGCTCTCTGGGTCCTGAGGATGGGACTGCTAAGGGATAACCCTTTACCCTCAGAATTTGTTACTCACCATCTTCCTGGCACCTCAGACTGGCAGGTGCCAGCAGTCCCCTTCAAACCTTTACAAGTCAGGGCTCTCTCTCGCTAGATACCTTCTGCTTTTTGTAGTGTTGCTTCCTCATCATCCTATGTCTTGGTTCATGTTTCTCTTCCCTGCCCCGGATAAAGGGGCCCATGACAGCAGGGATAGCATGTTCCTGGTCCCCTCCTTACTTGATTCTATGAAGGTAGGGTTATAAATACTGGAGCATCATAAGAAGTGCTGCCGGGTAGGGGTAGATCAAGGAGCTTCAAAAGTACAGAGAGGGGGCTATGGGTAAAGGGATCTGGGAATGTGACTGAGTACTTCCCTAACTTTTTGGGACAACAAAGCAAAACAGAACACAAGAAAGAAAGCAGCAAAGTGAAAAAAGAAGAAAAATACTAAAAAACTGCAAAGGTAGCCTGGCATGGTGGCACACAACTCTAAAATGCCAGCACTTGGGAGGCAGAAGCAGGCAAATTTCTGAGTTCAAGGCCAGCCTGGTCTACAGAGTGAGTTCAGGACAGCCAGGGCTACGGAGAAAGCCTGTCTCAAGAAACAAAAACAGAAACAAACAAATATCAAAAAAGAGGGACTGGAAAGACACCTCAATGGTTAAGTGCACTGTCTGCTTTTCTAGAGGACCCAGGGTTCGATTCCCAGCATCCACAAGGAAGCTCACAACTGTCTGTAACTCCAATCCCAAAGGATCTGATTCCTTCTTCTGGCTTCTAAAGGCACTGCATGCAGGAGATACACAGAGGAACACATAGACACAAGACAGCCATACACATAAAATAATAATAATGGGGAAAACCAAAAACTTAAAAAGAGGAGGCCCAGTGGCTCAGAACTGTCCGTAACTCCAGCTCCAGGGAGCTAATGAGCCTGGCCTCTGCAGGCACTAGCAGTCACATGCATATATTCACACGCAATATTTTCATACCATCAAAAATAATAAAATAGGCCAAGCGGTGGTGGCGCACGCCTTTAACCCCAGCACTCAGGAGGCAGAGGCAGGCGGATCTCTGTGAGTTCGAGGCCAACCTGGTCTATAAGAGCTAGTTCCAGGACAGGCTCTAAAACTACAGTGAAACCCTGTCTCGAAAAACCAAAAAAAGAAATAAAATGAAATAAAATAAGTAAGATGAGGCCTGAAAATGTAGATTAGTGGTCGAGTGCTGCCTAACATGTAGGATGACAAAACACGAGGAGAAAGAAAGAACAACTGGATGAAAGAAACTTAAAAATATAAGAAAAGGGCTGGGATGGAGCTAGTGGAACAGCATTAGCAGACTGTGCAGGGGCCAAGGTGCAATCCCCAGTTCTCTAAAAAAGTAAAACCTAAAATGAAAAAGGAGGAGGGTTGTGAGGCCACATTACTGCCTGACTCTGTGACTCTGTGACTTTGGGATACTTACTTCATCCCTGAGGGTCTTGGATCCCCCATTCCTAATGTGAGGTAAATGAATAACTGAGAACCTACCAAGGTTCTAAGTATGACATAATTTGGTCACACAAAGAATCTGGCATGTAGGAACCACCAAAGAGGTGCTTTGAAGTTCTTGGGACCCAGAGTTTTTTTTTGGGGGGGGGTCAACCAAGGAGATGAAGGAAAAGTATTCCCCAGCCACGCCAGATTCCTTAAACATGCCAGGCTCCTCTCCTCCAGGCCTTTGCACTTACTGCTCCTACCATGTGGTGGGCATTTTCCACCATTCATTTCATGCTCTACCTCAAATACCACTCCCTCAGGAGGCTTTCCCCAGGTCTCCCAGGCATGATCCTGGCACTCTGGTTAAGATCTGCATAGCCTCCAACATCACCTCCCCTTAGGACATCTGTCCAGTTGTTTTCCATTTATCTTCCCTTCTAGGATACCAACCCTTGAAGGACAGGAACTATTGCCTCTCTGTCGTGGTTAGTTTCTCTAGTACCCAGAACAGAAACTGGCACTCAGCAGGTGCTCCGTATTTAATGAATGAATAACGATTTGTGAAGTAGGGACAGTGTGAGCTATCCTTGTACAGGGCAGAGCAAGGCAGACAGAGGCGACAGGCATCTCTAATGCCCCAGTTTCTACCTCACCACTAGAGGGCACAAGCTGTTTTGGCCCAGGGCTCAGGAGCTACACTCCAACAAGACTGCAAGGAGCTGAGTGAGCTACACTGATGGGAACAGGTTGCCCCCCAAGGAACAAGTGGGCTTTGGGCCAAGAGCTCAAGGTGCTGGTACGGGTATTAGAATACAACTGCTGTCTAGCTCAGAAGGAGGGAGCCAGGCCACTCCAAGTATGTTTCTAGTTCCTCTGGGCAACTGCAATACAGTCATGGGCTCCCAAAGGAATTTGTTTTCATAAGAGCAAAATAAAAAACAAAGCACAGCACCAGGAGAAGGCTCTGGACATCAAGCAGAATTCGAATCCCAACCCTTGCTAAGTAGGGTGACTGGGCTCCTCTCTCTGAGCCTTGAGGACTAAGCGGGATGTTTCCTTAGGGCCACAGAGCCCTCTTACCAGAAATGCCACTGCGGCCATCCAGAAGGTCTCGTGGTCCTTCCTTGGTGATAGGCAGGTAATGAGTAGATCGAAAAATATCACCTTCCCCCTCAGCAGCCTCAGCCCCACCCTCGATGTCCTCTCTCGGAGCTGGGCCAGGCAGTCTCTCTGGGCCTCGAGGACGATCTGGGGCAGCCAGGCCACCTGCCAGTAACCCCTCCATGGGTGGTAGCCGCTGATCTTCACTCAGTACCTGGCAGATTCAGCAGGACATTGTGGCCCTGGGGACAAAGAAAGAGAAAGCCTTAGGAAAAGCAAGAAAGGAATTCTTTCTCAGTTTTCCCCTCCCTCAACACCCCAGTCCTTACCTTCGAGGCCTATTGCCTCAGTTTACTTCTCAGTTGAAGTGAGGGGGTAAATGGTGTTGAGGCCCTTTCGCATGTATCATAACCCCATCACCTCCACTGTTAGCCTACTTCACCACACCACACCTTTCTCTTCTCCCAGCTTCTTTGCAGCCTTCATTTACCTCACTCACACATGCACTCAGTCACCCCAGTCTTCCCTCTTTAATCCTTCTACCTCCCCCTAGTCTTCCCTCACTTACAGCTTCACCTCTCCAGCTGCTTGCTGGCTTTCCTGGACCTGCACATCCTATGACCATGCCTCCAGTTTCCAGGAGCCCAGGCACTTCCACACTCCCAGCTCCTGAATGCACTGTCTCAAGTGCCCCTATCTTTGCCCTTACACTTTTCTCACTTTTGTTGCCCCATGTCAATTAGCCCTACACTTTCCCCACACTCGGACCCTTCTCCTTGTAAGGTTATCCAGAGTTAACCCCTTAACCTCTTCACAGCCTCAAGTGACCCCACCATTAACCCTTTCCCTTCTCCTCAGCATGATCTCTCATGCATACCAAGCCTGGGCTCCTCCACCCTGCCACCTTCCAATAATATTGGTTGCATCCTCCACCGATATTGGTTGCTCTGGCCCGAGGATGAAAGAGACCGATGGGGTTCCTGTTTCAGAAATAAGGACCCTGGTGGGGGGAGGAGGGCCGGCTGTCCTCTCCACCTATAAATACCTTCAAGGTAGAGCAGAAAGTGAAGGGCAGGAATGAGGCGCTCTCCCGAGGGAGATGGTGGTGAGGCCGGGCCCAGGCAACCGGGGCGGGGCCGGGTCTCCAGGCCTGGTAGCAGGCGTTGCCCTCGGGGGCCTGGGTGCTCCCGGGGGGCCTATACAGGGTGGGTTGACAGTCTTGGCAGGAGGGGTCCCTGTCCAGGCCTGGAGAAAGCACCTGCGGGTGCCCACTGGGGTAGGCACTGCCGGCGGGGATCGGGTAGGACCGCAACTTCGGAGCACTTTGGCAGCTTGGGGAGGGGGCTCCGGTCCGGATGGTCGTTCCCCACCCCAGCCCCTCAAGGGTCGCAGAGGTAGGGGTGGCGCTGCGCGGACGCACCCCGCGGGGGACCTAGGGTCCCGGGAATGCGCCCTTCGCCCGTGCACCTCGGGGCGGGAGACCCCGAGGGACGAGCCGAGGAAGGGGGGGGGAGACACCTGCCTCGAGACCCCCGCCCCTCCCCCCACCTGTACGGCCCCGCCCCCAACCAGGCCCCGCCCATGCAGGCCCCGCCCCGCCCCCCGCCTCAGGGGGTCCCGCCCGGCCGGGCTCGGCCCAGGCCTCCCCCTCCCCGCTCCAGCTCCGCTCCGCCCGCAAGCTTCCCAGGCTGGGTCTGGCCTCACCCGGTAGGCGTCGCCGCCGGCTGGGAACTCCCCTCCTTCGTGCGGCCGTCGCTGCCGCTACAGCTGCGGCGGCTCTTGGTGCCGGTGCCACGGCCTCCGCAGCTGCCGCCGCTGCCGCCGCCGCCGCCTCCACCGCTCGGGGGACATTGTCCCTTTAAATCGCTCCCCCCCGCCGCCCCGCCCCCCCCGGCGCGCCGCCGTGACCTCAGCGCGACAGCCCCGCCGCGCCGCCATGATGAGGAGGTCTGCCCCCCCTTGTGCCACTCCGGGGGGGGGGGTCCAACGGGCGCGCCGCCATATTGGGAGTGGCCAAGCAGGTCACTCTTAAAGAGTCCTCAGGACCTGAGCGTGTAGGGAGGGGCTCTGTTACCTTAACAAGATCTTGTCTTTCTGCACCCCACTGGTTCTTCCTACACCAGGTTTGTTAGTAACACCAGAGGAGTGGAAAGGAAACAGAGAAGTTTTCCCTTGGGTCATTCTTAGATCATTGAGGACCCCACCCAGACAGTCTTTAGCTTCCAGTCTCTTCTAACCACGTGGTCCCTGGTCTTTCTTCATTGTTTACATTGGGCTTCAACATCTCCAAGACCCTAGAACTACTTTATGTCCGTCTCGAAGGCTAAGCTCTCCTTCACCTAGTCTTCAAGATCTCAGCCACCAGAATAGCTCATATACACACATCACAAGCTGTGTGTTCTCCCACTCATCACCAGTTGTCCACCCGTTTATCCACGTGCTCAATCTATCAACCACTCAACAACTCAATAATCAAATCACCTATCCATCCATCCATCCATCCATCCCTCTAAACACCTATTCATCTAACCAAAAATGCACTTAACCTATCCACCCATAACCCATGTACCAACCCATTGCCTCAGCAACCAAATATCTATTTATTCATATAATAAAGGGATTCAACAATCCTACAGCATCCACCCATACAATCGTCCATCGACTGTGTACCTGTCTTCTCCAAGCGAAGAAGACAGGAGTTCATGTCCATATACTTTATTGTTCTCCCATGGCTCATTTGGGAGTCCCCCAAAACCTCAATAAATGTGAGATGTGCGTGTGTGTGTGTGTGTGTGTGGTGTGTACATTTGGTTACTCATTTAGTTCAAGTATTAGTTTCCTATTACGAGTCAGTCTTCTCTAAGTGGACCTACCTATTATGATTAGTGACCTGCCTTACACATCTACCAGGTCAAACATTCAGTGGATGCTAATCTAGTCATCTGCCTACTGTTTCATCTATCTTACCCTTTTATCCATGAGTCAAATGCCTGCCCATTTACTCAACCAGCCTCAGAACTCAACTGTATTCTCCCCTTACGCTCCCTTCCTTCATTTGCCTCCATGCCTGGATTGTGATTTGGAATCTAGAAAGATTCTATCACTTGTGGGGCCTGAGATACTGATAGAGGATGAGGAGGGTGGAAGGTCTGTGCTTCGCTGAAAAGCACGCGCTTCCCATAATAGTGATTAATACCTTTTATTGAATACCTTTAACTAGGAGTTGTGCACTCTGTAGAGAATTTTGGATACATTTCACAGATGAGAGAATGGAATCTCCTAGAGTAATGGCTTAGGTCACAGCAATGGTGAGAGTCTGCTTATTACTCCCATCTTTGGGACGCTTCAAACCAGGTAAGAATTTGGGAGAGATGGAGAACTAGGAATGATCTCCGATTAATCATTTGTAGGGGCAGAATTTTACTGAGATGAAGATTTACTGGACAACCTCACAGTATCCCACTCTGCCTCCACTAATGACCATGAAGGGCTGAGGCTCTCTTGGCTTCCAGACCACGTGGAGTGGAATGAGAAACTCAGGTGCCCATTGACAGCTCAGCCCCATTGACACATGGCGTTTTGAGAGGCGGGGGCTGGCTCCGGGATCCTGGTGTCCTTGAAAGAAGCTGTAGGCTGTGGAGGGTATCCCTCAGTTGGTTCTGAGTACATTCCATCTCAGTCAGGCGGTGCTCCTGGGGAGGTAATGGAAGTGAGTTTGGAGTTGAGGTGGGGGTGTTCACCAAACAGATTTCCCACTCCCCTCCGATCTCAGGCAAGAATCTTACCAGACTTTTCAGCCTGTGGCTTCCATTGCTTGGAAGACTACTCTCAGAATCCAACTTTGAGATCCTGTGGGGGTCAGAGGCAAGACAGGGGGAAGGTCAAAAGCTGAGAAAATCCCTTTCATCCTGGATGGACAGCCAAGAATCCATCCAGTGATTGGGGCTTGGAGTAGAGCTGGGGTTTGTTCAGACCAGAGAGCAGAGTGTATCGGAAGCAGGGTCTGGCTCAGAGCTTGTCATAGCTAAGATGTGAAGACTAGCCAAGTGGTGCAACCCTGGAACTGTAGCACTCAGGGGATAAGGCAAGAGGACTGAGAGTTCGCGGTTAGCTTGGGCTACATAGCTAAATCTTGCTTCGCAGAAGGAAAAAAAAAACGGAGGGAGACAAAAAGATAGAATAATTAATCAATCACCATTTGAAGGTGGAGACTGACCAATGGGTGGGAAGGGCCAAGACGGTCCAATCGGGTTAAGAGGAACTGGTTGAAGGTAAGTAAAAGCACCAGTCAAAGACAGGTGTGAGAGAGGCTGCTGGGGCCAGGGCTGGTGACTTGGAGGTTGCTCACCTACGGGTTGGAGCAGTTAGAAGCTGTGGCTGGGGCCTGTGGGGAGGGACTTTCTGGGTGAGATTTGGCGGCCCTGAGGAAGAGGCAGAGACTCACCCAGCTCCCAATCTGGAGTCCAGATCCTGCAGCTGACAGCGCAGCTGCTCCTGCTGCTCCGTCAAGGCCTGGATGTGGGTACTAAGCGACTCCACAAGACGGGACAGAGCTTTCTGTTCCTCGCGGAGTGCAGCCACCTCGCACTGTATCTCTGCCAGCTGTGGGGAGATAGGAGCTGTAATCTGACCCATCCCCAGGTCCCTTCCTCATGGTAACACCTTTCTACTCTGATAGAGAACTTGTATGGCCTCGGGGGCCGGGAATGGGAGGAGGGGGAGAGTCTCAGAGTCAATTAGACGAGTACTAAGGTCTTTTCTCAGTTCCATTTCTATCCGCGGCTGCCCCACGCCCAGGCTAGGATTTGGGCGGGATGTCACCTTGCCCACCGGTCGATGCGTTCCCAAAGCTTGGTATCTGTCCCCAGGCTGATCCAGCTGGCGCTGCCATGGCACCGACGGCTTTCGAGGCAGCGAGGCAGAAGCTCCAGTCCAGGCCCGTCCGCATGGCACGGGACCAGTGCGTAGTGAGTCTTTGAGTCTTGGCCTGGGACCTGCAGAAGGGCGGCGGCGGGCAGGCCGTCTGGCAGGGACGCTCTGTGTGCGCTGCACCTGCCGGGGCCGCTGCTGGGACCGTTCCTCATCTGGCCGCCGACGGGCCCAGCTCCCTGCCCCTTGAAAGCTGCGCAGAGATTGGCTCTTGGAAATGAGAGGGGTGTGCTTGGGGAGGTCTCGAGGTGGCAGAAAACCGGGTTTCTCCCCTGAAGAGAAGCTGGAGGTGGGATGTGGAAGTTCAGACCCTCAATTGATCCTGGAGATGACGCTACCCCAGCCTAAAGCCAGAAATGACCCCACTTTTTACATCAGTATAACTATCTCTTAGGACCACACTTTGACCTATGACTTTGCTGAGAAACTATCCTTAACTTCTGACTTCCATCCCAATTTAATATTTTCTCCCTCTCTAGCTTTGACTCTGACTTGGGCCCCTTGACTAGCCCTATTTGTCCTGAGCCCTAAGCTTGATCTTCGCTTCTCTGACCTTTGTAGTATCTTGTTTCTAAGATTTGACCCCATCCACAACCTCTGACTCATGGCCTTCATCTCCCCCACCCCAGGGCTACTTTCTCTGTCCCTGGAGGTGACTCTTTGTTGATCTCTGACAGGACTCTGTCCCAATCTTGGACTCTATCTGAGTCTGTGAAGATTTACTCTTTGACCACCTAGTGAGCCCGTTCCCTGCCTGTCTTCTTACATTATGCCTTCTGCAGCCTCTGACCTTTGATCCCAACATGATTCTGGCATTATTAATCTTAACATAAAAACCCCTCCTGCCACCCACGAGAACCTAGGCCAGACTTGGGGTTACCTGGAATGAACCTGGGTGGGGATCTGGGGAAGACGCATTGGCACAGACACTGGTACAGGACGGCCCTCTTCTATGGCTCGAAGAATGGTGGGCAGTGGTTCCAAGCTATCTTGGGTTGTCTGTCAAGGCATACAAGGAAGACACCCTGTGAACTCTCTGGCACCAACGCTTCCCAGCCTTCTTGCCTTTCTACCCTACATTTAGGGTTGGGATTCAGGCCACACCTGGTCAAGTTCAGCAAAGATTGTGCAGAGCTGGACATGAAGAACTGCCAACTGGAGGGCCAGGTCTCCACTGCCCTGGTAGCCACTGGGTGTGGCATTTGCATCCACCACGGCCACTTGGTCCAGGAAGTGTTGCATGGCTGGTCCATGATCTTCCAGGAAGCTATTCATAAAGGCCATGTAGGCTTCCTTCTCACCAAACCTGCGTTGGAGCCAAACTGGTTGAGTCATGACAGACACCTGCCAACTCCCTATTCCCTGGTCCCGTCATCACCCCCACATTCTCCCAGAACCTACGGAGCACGGTTGGCAAGATTCTGGATGACCTTGGCGATGAGTGTAAGGGTTCGGGCTGGGCCTGGGGCCGGGTGCTCTGGTGCCAGGCCAAAGAGGCTGGGTGCCAAGATAGCAGGGCATAGGAGCCTTAGGAAGAGAGAGGCACACACCAGTCGGGGGCCCAGTGCCTCGGAGCCACGTGCTTGGCATGCTTCTCGCCAGCTTGAGAACACAGTGCCCAGCTCTGCTGGGAACCAACTGGGGCAAAAGAAGCAATGGTTAGAGGAAGGGGATAGAGAGGCATAAAGGTCATGCATGATCAAAGTCATAAGTCCAGAGGTCTGGTGTATAGAAAACACTACATGGCTTGTCTATGATTCATGAAGCCTGTGTGTGCTTTCTTTTCGTTAGACCTATTGTTTGGGTTGCAGGGATGGGGATATCTGGGATAACAGTACCTGTGGCTTGGGCCCCAGAGGCTCAGAACTTATAGCATAAGTGTGGCAACCTCTGAAAGTCTATACTCTTAGATTTGGGCAGATAAGATCACGTGGGAACAGTGGTCCTGGGTTTGGGGTAGAGTTATAATTCCACATGAGAGTGAGGTGCCTGAGTATAATATGACTTAAGATGAGGCAAAGTTACAATGTCATAGGATTAGGCATGCAAATTATCTTAGGGTCAGAAGCTGAGGGACTGAATGCTCGTGTTTCCTATAATCAGTTTCATGAGATTTGGAATACAGGCTCTCTTAAGGTCAGGGGTTGTGGGATTAGGATAATGCATCATCTGAAATTAAAATCTTATGTTGACCAAGGTTAAGCAGTCAGAATCATTTGTGGTTAAAAGCAAAAGAAGTGGGTCCTTAGGTTACTTGGGGTTAGGTTAGGTATGGCATGAGTGTAGGGTTTGCCAGATACAAAAAACAAAACTAGGGCAGCTATATTTGACTTCATATATGGAATCAAATTTAACTGAGTGCCCAGCGTTTTGTTGGTTGGCCAGGGCAGCACAGGGGCTGAGAGGCAGGGCTGGACTCAGTTGCCGGGTCCATGGTTCTCACTTGTAAGAGTTGATGATGGCTTCAAAAACCTCCTCACAGCTGTTTCGGAGTCTAGCTTGGTGCTTGGACAGCTCTGGTGGAGGGCACTTGCTGGGATCCACTTCACAGTCCTCGGTGGAGGCACAGAGACGCCGCACAACTTCCCCTGCGGTCCAGAGCGGACAGTCTAAGGTCATGAACCCAGATGCATCACACCCAGCCTCCAACCCTATCTCCAACTTACTCTGGAAGCACCTAACATCATGGGGGAATAGCAAGGCTCCACTCCCACCCAAAATTCTAGCACCCCCAAGGCACCATTCACTCCCAGGGGTTTCCTGAACCCCTGGCACCAATCCCTCACTCAGCTTACCCAGGGTCTCCTGGAGGTACTCCTGTGCCACCAGTTTCATGTATTCATCAATGGCCTTGGTGGCTAAAGTATTTTCTCGGAATAGCAATGCTTCTCGGCCTCCACAGCGCGCCAGCTCTGCGGTGCCTAGGTCTGTCACTAATGCCTGTGGAGGACAGGGATCACACATTGAATGAACGTGGGAATCCCAACCACTGACCCAGCTTTCATACCTAGGCACAGCCCTTGTCCCTTCCTGCTGATATTCAGGCACAGCGCTCAGCTAATGAAGCCACAGCCTCCACCTCTCACAACAGAAATGGAGCCTAGTAGCATTAGAGGCTCACCTCTTGCCCCTCCTCTCTCGCTGAAGGTCAGCCTTACCCCTCTCAGATGAAGCTCAGGGTCTGCCTCTCACAATTCAAGTTAAAGCCTCAGCCTTAGCAGCTGAAATTCCAGACTAGCCTCAAGTAGTCAAAATTCAAGTAGTCGTCCCTCATTGGTTAAGTGTAGGTCCAGCCCCTCACGATGCCCTGCCCTGATGGGCACTGTATAGGCCCTCCCTTCCCAGCACAACTCAGAAAGTGCTATCCGTCTGCTCTGGGGCCATCTATCTGCGTAGTCACGGCTCCTCACCTGAGCCCGGCCAGTGGCCCGTAGCACGCGCACCATGGCTGCTGCCAGCTCCTCCTTGGCCTGAGCAGACAGCGCGGACTCCAGCGCCTCACACAGGCGCGCGTAGTGGAAGGTGAGGAACTCGGCCAATTCCTTGTAGCGTTCCGACGGCAGAACGCGCAGACGTCGCACCCTTATCCGCGCCCGTAGAGCGGCGCCGGCTGGCGCCCCTAGCACCGGAAACCAGCGCTCCAGGCCCGCCGCGGGCGCTCGGGGGATGCTCACCTCGTCCAGCTCCAGCGCTACCCTGCCCACGGCTGCACCTGCAGGGCCTTCTCCGCGTAGCCGCAGCGACAGGCGACGAGCTGGTGGCAGTGCTTCGAAGTGGAAGCGCTCAGCCCAGAAGAGCTGACCTGGGCCAGCCCGCGGAGCTGTGCGTGCCAGTAGCGCCCCGTCCAGCCACAGCTCCGCACGCACTCCGGGTGCCGCTGCTCGCGGCAGCCCTTTGGCCTCGTGCACCCAAACGGTCAGCCACGTCTCTTGCCTCTCCGCATTGTCCTGCGTGCGGGAGTGGGGTATAAGTTGTGTTTTGGAGGTGTCTGGGCTCCAAGACGCGCACTGAGACTTCACGGTGCGCACCGCAATCCGGAGCCTTGCCCGCAGTCAAATCGCAGGACCCCTTAGCGAAGAGGCTGGGGCCACGATTGTCTGGGAGATGCTAAGCAAAACACATCTAGCTTTAGGGAGTGTCGCACACATCGCGGCTTAGATATAAAAGGAGTAGCCCCGGCGGCTTAAGGACTTGGCGACTACTTAGTAGGCTGACTTGGGGGAGCAAATAGATCCAGAACTGGATGCGGGAATAAGTCTGACATTCATGGGGTTGGTGGTTGCACAGGTGTGGACTAGGCGGGTGTGTGTACGAGAGGGTTTGGAGCAAACAGCTTTGGGTGGCATGTAAGGGGGTGGCTGGCTTTGTGAGAGGGCTTTTTGTGTCCATCCCTTCCCCCTCAATGACCTGGCTGGGCTGGAACTGCCGACGAAGGTCCTCGATCCAACGGTCTCTCTCAGCGCTGGAACGACAATAGAAACAGCGGCTCCCGCCGGCCCAGGTTACCTATTGGATACGGGATTCAAGAATTTACAAGAGGCTAACGTGAAGCCAAGAGTTTAGTAAAGGCGAATGTAGGTTCCTCTTTTACCTGGAAGCAGTATGGCTCCCCCAGGAGGCTAGAATGCAGTGGCCAGACTCGCACATTCTTCTCAGCACCCAGGTCCAGCTCAGAGAGTGTGGCCAGAGATTCCCTGGAACCCAGAGCACTGGGGGGTCTGGAGCCAGGGAAGGGGAACAAGTGGGTCATTCCTTGCTCACTCAGACCTTTCTAATTCCTAGCCACCCTAGCTGCTGTCCCTTTCTGGCTCTTAGCATTTGACCTGCTATTTCCTTCCCTCCGTGGCTTAATTTCCATGCGTTCTTTGGAGGCCCAGATCCAGGGTGTTCAGATAGCGTCTAATCCAGAGACCACTCCCACCCTTCAACCAAGAGATGAGAAAATGCCTTGCATCTATATGGTTCCAAGTTCACCTGGTATGAGACAGAATAGAAAGGACACGGGAGGCGTGGTGGGGTGAAGGTGAGGATAAGGAACCCAGAGGTGAAGATTGGCATAACATTGAGCCTGAAGCCCTCCAGTTTCCCAGAGACTTACCCATCTCGGGGGCCGTGGGCTCCCAGCTCTGACCTGATCCTTTTCTTCTCCTTCAGCCTCTTGAGTAACCCCTAAGTGGAAAGAGAGGTATATGAGCCAGGTAGAACCCTGTACTCTCTCCTCAGCTCTGTCCTCTCAGAGTGTCCTTCAGGTTCTGCTAGTCTTGGAGAACCCAGCCCATAACCAGGTTGCACTAATATCTGTAACCAGTAGATGACGTTTATATTTATGTTTTACAATACTGGGGATCGAACTCAGGGCTTCATGAGGGGCAAATGCTCTCAAAACAAGAGCTGTCTTCATGCTACCCCCCCCCCGCCCAACAGCTTGTATTTCTTTCCCTCCCCTTTCCTTCCCCCCTCCCCTTTCTTCCTTCTTTCCTTAGTCATGCCTTTTGAGTTAGTATCCAAGAAAGCCAGTGCACAACAACAGAGGTCAGCAACCATCTGCATGGTAAAAGGGGGCAGGGGCTGCTGAAAAAGCCCAGAGTGTCAGGGAAGGCACATGCAGGCTTTCGTTCAAAATTCAAAAAAAGTGATAGAAGGAAGGAAAAGGAAAAGTTATACTTTTTGAGTTAGAACTTAGTAAAATAGGCAGGTTTCCCTTTCTTATGCTTACAATATTTTCATGTGTCCTTGTGTGTGATATGCATGTGTGCATGTATGCACATGTGTATGTGGAGTCCTGAGGCTGGCATCAAGGATATTCCTCACAGTCAGGCATGGCACCACATGTCTTTAGTCCTAGCACTAGGGAGGCAGAGGCAGGAGGATCGCTATGACTTTGAGGCCAGCCTGGTCTTCAAAGCGAGTTCCAGGACAGTCGGGCCGGAACATAGAGAAACCTGTCTTGAAAAGAAAAACCAAGAATTCTTCTAAGGCACTCTTCACCAGGAGGCAGGGTCGCTCACTGCACCCAGAACTCATTGATTTGATAGCTTGTTCTGGGGATTCCTTGTGTCCACCTTCCAAGTACCAGACTTACAGGCAGGCTGCCATGCTCACCTAGCATTTGATGGGCTCAGAGGATCCAAACTCTTGTCCTCCTGTGTGCCTGGCCAGTGCTCCCCAGCCCCAGCCCCAGCAGCTTGCATCTCTAAAACTCCAGTCACTCACTTCCCTGGACTCTCTATAGACTCTTGGTAAAATAGAGAAGGAATAGGGAGTGGTGGCTCACATCTATAATCCCAGCACTTAGGATGCTGATGCAGGAGACTTTCTGAGAATCAGGTGCCAGCATGAGCTACACCAAGTTACAGAAAATTCTGAACTATAGTATGAAGCTGTTTTAAAAATATAAAACAGTGGGCAGTGATAGTTCACGCCATTAATCCCAGCACTTGGGAGGCAGAGGCAAGTGGATCTCTGAGTTTGAGGTCAGTCTGATCTACAGAGTGAATTCTGGGACAGCCAGGACTGTTACATAGAGAAACCCTGTCTCAATATATATATATATATATATCCTGGGTCTGGCACGGTGGTGTACACCATTAATCTCAGGACTCAGGAGGCAGAAGAAGTTGGATCTCTGTGAATTCAAGGCCAGGGTGATCTATATAGTAAGTTCCAGTACAGCCAGGGCTACATAGAGAGACCCTGTCTATAAAACAAAACAAAACAAAAAAAAGCAAAAGCTCCACAACCCCCCAAATATATATCCAAAAAAGGAGGAATTTTATCATTAGGTTTATTCAACCAAGAATAGATGTAGAGGGTCAGAACTGGCCAGTGACCAACCCATGATCCCTTTTTTTCCTGGTCCTCCATGCTCAGGACTGCAATTCTTTCTATTCAGGAGGGAGAGGTAGGAGGATCACAAAATTTCAAATAGTAGTCATTTTGTGTGTGTATGTGAATGTTTATTTTTTTAGGTCATCTCAATATGTATCTCTGGCTTGCTTGGAACTCACGATGGAGTTCCAATGCTGTCTCAAGCAGCCCTGTCTCTGTCTCTGTGTACTGGGATTACAGGCAGGCACTACCACACCTGGCCCTAATATCTATACTAGGTTTCCAGATTTAGTTAGATGGTACAGCTTGTGTGAGACCCAGGTCTGGGAGACCTTGTTCACCCTGGCCACTCCCCATCCTGTCACACTGGTTGCCATACCCGAACATTGTGGACCTGGTTGGAACCAGTAGCTTCAGGCTCAGTTTTTCCAGCAGTGCGATCTGCGGGAGGTCAGAGGTAGGAGGTTAAGGGGAGGAAGCATAGTAGTAGTCTATGAGTCGTTTTGAAAAGTTCTCAGTTCTGCAGCCTCCCCAGTCTCCCCAATTTACCTGGATCCCGGAGGTTTCCCATGGACGCCTGCATGCTGCTCTCTGAGCTGGCACTTCCCATTCGGATTTGGCGAGGACCCTGTCCTCCCATAGAAGTTGGCGGTCAGAAAGGGTGAGGCACACATTTCTGGTGTTTACCTCTCTGCCACTGCCTCTGCCCAGTTTCCTCCCCTCTCCTTCCTCTTTCTTACCTCCTCCTCACCGAGAAGTACCAGCCTTCCTTCGAGCAGGGTGAAACCCCCAATGTCCCAAACTGGCATGTCAGGAGTGGGAGGCTCAGGGATTCGTGCAACAGGATCCGGGGTTGTTTCCAACTCTGGCTCTGGGGAGAGAAGGGGATGCTGGTTACAGAGCCTCCCCTTTCTCCCTCTGACCTCCTATGCGTGTAGACAAGGTGCATTGTGCAGCAACCATGTTAGGCTGGGTGTCACTGGGCCGATCTCTACCTCTGTGGGGCTCGTTCTCATTAGCCCTAGAAGTGGACAATACCGTGTGTTTACCACTTTACACGCCTTCTCTTGCCCAGTCCTTCAAAAATCACTTAAAGGGCATTAGAACTTAGGCCCAGAGAGGTTGAGTGGCCTACCCAGAATCACACAGCTGTTAAGTGGTGAAGCCAGGCTTCTAACACAACCACCCTTCTCTTAACCAAGACAGTGGGCAAGGCTGAGACTCAGGACACCCCTGTAATGCTAGGACCTGAATTGGGAGGATGATGAGCTTCAGGCCACTTTGTGCTACTGACTGAGATCTTATTCTAAAAGGGAAGAAGGAAGGAAGAGAATATGAGAATGAGGGGTTACAAACCTTGGCCTCTTACAGAAATAACTAATCTGGGACCAGCAAGGTGACCCGACAAGTAAGGGTGCCAGCCATGTGGGCCTGATGTGAATTCAATCCCTGGAACCCATGGAAAGGTGGAAGGAGAGCACCAATTCTACAGAGCTACCCTCTGACTTCCACATGCGCTGACGAGATAACTTCTCGAAGGTGGACAGTCTTCAATTTGAGAAAGGTGGAGAAAAAGCAAAAGTGAACTGTATGGGAGTTTTCTTTCTTGGGCAGGTGGCGCTGGTGCAGAGTGGGTCAGGGAAGACTCCCCTCCCCACCCAAAAGAGGGCATCTGCACTAGATTTTGAACTGAAATTTGAATTTCACCCAGCCAAGCTGGAAGAGAAGGAAGCAGGAGTGAACAAAGGCTGGCAGATGGGGAAGAGCCAGGGAAATAAAGGGAAGGGCAAGAAAGGCAGGAGGGAAGGTGTCGGCAACCGGTTAGGAACTAGCGTTTGTTTGTGGTACTGAGGACTGAGCCTTGTCCTAAGCATGTCCCCCATCAGTGGGCTACACTCAGTTCCCAACCGTGGGAGTAGTAGTAGTGAGCCACGGGAGAGAAAGCACTAAGAAGGAGCAGGCTGCTTGGTAGAAAGCTCTGTCTGGACCTGTGTAGTGGACAACTAGGTACTGGACCCTGCAGGGCCTCAAAGAATGATTCTACAGGGCTAGGAGCTTAGCTCAGTAGCAGAGCCCTCGCCTTTCGTGTGTGAGTCCCTAAACTGGGAAAAAAAAAAAAAGAGAAATAGTTGGGCATGGTGGTGTACACCTTCAATCCCAGCAAATGGGAGGCAGAAACCAGCAGATCTCTGTGAGTCCGAGGCCAGTCAGATCTGCATAGCAAGAATCTGTCTCAGGAAGAAAAAAAATATCCTTACAATATGAAGCCATTTTTCTAAACATAATACTATATGCTGATTGCCTTTTAAGACGCTTGTTTAGTTTGTGTTAGTACACACTCACTTGCCATCACACCAGTGAAGGCCAGAGGACGGCCTGAATTCGTTTATTTATATGGGGAGTGGGAGCATACACCAAGCATCATGTGGAGGTCAAAGGACAACCTTCAGGAGTAGGTTCTCTCCTCCCACCTTGTGGCTCTCCGGGCTTACCACCAGGAGCCTTTTCTGGCCAGAGCCTCATTTGTTTTGAGACAGAGTCTTGTTATCTAGTTCAGATCAATCATCTTCCTGCCCCTGCCTTCCAAGTGCTGGGATTATAGGTGTGCACTACTATTTCTAGCTCTGAGACGAACGAAAGGAGTTTCAAAGATTTCTAGGAAAGAGCCGAATTAACCTTGTGCTTCCAGGAAACAAGGACTGAATCTTCTCACTTTATTTTCTACCCGGCTTCACCACTAGGGGTAATACAACTTTTTTTTTTTTTCTTTCTTTCTGGCGATGGGTATAAACCCACAATCCCACAGCCTTTCCCATGTTAAGCAAGTGCACTACCACCAGGCCACATCCACAGCCTTAACTCTTTCTTACAAATGGATGTCTTGTACTGCATTCCTGGGTTCTAATCTTCATGGTCTACTCTGTCTCCCAGTTCTCATTTGTCATCTTCACATTAACCCCCTCCCCCCACTGCCACACCGTCCCATTCTGTGAACTCTACAGGGCAAGGAGTAACATCTGCTTTGCCCACAGTTGTCCTCGGTGCCTCAGTTAGGGACTAGAACCAATTCAATGATCAAAGCACTTCTGCTTGGACCAGCATGATGGCTCAGACAGGTAAAGGTGTTTGCCACCAAGGGTGTCATCTGACTTTGATCCCCTAGGCCCTACTTGATGGTGGGAGAGAAGTGACTCCTGAAAGTTGTCGTTTGACCGCCTCACTGGAACCGCACTTTGCCCCCGCAACATAAATTAATACATGCAGGTTCTTCTCTGACCTCAACATAGGTGCTGTGTTAAGGGAGATGGGCTATGCCAACACTGAGGTACACACATACAAAACATATGAATAAACATGTTTGAATGAGTGAGTGTGCTCTTCAAGGCAGGGATGGGGAGTTTCAGATTCAAGGAAACAAAGTAAGACATAGGCTATAAGGCAGCTGAGATCCAGTCAATGGCTTGGTTAATTGGATACAGGAGACAACCATCGGGGCCAAGAGCCATTGAGCATCCAGACGGCACCAAGGTACGTCTGTTCAATGCCCCTTTCTCAGGCTGAACCCAGCTGCTTACAGGTTTTGCGAGTCTCCCTCACCCCAGTTTAGGGAGAAAGAGAGATGAGGGTTGCTGGGGGCCCCAGCCGCTTCCTGCTGGGCTTTCATACTCCCCACAACTTCCTGTGTCTAGAGGGCTGATGTTAGGTTGACAGACAAACACCCAGGCATCCGGCCACCCAGCCTGGCCCCAACTCGGGTAGAGGGGAGAACGTACCTGGGGCCTTGGGATTTGGTGTGGCCTCCAGCGGTGCCACGTTCTTGTGTCTCCCCCAGAGGGTCTTGGAAAGCCGGAGGCGATTGGACCGTGACACCTTAGGGGGTGCAGAGAGGACCCGACGAAATAGAGATCGAGGGGCTGGCTGGCTGCTCACCATAGGTTCCTGATGGCTTAGGGTCCTTCCCCAGCCCGCGAAGCGGCCCCAGCGGAACCCTCCAGAAGCCTTCTCCCCGCCACCTCCAGTGTGCCAGCGGTAGGATGCCAGTGGAGAGGGTGGCGCGGGCTGCGTTTGGACGGCTTCACTCGGCAGTGGTGGGTCCATGGCGGAGTCTCTGCTGCGAGACCAGAAGGTGACAGTTCTGCGCATTGTCTGCCCACATTCTGTCTTCATCTTGCCCGGTCTCTTTTCAGCTTTGCCTCCAAGGAACACTTTTGAGGATGCCACACATACACCGTCCCTTACCTTGATTTCCTGGCCAGTCCCAGAATCAGCAGCCGTCTGCACTGTGCTTAGCTTCCTTCCTCAGAACCTAGCTCCACGTGACCCTGCCTGTCTCTTCCCCCCTCCCTCTTTACAGTCAGGCTGGGAGGGCATGATGGGCGCAGGATGTGGAGGTGGGAGGGGTGGTAGTGCTGGCTTCTGGCGAGAAGGACAGGGCGGTAGGATGTACTTCTCTCTTTGAGCTTCAGTTAGTTGCCTTCTGTGAAATGGGAGCATGCTAGGGACCCCTGGAAATCTGCTGCTGGCCAGCATGTGGAAGGATTCACCTGTGTAAGGACGCTGCCATGATTTTATTGGAATAGATTTTATGAATGCATGCATGTATGTATGTATGTATGTATGTATGTATGTATGTATGTATTTTTTATTTGGGAGGTGGGTTTGGTGAAGCAGGGTTTCTCTGTCTAACAGCTCTGCTGTTCTGGTCTCGAACTCACAGATATTTGCCTGCCTCTGCCTCTTGAGTGTTGGAATTAAAGGCTTGCACCACGGCTGCCCATCTTGGGATGGATTTTAAAAGAAGAATCAACATATACTATTATGTGCGTGGATGCCACAGTGGTGGTCAGAGGACAAGGAGTTAGTTCTCTCCTTCCACATTTAAGTGAGCTCCCAGGATGGAGCGCTGGTTTCCAGACTTATATGGCAAGTGTCATTACCCCCTGGGCCATTTGCCACCCTCCTCCACCTTAGGGGTGAAACCTAGGGCCTAAGGATGCAAGGCCTATGCTCTATCACTGAACCACACACCCAGTCTGTGTTTTTTATTGCACAGACTGGGCCTTGAGCTCATTGCATGTATACCCTAGGCTGGCCTTTGACTTTTGGTTCTTGAGTCTAAAGACTTGGCTGGACAGCCCCCCACCTCAGTGTTAGGGTAGAACAAAGGCCAAGCATGTTCAGCAACAGCTGTAGCCATCACCGAGCCAAACTCTAGTTCTGATCCTCCCAGCATAATTGTCTAGGTCTTCTCTGACCCAGCCTTTCTCTTGCTAGGAAGACATCCAATAGACATGCCCACCAACACTGCAACTAATAACTCCAAAAGACCCGGGTGTTCACTGACGGCAGAACGAACACCCGGTGGCATCTCCATACTGAAGAGTGTCACATAGCCAGGGAAATGAGTAAGTTCTTGAACTAATGACGTCAGAAGAATTACAGTGCTGAACGAAAGCAAAAGCTAAAGCGTATATGCTGGTGAGTCCTTTCATGTAGAGTTCTAAGCCTTGCGAGGCAGGAGGTTTTCCATGAGTTCAATGGCAGCCAGGGTGTGTTGCAAGACCCTGCTTCAAATAATAAAAAGGAAAAACAAAGGAAAAAATGAAGTAAAAAGTTCAGAACCAAGCAAATGAAGATACTGCAGGTCAGGGAATTAGGTCAGGAATTTCAGTAGTGAAATGTGTGCACTGCCCTTGCAGAGGACCAAAACCTGCGCAGTTCCTAGACTCTGTGACAGTTAACCTGTAACTCCTGCTCCAAGGGATCATACGCCTCCTTGGGCATCTGTACCCACTTATATGAGCACAAGTACCACACACACACACACACACACACACACACACACACACACACGAGAATTAAAAATAGTAAAAATAAATCTCTTTAAAGAGTCAGGGAATCAGTTTCATTCAGAGGGGCTAGTGACTGAGTAAGGACGTAAAAGAGACTTTTGGATGATGGCTTTCTTTGTTCTGTTTTGTTTGAGATGGGTATCTATCGTATTCTAGTCTGGCCTGGAACTTGGTATGTAGACAAGGCTGGTCTTAAATTTTTGATCCTCCTGTCCTTGCCTCCCAAGTGCTGGGGTTATAGGTGTGCACTAGATATCCACCCTGTTTTATTTGTTTGTTTGGTTTAATTTGATTTATTTCCCCACTTGAACCCAGGGTTTCGTTTATGTTAGACAAATGCTTTGTCAACTGATCTATATTTTTAGCCCGAATGTTTTTCTTTCCACAGAATCTTCTATGTATCCCAGGCTGGTCTTGAACCTTTGATCTTCCTGCTTCAGTGTCCTGAATGCTGAGATTAATCACCGTGATCAGTATTAAAATGCACCCCCACCGTGTATGTATTGTGTGTGTGTGTGTGTACATGTGTGTGTCTCTGTGTGTGAGTGTATGTGTGCATCTATGTGCATGAATGTGTGTGCATGTGTGTCTGTGTGTGTGTGAGAGTGTGTGTGTCTCCAGAGAGGCCAGATGCATTGGAGTCTCCTGGCGCTGTAGTCACAGCTGTTTATTAGCTGCCCGGCAGTGCCGAGAACTAAACTCGGGTTTAGTAGTATGTTCTCTCAACCACGGAGCCATTTCTCTAGCTCCCGTCCCAGATTTATTTTTTAACAGCGAGTAAAATTCATACAACATGAATTTAACATGCTCTGTTTATGACAGTGCTGGTGACTTGGGTATGTTCTGTTGTGAAATCTCTTCGAAGTGAATTTTGGTGCACTATCTAGTCAGCATCTTTGATGTTTTCATAAGTATTTACTTGAAAAAGAGGAGGGGCTATCACCATAACTCAGTGAATAAAAGGTGCTTCCCTGGGACCCACATGGTAGAAGGAGATAGCCAATGCTCACAAGTTGTCCTCTGACCCTTCTGTTCTTCTTCATGACACATGCCCATGTGTACACATGCACAGACAAAATAAATAAAATGCAATAAAAATTTAACAAAAAAAGAAATGGGCAAATGTCCTGGCAATAGTGAGTCAGCATCGTTCTGACCCAGGTTGGAGTGCTGGCTACCCTCTTTCTCACTGTGACCTCAGACAAGTCATTTCCTCTCTCTGAGCTTCCTTATTTGTAAAGGATGATGGTATCGGTCTCAAAAAGCTCACATTCAAGGCTGGAGAGATGACTCTGAGGTTAAGCAGGAAATGGTATGGCCTGGGTAGCTCACAGCCACCTGTATGTCCAGCTCCACATGACCTGAAGCTTCAGGTTTGGCTTTTGAGTGTACTTACACTAAGTGCTGCAAGTGCACATATCTGTACACAGATACACACAATTAATTTTTTTTAAGACAGGATTTCTCTGTGTAGCAGCACTGGTTGTCCTGGAACCAGCTCTGTAGACCAGGCCGGCCTCGAAGTCACAGAGATCTGCCTGCCTCTGCCTCCTGAGTGCTGAGATTAAAAGCATGTGCCATCACCACCCAGCTAAAAAAGTTTTTTTTTTTTTTGGTTTTTGAGACAGGGTTTCTCTGTGGTTTTGGAGCCTGTCCTGGAACTATCTCTGTAGACCAGGCTGGTCTCAAACTCACAGAGATCCGCCTGCCTCTGCCTCCCGAGTGCTGGGATTAAAGGCATGCGCCACCACCGCCCGGCTGCTAAAAAAGTTGTTTCCTGAGTGCTGACTGTGTGCTAGATGGAGTGGGGAGGGAGAATAAATAAAAGTGATTTCTGTTCTCCTGCTACTCACATTCTGGGGAGGGGGACAGGTCCTGAATTCAGTGGGACGTTGTGAATTTGTGTAGAAGACGGAGAGGAGATATACTGGATGGAGGATGTCCAGTTGAACAGAAATGCCACTCTTCCCAGGATGGAAAAATCAGGGAAGGCTTCTCTAGGGAGGTAACTTTTGCAAGCTGAAGCATGAGAGGAAAACAGAAGATTGTACCAAGTAGAAGGTACACTTTGGGCGAAGGCAAGGATATCAAGAATCCATGGGGCAATGCACGCGTGTAATCCTAGGACTGGTTAGGCGCACACAGGAAGATTGCATGCCACGAATTTGAAGCCAGCCTGGGCTACATAGTGTGTGTGGGGAGTTGGACTCACGGAGTGGGAAGAATAAGGGTGGCTCCGTGGTCATATAGTGTTGGCAGTCACTAGGTGCCCAGACTCTGAGGTCTCACTCTTGGGTTAATGCTCTCCTTTACTGTGCCTGTACTGAAACTCTTGCTTCGAAAAGGGGACATTGTGGTAAGGTGGTGGTGGCACACACCTTTAGTCCCAGCACTTGGGAGGAAGAGGCAGATGGATCTCTGTGAGTTTGAGCCCAGCCTGGTCTACAGAGCGAGTTCCAGGACAGCCAGGGCTACACAGAAAAACCCCGTCTTTAAAAAAAAGATTATTCTTATGTATATGAGAGCTTTTGTTTGTTGCCTTCATGTATGCATGAGTACCACGTGTGTGTCTGCTGACCATGGAGGTCAAAAGACGGTATTGAATCCCCTGGGATCAAAGACAGTTTCAGACAGTTGTGAAGAACTGTGTGGGTCCTGGGAACTGAACTCTGAACGAGCAGTAAGTACTCGTAAACACTGAGTTATGGCTCTAGCTCTTATTTACACATATTTTTGAGAGTAGGTCTCATGTATTCCCAGGCTGGTCTTGAATTTGCTATACATCGGAGGCTGACCATGCGTTCCTGATTCTTATGCTCTCTGCCCCGAGCCTTGGAATTACAGGTATACAGCATCATGCCTAGTCTCTGCAGTGTGGATGCAGAAGGAACTCAGGCCCTCCCTCTATAACTGTGCTGCACCCTCAGCTCTGGTTTTATCTTATTTATCTATTTATTTTGATTTTTTTTCTAGGCTGGGTTTCTTTAACTCTGGCTGTCCTTGATCTTGTTATGTAGGTCAGGCTAGCCTAAAATCTACCTGTCTCTGATTCCCAAATGCTGGGATTAAAGGCTTTGTGCTAATTCCTATTTTTTAAAGTTTAAGTTAATTAATTTTTGAGATAGGGTCTCACTAGGTAGCCCTAGCTGGGCTGGAACTTGCAGTATAGACCAGGATGGCTTCAAACTCACAGAACAACGCCTACCTCCGACTCCCAAAAGCTGAAAGTAAAAATGTGTGCTCCCTTACCCAGCCATATTTTTATTAAAATGATAATTTATAAGGTGCAGTGTGACGTTATGGAGTATTCCTACAATGGAGAATGAATCAAACTGGGAGGCTTTTTATTTGCAGTGCTGGAGCTGGAACTCCGGGCCTCAAATATCCTAGGCAGACATTGACCTCTGAACTGTGTTCTCAGCGTAATGAAGAGGGTGGTGCAGTTAGTGACAGCCAACAACTGTCCTATAGAGCAGATATTTCTATTCTCCTATGTGCCTACTTTAGACAGGCCCACCTCATTCAGGCGACTCACTGTGTTCTGCCAAACTGGGGAGTGGCATTCGTTCATGGAGTTCAGACAAGGATGCTGTCAAGTGTTCTCCTCTACACCCTCTACCTGTTTTCCTTGAGACAGGATTGCTCACCAGGCTTGGATCTTGGCTGGCAGGCAGCAAGCCTCAGCAGTCTTCCTTTACAGCACTGGGGTTAAGGGAGTATTTGGCGTCACCCAGTGTTATTATATGAGTAGTGGGGATTCGAACTCAGATCCTTAGGCTTATCTGCTGAGGTATCTCCAGAATTCTTCAGTTTTATTATTTTGCTGCATACCCAGCCTGCTCCCAACATTTTCTTTTCTTACTTTCTCCTTCCTTTTTTCTAGTACTGGAGATGAAACCCAGGGCCCTCAATACACTGTGAAAGCACCGTGTCCCTGAGCTACGGTCTCAGGCTTCAAATTTGTTGCAGAATTTTTTTTAGGACATGGGGTCCAATCTGTCCACCATGTGACAAATAATCCCAATGTGCTGTTGAGTTAACAGTCCCTGAGAGGGGCCCTCTACCATTGACCCAGAATCTCTGTCTCCTGCACTCAGGGATGGCAGTAAAGGGTATGTTCGATGCTGTCTTCCTGTAGAACTGAGTTCTGATGGTCTGTGGTGGGAATCTGCTTTTTGTTGTTGTTGTTGTTGTTGTTCTGTTTTTGGAGACAGGGTCTCACTGCGTAGCCCTGACTGTCCTGGAATTCACTTCGAAGACCAGGCTGGCGTCGAGCTCACAGAGATCTGCCTGCCTCTGATTAACAAGGGCTAAGATTAAGATTAAAGGCATGTGCCACCACCATGAGGTGGAAACCTGCTTTTTTCCCCCCAAGATTTATTTATTTATTATTGTATGCAGTGTTCAGTCTGCATGTATACTTGCACAGCAGAAGAGGGCGTCAGATCTTATTAGAGTTTGTTGTGAGCCACCATGTGGTAGCTGGGAATTGAACTCAGTGCCTCTGGAAAAGCAACCAGTGCTTTTAATGGCTGAGCCATCTCTCCAGCCCCCAGAAACCTGTTTTTTTTTTTTTTTTTTAAACACTGCTTTCTCTGGTTACTTTTCCTCCAGGCTTCAATTTCTCATCTCCCAACAGGAAGTTCTAGGGTTGCCTCCAATTCATATTTTATACTAAAATTCATTTATTTGTTTTTGTTTTCTTGATTCCGTGGTAGAGGTTAGAACCTTGGTGGGAAACAAAATACAGTGGTTCATTTTCAACACAAAAGTCCCTTAGATGGGCTTTGGTTTTAGGTATGTAAGAGGCATTGGGTTCCTTTTCCTAATAGCTTGTGCCTTTTTGTTTGACCTTTGAGCTAACCTTTTCAAACCAAAGGTTATCTTGGGATTGGCAATACAGGCAGCTTGCTACATTATGACTAAGACTGTACACTGAAAAAAAAGGGGAAATAGAATCTAGAATGAATAGAATCATAAAAAAAGAGACAGTTTTCCCCCTAACAAAACATGCTTGCTGTTTTTGTTGGCATTTGACTTGGCAAGACCGTAAAAGAAACTGCCTCCATTTTTATTCTAACTCTCTAGCACTCACTGTTATGATAGCTTCAAAGCAATCTTTCTTCCTCTAGCTACCAAATGCTATGATTACGGATGCGAGCTCCCATATTCAGTTTTATTTATTTTGCCATTCTGGAGTCAGGATCAAGAGCCTTGGCTGGGCAGTGTTGGTGCACGCCTTTAATCCCCGCACTTAGAAGACTGTGTCAGGGGGATCTCTGGGAGTTCAAAGGCAGCTTAGCCTACAGAGTGAGTTTCAGAAAAGCCAGGGACACAAGATCCCATCTCGAAAAACCCAAAAGAAAAAGAAAAAAGAAACAAAAGGTTTCTTGTCAACTAGACTCTCTAGCACTGAGCCACACACTTGGCTTCGGTTTTGGTCTCCAAGTTGACTTTTGAGTAAAGCCAAAGTAAGACGATGCTCATGGAGACTTCCTTTCAGTGGTCCCTTTATTGGAGGTTGTGGTCTGTGGTTGCTCAAAGGAGCATCAGAGATAGTGCTTCCTGGATGTCCAAGGCTCCCTCAGAGGAGTTCTTAGTTTTCAGCCTAGAAGAAATAAGAGACTATGAGACTTAGGGTATATGCATGGTTAGGTCTGCCCTCCTTGCTATGGAGTCTTGGCTATGAGACGGAATAGGGGCCCATAGTGATGGAGTGAATACAAAGCTGGTTGTACCTGGGTGTGGTGGGAAAACATCTGTAATCCCAGCAGTTGGGAGATTGAGGCAGTTGGGAATTGAGCAGTTGGGAGACTGAGGAGATTTTGAAAGTTCAAGGTTAACATTGGGCCACCCGTGAATGGCACACACCTTTAGCCTTTAATTTAGGAGGCAGAGACACGTGGATCTCTATGAGTTTGAGGCTACATGGTGGAAACCTTGCCCCCCCCCCAAATCCAGGTTACATAACAAGTCCCGATTAAAACAAACAAAATTCAAGCAAACCAAATCAATCACAAACCCATCTGCAGGCAAGGGTGGGCAGATAAATAGCTTAATGAAAATGAGTGGTAAGATAAGTAGGGGCTGGAGGGTCAAAAGTTCAGAATCATCCCTCCTGAACTTGCCTCAAAAAGGGAAACCTTGTCTCAAAATCAAATGACAGGTGGGAGATGACTCAACCAGTAAAGTGCTTGCTTTGCAAATGTGAAGACCTGAGTTTGATCCCCAGGACCCACATAAAGATACTGGCCAAAGTGGAAACTTTTAATCCCAGCACTGGCCATCTGGAGACAAGAGGACCCTTGGGGCTAACTAGCCAGTAAGCCTAGTCTGTTTGTTGAGCTTCTCGTCAATGACAGCCCTTCTCTCAAAGGAAGTAGATGACTTTCCTGAGGATGACACAGGAAGTAGCTCTTAAACAGCAGACATCAGAACACACACACGTACATAGACATGTGTTAAAAAGAAGATAAAATGGAAGTAGCAGTTGGATGTGATATACTTTGAAACCTTACAATCTCAGCACTTGAGGCGGAAGTCAACATGAGCTAATGGGTTTAAGGCTAGCCTGGACTATACCTCGAGCCTTTGTTTCACAACCAGCCAATCAAACAAACAAAACAGACACAGGTAATGGCATTGTCCTGGTGTGATCAGAGGCTAGGGTTAGACTTTTTCTCTTTCTTTCTTTCTTTCTTTCTTTCTTTCTTTCTTTCTTTCTTTTTTTGGATTTTTGAGACAGGGTTTCTCTATAGCTTGGGAGCCTGTCCTGGAACTAGCTCTTGTAGACCAGGCTGGCTACGAACTCACAGAAATCCACCTGCCTCTGCCTCCCAAGTGCTGGGATTAAAGGCGTGCGCCACCACTGCCCGGTTTAGGATTAGGCTTTTAGGCTGACTGTGCTCACTATGTCTAGATTGCTCTAATGTAAGAATCTTCAGGAGTCTTGGCAGGTATCCCACAAAACAAAACAAAACCAAAATCTCAAGAATCTTCATGAGCTAGAGGCCATCAAGAACCATTAGGGCTGAGATGAGCAGAGAAAGCAAGGCAGGGGTAGGGACTGGACTGAGGTTATGCAGACGATCTGTTAAGGTCAAGGGTCACACAGTTCAGGTTAGCGTTGTGTGAACAGAGAGCTTCTGGATGGGAGGCTGGAGTGAGTACTAGGCTGGATGGCCTGGGATAAGGTAAGCAGAAGGGTTTTGTCTCGAACCTTGTTATAAATTAATAAAAGATGCCATAAGTTTGGTAGTGAGGATCTAAGACAAATTGCTCTTCAGATGAGAGCCTTATCTGAATAGCATCAGGCTGCAAACAATCATGATAGGCCCTAAAGAGAGAGAAACTTCAGTTCCAAAGAACCTCAGGAGTTCCTGGCTCTGACATATTTCAGGGGTGGATGTGGAGCTTGAGAGGTAGGGAAGACTCACACCGTGCAGTCTTCCACCAAGAGTCAGCAAAGCAGTCAAGCATAGACCGGAAGATTTTTGTTAGCTGGGGGGTGGTGATCAGGCAGAGTTACGCAATCTTTCTGAGTTCAAGGCCAACCTGATCTACAGAGCAAGTTCCAGGACAGCCAGGGCTACACTGAGAAACCCTGTCTTGAAAAACAAAACCTTTTTTTTTCTTTTGACAGGGTTTTACTGTGCAGGAACTTGCTCTGTAGCCCAGTCTGGTCTTGAACTCAGAGGTCTGTGATGTGGGAGTGTCATATCAATCTGTTGATTTCATTGGCTGAGCAATAAAGAAACTGCTTGGCCCTCATAGGTTAGAACATAGATGGGAGGAGTAAACAGAATAGAATTCTGGGCGGAAGAGGAAGTGAGGTCAGACTCTGCTCTGCTCCCGGAGAGACTTGACAGCTCTGGGCTGGAGCAGAGACACCATGATGGACGGAGGCTAGAATCTTCCCGGTAAGCGCACCTTGGGGGTGCTTACACACATCATTAGAAATGGGCTAGTCCAGGTGCGAGAATTAGCCTGTAAGGGCTAGAGTTCATGGGCCAAGCAGTGTTTAACTGAGTACAGTTTGTATGTTGTTATTTCGGGCATGAGCTAGCCAAGTGGCCGGGGTGTTGGGGACGCAGCCCCGCCGCCACTCTTATTTCAACAGGTCTGCCTATCCCTGCCTCCTGAATATGGGATCAAAGTCATGAGCCACCATACCTGGCTTAAATAAGAAGGTAAAGTCGGGAGTAGAGAGCCGGTCAGGAGTGAAGAGCCCTTGCTGCTTCCATGGATAACCCAGGTTCTGTTCCCAGAACCCATCAAGTAAGGCCACAAGGGTTGGTAAACTCCGCTACAGGGGTTCTGATTTCCACTTCTGATCTTCACACACACACACACACACACACACACACACACACTCAGGCACTGCAAATAAACCTTTTGAAAAAAGAATAAACTTATAATTTAAGATTGCTTTAGTGCTATATAGCAATTCCCTATTAATTGAAATATTCCCTCAAGGAAAGAATTAGGGTTCCTCCATCAAGGCTGGTTAGACGGAAGCTTAAACAGCTGCTGCGAGAGAAGATGGGGGACAGGACTGACAACACATTTGCCAAAAATTGCCCTGAAGGGTTCTTCACTAGTGAGCTGATTACAAGTTGTGTAGAGGGCTCAGGATTGCAGCTTTCATCATTCATCGCCCATGGTGAAGTGACTTCCCATGATGCAGCTGCTTTTGTTTTTGTTTTGTTTATTTGTTTTTGAGACAGAATTTCTCTGTAGGTTTGGAGCCTGTCTTGGAACTAGCTCTTGTAGACCAGTCTGGCCTCGAACTCACAGAGATCTCTGCCTGCCTCTGCCTCCCGAGTGCTGGGATTAAAGGTGTGCGCCACCACTACCCAGCTGATACAGCTGTTTTTAAAGTCATTCCTGATCCTGTAAGGAACTCCTCATCCGTACTCCTGTAAGTAAACCCAATAAAAACAACCAAGTTGGATTTTGTAGAGAATTGTTACTATTTGAGGTGTGACCCCTCAGGAAGTCTCTCATAACACTTGGCCAAGAGTGTCAGAGAACATCAGAAAGACAACAGTGGCCTGCTCTACAACTTCCGAGAGACTTTTGGTAGATGTGGCCCGATTTGGGGGAGACAGTTGGGCAGCTGGAGGTCTGTAATCTAACAGGTATGTGTAACGAAGGTCAGACTGAGGTTATAAATCAGAGGGGTGCCAACAGAGGGGTTGGCAGTCAAGCAAAAGACAAGCTGACTGGGGGCAGGGCCAGGGCTGAAGATGTGTGTTCAGAATAGACAGGACAGATGATGCCATGGGCAGTGACAGGCAGACTCACCGCGGTGAAATGAGGCCAGGTGCGCAGCAGGTTGAAGAGCGCATTCCCAGGGCAGTCGCTGCGCACGAGCTGGCGGTGGCCCAGCACTTTGTAGTCTGGCAGCAGGTGGCCTGAGCGAATGGCGCAGCTCGGGAGCACGTCGCGAACCGTCTTCAGCGCTGCGTCGCTGGGCAGTGACCCAGTGTAGTTGCCCACGAAGGCCACGCCGAAACCGCGACTGTTGTGGCCGCGTGTATGTGCGCCCACCCAGTGCCAGCCACGGCCCTCGTACACATAGCCGTCGGATCCTACCACGAAACTGCGGAGGGGTTGGGGTAGGGCGGTTAAGCACCTTACTTGGCTGCGTCCCAATCTGGCCACACCCCCAGAGTCTGTGTCTGTACCACATGACACCGAGTGTGGTACACTGCCTCTGTTTCATCCAATTCAGTATCATTTGAACACCACGTGCCACCCCAGAATCCGTTCTCTCTTGTGGAATGCCTTAATCACAGCATTCAAAGAAAGAAACAGGCAGAACTCTATGAGTTCGAGGCCAGCTTTTTCCACATAGCGAGCTCCAGGCCAGTTATGAGACCTTGTTTTATTAAAAAAAGAAGAGGAGGAGGAGAAAGGAAAAAGAAGAAAAACAAAAAGCAGCCGGGTGTGCACACCTTTAATCCCAGTACTCGGGAGTAAAGGCAGCTGGACCTCTGAGTTTGAAGCCACCCTGGCCTACAGAGTGAGTTCCAGGTCAGTAAGGGCTACAGAGAGAAACCGTGTCTCAAAAAACAAACAAAAACTTTACCTTTTCTGAAAAACTGGTCAAGTCCCTTTTCACTCTTCTCCTCTCTCTATCCCTTGCCGGGATATCTCCATCCCAATCTGGGACCTTGCTCCTCATCTCCACCCCATCCTGGTTCTTGACCACGCCCACTACAAACTCTCTCTTCTACTTGCCAGTCTCCGCCCACTTGTTTTACTCCCTACCCTCCAACCTCTCCCACAGTAGCCTAGGCCAGGTTCACCTGTAGCCGATGTCATCCCAGTGACGCACGTCCTGGTGGAAACGCTGCATGGAGCGCATGTTGGCGGCACAGCGCTGGAAGGTGGTGCAGGGTGGCGCTGGCACGTATGTGTGATGCACATATAAGAATCCGAGGGGCAGCCGGAGTGGTGTCGGGTTGCCTCGGTAGGGCGCGGCTCCCCAGCGGCAGCGAGGGAGAATGGCTGGGCATCCTTCAGGAGCAAGGGAGACTCTGATCATCAAGCATTTCATTCTGGAAGACTGAATCTCTATTAAGGTGAACCTACGGGCATCCCTCCCGTCTCCAGGAATTGGCAAGAGTCTAATTTTAGGACAGGAAGGTGACTCAGAGGGCACACACAGATAGATAGATAGATAGATAGATAGATAGATAGATAGATAGATAGATAGATGATTAATAGATAGATAAAGATAAATAGATAAAAGATAAATTATAGGTAGACACAGATAGACAGACATAGTCTTGGAGTCTGTTATGTCTCTGCCACTTCCAGGAGAAAGACCAAAAGTGTAGTATGATGGTGCATTTCTGTTAATCCCAGCATTTGACGAGATTAAAGAAGCAGGATTGCATGCTCAAGACCAGCCTGGGCTATGCAGACCTTGTCTCAATAAAATCGGTTAAAAAAAAAAATCAATCCCCATGTATTTCCTTTCAACTCTGTGTGTGTGTGTGTGTGTGTGTGTGTGTGTGTGTGTGTGTGATGTTAGAGTTCAGGGTCTCATGAAGCCCAGTCTGCCCTTTAATATATATTCTGGGCTGCCTTTGATATTCCTTGATCCTCTGGCCTCTACCTCTTAAGAGCTGGGATTGCCAGCATGCATCACTGTGTGCATTTTCCCTTGGTGACAGGATTGAATGCAGTCTTATGCGTACACTCTACCAACTGAGCTACACCCCCAATCCCTCTTTAAAAAAATTTAAATCAGGTGAACTCTTATCCATTTCAGGACCAACTCTTGCATTTCTTTGACTCTGCAGCTGTCCCTATCTTCACTGCTGTCCCCTTGGGATTCTCTGGGCCCTTGATCCCACCCACCACAGGGGGCTGGGAGTGTCTATTTATGAGGAGTCAGGGGAGCTCCTTACCCAGGAAAGTCTCAGTGAACTCCTTGGTAGCAAGGGTAGCCACCTGAGCCAGCTCTTCTTGGGTCATGTTCTGCAACTGTGGCTGTTTTGGCTCCAGTCTCTGTAGCTGGACAAGGGCTTCCCATACCTGCTGGGCCAGGGTAGGAGCGGAAGTCAATGCGGCCCCGTTCTGCCTTCGGAAGTTACTTCGGAACTTTGGATCGCCAGCCACCCCATCGCCATAGTACTCTCTCAGAAGGTGGCTGAGGGGTGGTCGGGGCCTAGAAACCCGGCTCAAGTGATCCCCAAGGAGAGCTCCATCCAAAGCACCATTGAGGAAAGCCATGGTGAGCCTGGATGCCTTGGGGTCCAACAGTGTGAAGACCCTGGGGGCAGAAAGCTGGTCCCAGCAACCCTCAGTTCCCAGGCCTGGAGAACTCTGAGTCTGGGAACCGTGGAGGAATGTCAGACCCAAGTCTCCAGCCAAGATGAGTGCCAAGAGTCTGTCCACAGTGGTGGGAGTCTTGGCTTTTTCGTTTGGTGAAGTAGCTCCAACATCTGTAGAAGAGGCTTTTGTGGAGGCATCCATTAGTCCTGGCCAGATGGCTGCAACGTTTGTCGTGTTGTCTCCAGCATCACAAGGGGTGGCCAAGCAGTCGTGCCCCTGCAAACCAGCCTCTAGCCCAATCAGTAGAGGCTTCACGGCTACAGTGGAGCCATCAGGTGCCAGCACCACTCCGTATTCCTGCCCATCCTGTACATCATGTTGAGCCACCTCTGAAATCAGAGCCTGAAGTTCTGGGCTCAGTGAGTGGAGCTCTGACTCTGTCGTGTTGTGGCTTGGTGCCTTCCGCAGCAAGTACTGGTGAAGAGAATTGTGGGGGCTGAAGTGGTTGGCTGACAGTATCCGTGCAGGGGCAGTGCCACTGGCCTCAGTTACTGGCACCTTTTGCTCAAGCTCAGCAAGGGCCTGTATGATGGAGTCCATGACCAGGGGTAAGGAGGAGGCTGCAGGAAAAGAAAATGCATCAGCCCAGCAACCCAGCATTGCTTGTTCCTGATCCTCTCCAGTACATGTTGTATTTCCCTAATTCCTTCCGACACCACTGTGACCAGCACTACCATTGTGTAGAGGGGGAAACTGAGACACCCAGACTATTCCTTGTTGGTTAAGGAGTTTGGACTGTCCATGAACACTGAGGATCATGAGCAGCAGAGCAGCCCGGCTAGGATGGCATTTGTGGTGGCTTAAGTAGGAATGTCCCTCATAGAATGCTTGGTCATTACGGAGTGGTGCTATTTGAGAGGGATTTTAGGAGGCGTGGTCTTGTTGGAATACATGTGGCCCTGTTGGAGGAAGTGTGTCATTGGAGTGGGGCTTTGGGGTTTCAAATGCTCAAACCAGGCCAAGTAGCTGTCTCTCTTCTTCCTGCTGCCTGTGGATCCTGATGTAGATCTCAGCTCCTCCTGCACAGGGTCTGCCTGTGCACTACCTTGCTTCCCACCATCCTAATATGGACTAAATCTCTGAAACCGTAAACTGGCCTTGATTAAATGCTCTCCTTTATAAGAGGTGCTGTGGCCATGGTGTGTATTCACAACAACAGACCAAGACAGCATTCTAAGCTTGTTGTTTGGGTTACAATATGGAAATGGGTTTCCAAGGTTCTAGATGAGGGGCAAACAGAAGAGGGGTAAATGAGGAAGGTGGTTGGTGGTATAGCGTTGGCAATGAACAAAAGCACGGAGAATTTCTACATATGTAGGGGTAAAGACAGATCACTTAAAAATTACTGTTGGGGCTAGAGAGGTGGTTCAGCGGTTAAGAGCACTGGCTGCTCTTCTAGAGAACCCAGGTTCGGTTCGATTCCCAGCATCTACACAACAGCTTACACCTATCTGTAACTCCAGTTCCAGGGATTCTGATACCCTCACACAGCTACACATGCATCCAAAACACCAATGCATATACATAAAATAAAAATGAATTATTAAAAATTACTATTATTTCAAGTTTTACTCTTACTATTTTTAATTGGTGGGGGGGTATGTGCATGTGGATGCTAGAGGTTTTGGATATACTGGAACTGGAGTTACCTGGTGGTTGTAAATCACCCAGTGTGAGTGCTAGGAACAGAACATGTATCTTCTACAGTGGTGCATTGTCTTAACCACTGAGACATCTCTCCAGCTCAGACAGTTTCTGGTGATAGATTACAGTTGGGCAATTTTAGGAGGAAAAGTATGTCAAAGGATTACCTGAGGCTTATGTAGCAATTTTCTCTAACCTGAGGCCTCTTACTAAGTCTCAGGAAGTAAACCAACATACAAGTCTCAGGAAACTCCTAAAACCTATGAAATTTAAGAGGCTCTTCTCCCAAGATTGTATAAGCAATAACAACTATAGAGAAGAAGCTGCCTGAGCTGCCTGAAAGTTCAGCAAGGAGGTGCAGGACTGCAGCTTTTGTGAATCGTCATTGATGCTGGGGATGGACTTTTTGGTGATACAGCTGTATTTGAATCACCCATATTCCTATAAGTAACCCAAAGTAAACACACTGGCTCACTGAGCGGAATAATTTCTTTGGTCCGCCATTCATACCCTATTTGGTGCATAAGATGTTCGTTATCTATTCGGAAGTAGTCACATGACACCAAGGAAGCTGAGTACAATGGCTCATGCCTGTAATCCCAGCCCTCAAGAAAGCTGAGACAGAAGGACCACCACAAGTTCAAGACTAGCCTGAACTACATAGTTCCAACCTTTCCTGGCTACAAAGTAAGACCTTGCCTCAAGCAAACAGACACACAGACAGATGGACAGACAAACAAACAGCCCATGGGGAGAGGAGAATGTGTTTTTCCCTTTTCAAGAGAGGGAATCTAGATGTTAGGTTACCAGGTTCACAGCAGAGTTAGGGGTTGTTGAATAATCAGCAATGTTTATTTAAACATTAACTATGTGTCAGACATCACTCTAAGTGATACATAAAATTTATTTAATTCTCACAAAACTTCCTGTTTACAGATGAAGCTTCTGAGATGGAGAGGACATGTTAGCTGCTTTAGGTCACGCAGTTAGGAAGTGCAGGAGGTTTAATTTGCATCTAGGAAGGTTGGTTCTTTTGTTATAGGGTTTGTTATATAGTGCAGGCCGGCCTCTAACTCATTATATATCCCCGGCTAAAGGTCCTCCTGCTGTCCCATGTTCTGGGAATACAGACAATTTGTTCCACACCCAGAGCCTCCAGGTCATTTTAATCCTGTACCCTAGCATCTGGAGGGCAATCCATTCTGTAACTTTGTTTCTGCTTAAATTATCAGGTCTTTTCTGCTTCTCAACCAAACCCAGCTCTCGCTCCTCCCATCCTAGTTGTGTGAGGTTTTTCTCCAGGAAGCTACCCTTGATTTTTGTTCCTAACCTTTCCACCCCCTACCCCCACCCCGGCCTTGTCTACTCTCTGACACCCCTTCCTTGACTCTATGGGTGTTGGAAACGTGTGGTGCCCTAATAGCAGTTTGCTGAGAGCTGGAGCCTTGACCAGCTAAGGTTCAACAAAACAAGTTCCCCTCCCCCAAGGCCTCTACCCTTGAACTCACCTGTCTCTGACTCTGGCCACAGCAACAGTCCAAGCAAAATCCAGAGGACACCCTGGACTTTCATCATTGTGGGGCTCCAGTTCCAGTGCAGAGGCCCAGCAGAGAATCTCAGAGGTGCTGGGAAGAGAGGGGCGTGAGAATTGACCTGACTTAACAAAGCGCAGCAGGACCGCACACTCACCCCAGCAGAGTTAAGAGTGTGGGAGTAGAGTGCCTGGATCAAGGTTATTTAGGTCTCAAAGTCTCCGCCATCCTGTCCTGTTCCCGCCCAGAGTGACCTGATAGGTCAGTAAGTCAGATCCATGCCAAGAGAAGCCTGTAGACTGGGAAGCTCAAACTCAGAAATGTCCGTGCCCTTGCCTTTAAAAAAATATAAAAATATATAATTAATTTTTTCCCAGCCCTGGAGATTAAACTTAGAGCTTTGTGCATGCCAGGCAAACACTGTACCTTTGAACTCTATCCCCTGACTCCCTTTTACATTTTATTTGATTTTATTTAAAAGGCTTGAGTGAATTCAAGGCCAACCTGTTCTACATGGTGAGTTCCAGGACAGCCGGGGCTACAGAGAAAAACCCCTGTCTCGAAAAAGAACAACTATATATAAAGACCTTCAATTTTAAATTCGAATGTGGGCAGAGTGTGTGCCCATGAGATGGGTGTATGCTTGAGCATATGCCAGGCATGACACTGGAGATAAGAGGACAGCTTTTGGGAGTCGGTTTTCTCCTTCCACTTCAAGATCTAGAGATAAAGCTCAGGGTGTCAGGCTTGCAGAAAATACCTTTACCTTCCAAAACATCCCTCTATTCAACTTATTTTAATTGCTAACACGTGTTTGTATGTATGTGGGTTTTTGTTTGTTTGGTTTTGTTTTGTTTCCTTTTCAAGACAGCGTATCACCATGTAGCCCTGGAACTCGCTCTGTAGACCAGGCTTTCCTCAGCCTAGGAGATCCACCTGCCTCCGGTGCTGAGATTAAAGGCCTGTGACACAGCCCTTGCCACCTGTTACAGCGGCCACCACCTGTGGGTTTTCCAATGAAAGTACAATGCCTATGAAAGACAAAAGAAGGCCTTGGGTCCCTTGGAACTGCAGTTACAAGTTGTTGTGCGCTACCTGATGTGGGTACTGGGATCGGAATCAAGTCCCCAGCAAACAAATTCTCTTAACTACTTAACTACTGAGCCATTTCTCCAGCCCCAATTTACTTTTTTTTCCCCCTTGAGACAGAATCTCTCTCAGCTCGGGCTGGTTTTGAGCTCCCAGTCCTCCCATCTCCACAGCCCCACAGTACTGGGTTGATAGGTGTGTGTGTGTGTCATCACACTGGTATCTTTTTACATCTTCTTTTGAGACAGGGTGTTACCATGTAGTCTAGGCTTGCCTCAAACTCAGGGTCCTCCTACCTGAGACTCCCGAGTGCTGGGATTAGAGGTATGTACTACTACACCCAGGTTAAATTCTTCCCATTCTTTGGAGTGCTGCTTTAGTGTCAATCTATCTAGTGTACTCTGCCCTGTCTCAAAAGTGACAGCTCTGTAGCTACCGTCTGCCTCTAGAAGAACCTCTCAGCGGCTTGGTAAGACAGACTATGCTGGCTGGCAAGTATAGTTTTGTTATCTGAGACTTTTTCCTTTCATTTCTCTTTCCCCTTTCTCTCTCTCTCTCTCTCTCTCTCTCTCTCTCTCTCTCTCTCTCTCTCTCTCTCTCTTATTATGTAGTCTTTTTATGTAGTCAGGCTGTCTCAGAACTTGTAATGTAGATCTGACCCTCAAACACAAAGATCTATTCCATTTCTGCCTCCTGAGCGCTAGGATTAACGGCACGAGCCATCACACCCAGAGACATAAACAGTTTTTAAGGAAGAAAGATAATGTTGGTCTTACAGTTTCGGTAGTTGTAACCCTTGGTCGGTCTGCCTGACTGCTTGAGCCTGTAAAGAGAGAGGAACGTATCTTGCAGAAAGCTGCTTACCTCACAGAAGCTGAGACGAAAGAGCAGAGAGCAAGGAAAGGTCGAGTCCCCTTTGGTGACTTCCTCCCACTAGCCCGCTTGTCTTAAAGATTCCATCACCTCTAGCACCACATGCTGGGCACTAGCCTTTAACGTGGGAGCCTTCCCGGAATCTTTCACATCCACACTCTAGCAAGTAGAGAGAGGAAGCCTGTGGTTAGTACCACCCCATCTCTTGTGCTTCACCCCGCACTCATGCAGGATGCTGGAGGGCTTGGGTTCTTCCTCTTCTTCCTCTGCTTTTAATCCCCCCATCGCTGGCAAGTGCACAGCACCATGGTGCATGTATGGCCGAGGACTGTGGACACGGATTCTCTCCTGCTCTGTGGGTCTCAGTGATGAAATTCGGGTCATCAGGCTTAGGGACAAGTGCCTTTACCCTCTAAATCATCTCACTGGCCATGGTTTTAAAAAAATCTGAGAGCGTTTAAGTCTATGCATGTGTGTGTTCGTGTGTGCGGGTATGGGTGATGTATGTACATGAGTGCATGACCCATGTGTGCACATTCAGAGTGAGAGGAAAATATCAGTATTTTCTTCTATCCCCGTCTGTCTAATTGCCTTGAGATAGGGTCCGCCTGGAACCAGGAGATCATTATTAAGTATAAGACTGGCTGCAAGCTCTCAGGATCTACTGTCTATCTCTGCTTCCAAATGCTGGGTTTACTGGCTTTTTAACATGGTAGAAATGGGGGGGGCATCTAACTCAGCCCCTCACGCTTGCACAGCAAGTGCTCTGACCCACTGAGCCATCTTCTCTGTCTTCTGTCTTTTGTGTCTTGAGAAAGGGTCTTCCTCTGTCCCCAAGTCTGGCTTCGAACATAGAGCAATCTTCCTGCTTTTGCTAGAATTACAGATAGAGTCACCGAGCCTGGCTCTTGAAGATTGCCTCCTCCCAACCCAGTTCCAGCCCCTGATGAAACAAAAAACAGGGCTCTGGTTTCAGCCTAGGAACCTACCTGGATTGCTGTAGCAGGGAGACTACTCTGTCTGTTTCCCGTTCGTGGGAGAGCCATCCTCCTCCCTGGGTACTGATGTCTGAGTCCAGCTGAATGGCCTCTCTCCACTTCCTCCCCTTCCAGGCTGTCCTCGACCCTCTTCTGTAGCCTTCCTCGGTCTGGATCTTTTTAAAAACCTCCTGCTTCCTCCTAAGTGCTGGGATCCCCGGCCAGATCATGCTCCTCTTTATTCTGGTATCAGGTGGGGCGGGCACCCTAAGGCTGGGCTATATGGAAATTGCTTCCCTCTTGGCTTCCCACCCTCAAACCAGCTTCACAACTTTCTAAGAGACCCACCAGGCTAGGGACTCATCCTGAGGCAAGTCCCAGGCTAGGCTGGGGAAGCCCAGACTGGGCCAGACCTGGAATTCCCCACGGAGCCACCCCAGGGCCTGCTCACCTACCAGATATTCTTACTCTTGTTCACTAGTTTGTTCTATTATCTATCTATCTATCTATCTATCTATCTATCTATCTATCTATCTATCTATCTATCTATCTTCCTCCCTCTCTCCAGGGTCTCCTGTAGCCCAGGCTGTATAACTCCCTATGACCTTGAATTATGGCCTTCTGCTGCAGCACCCAAATGCTAGGAACACAGGCATTCACCACCACAGCTGTTTATGTGGTGCTGGGAACCAGACATAGGGATTCCCTCCTGCTGAGCAATCTATCAACTGAGCTGCATCTCCAGGCCTACTTACTCTCTTTCTAGTGACCTGTGATCACCCAGGACCAAGCCCGGCATACAGAAACAGTTCAGAAAGCATGGAATTGAGTGGGTCCTACTTCTCAGAGGAGTTTGAAGCAATATTTTCCTTTAAATCCAGGTTTCCAAAGATGTATGAGTGGCTCTGTCCGCTGAAGTATGTGGACTGGAGCCAGCAAGATGAATCAGCAGGTTAAGTCTCTTGTTGCCACCAAACATAAGGGCCTGAGTTCAGTCCCTGGAACCCACATGGTGGAAGGAGAGAACGGCCTCCTGAAGACTGTCCTCTGACTCCCCCATGAGCTGTAGCGTGTACCCCTACCTCCACAAAATAAATGCATACAGAAATAAATAAACTTAAAAGCAAAGTATATAGGCTTTGTGTTCTCCCAGGGAAGGTACTTGGGTGAAGATTTTGCTGAGGTAACCCTGATAACCCCAGTTACCAAGATAAATTGATTTATTTTTTATTTTTTGGAGACAGGATTTCTCTGAGTATCCTTGGCTGTCCTTGAACTCGCTCTGTAGACCAGGCTGGCCTCTAACTTACAGAGATCCACCTACCCCTGCCTCTCAAGTGCTGAGATTAAAATCATGCACCACCAATACCCAGCTGATTAATTGATTTGTTAAAAGAGTTTATTTACTATTTATTTAATAGATAGACTTTCAAGCATGCTGGGCCAAACTACATCACTAGTCTTCCACCCTCTTTTGAAATACGGCCTCACGATGTAGCCAAATTGGCTTGAATTTATAATCCTGCCTCAGGCTCCTAAATCTGGGATTACAGAATTCTCAGTCCACTTTAATTTTTAATAAATTTGATGTGGTCCAGGCTGGCTCCAAACTAGTGATCTTCCTGCCTCAGTTTCCCCCAAAAGTTCTAGGTTCAAGACAAAACTGAGCACAAAGTATATACTTACTGTAAGCTACCCCCCAACAAACCCCTGCCCCAACACATACAGAGTCTCCTGTTGTCAATACCCTACATGAAAGTGACACAGAAGTGACAATCGATGAGACTCTATTGACACACTAGGCACTCAAAGTCCACAGTCTACGGCAGAGTGTCTCCTGGTGCCATTCACTTGGACTCATATCAATGCTACTGTTTGCTCTGCTGTGGGTGGAACCCAGGGCCTCACATGTTAGGTAAGTATTCTATCCATGGGCTAAATAAACCCCAATCCTTTTTCTATCGAGACAGGAGCTCATTAAGTTTTCTTTAAAACTATTTATTTTTATTTATTTCTTGTGTGTGTATTTTATGCACACTGGTATATGCATGCACCCCGTGTGCTTGTGTGTTGGCCAAGGGTCAGCATTTCCTTTCTTCTTCCCTCCATTTCTTCTCTTACCTCCTGGTTTCTTTCTTTCTTTCTCTTTTTTCTTTTCTTTTTTGTTTTTGTTTTTGTTTTTCGAGACAGGGTTTCTCTGTAGCTTTGGAGCCTGTCCTGGAACTAGCTCTGTAGACCAGGCTGGCCTCAAACTCACAAAGATACACCTGCCTCTGCTTCCCGAGTGCTGGGATTAAAGGTGTGCAGCACCACTGCCCAGCTTCTTTTTGTTTCTTTAGATGGGGTCTCAATATATAACCCTGGCCTTAAATGCTCAGAGATCTACCTGCCTCTGCCTACCAAGTGCTGGATTAAAGGTGTGTACCACTACACCTGGTCCTTCCTGGTTTTTTGAGATCGGGTCTTATAGAGCACTGACTGGCCTGGTACTTTGAACCTAGACTGGTCTCAAACTCATGGCAACCTTCCTGCATAAACCCTTTGAGTTCTACCATTACTGGCATGGACCACAATGCTTAGATTTATCTTTTCTTCCTACCTTCCTCCCTCTCTCCTTTTCTCTCTCTGTCTTTCTTATAATAAGTACTGGGAATTGAACTCAGTATCTTGCACATGCTAAGCAAATGATCTACCATTGAGCCTCGTTCTTAGTCCTGTTAATTGAAAGCAATTTTTAGTTAGGTGTGGTGGTACAAGACTTTAATCCTCACCGGGCGATGGTGGCGCACGTCTTTAATCCCAGCACTCGGGAGGCAGAGGCAGGCGGATCTCTGTGAGTTCGAGACCAGCCTGGTGTACAGAGCTAGTTCCAGGACAGGCTCCAAAGCCACAGAGAAACCCTGTCTCGAAAAACCAAAAAAAAAAAAAAAAAAAAAAAAAAAAAAAAAAAAAAAAAAAAGAAGACTTTAATCTTAGCACTCAGAAAGCAGAGCATAGAACTCTTTGAGTTCAGGCCAGCCTACTCTACATAGTGTGTTCCAAGACAGTCAGAGCTACACAGTGAGAACTTCTCTCAAAAAAAAAATTGTATATATACGTGTGTGTATCTTGTGTGTATGTGTTCATATGGGTGTGGGCATAAGTGTGTGTGGATGTGCATGCAAATGTGTGCTCTTGCATGCAGAGGCCAGAGGCTGACATAAATTATTCCTCAATTGCTCTCAGATTACTTTTTGAGACAGGGTTTTTCAATGAACTTACAACTTGTAGATTCAACCAGACTGGTTGGCTAAGGAGCTCCAGAGATATGCCTGTCTCTGCTCCCTCGTTTTGGAATTACAGACAGGAGTCTTCATGTCTAGCTTTTTAGAATGATGTTAAGGGCCTTATGGTTTTGTGGCAGGAACTTACTGACTAAACCATCTCCCAAGATCTCTCTCTCTCTCTCTCTCTCTCTCTCTCTCTCTCTCTCTCTCTCTCTCTCACTCTCTCCCCGGGTCTAATTTTGAGATAGGACTTCACCGAGTTGACCAGGCAGGCCTTGAACTCATTCTGTAGCCTAGACAGGCCTCCCGAGTCAGCCTCCTCAGCAGCTGAAATTATCTAGCTTCTTGCTTTCTTCATCACTGCACATTTCACACAGCGCAGGCTGCAGGCCCGCCTTCTCTCTTTTCCTTGTTCTTTTTCTGTATGTTATTTATTTTGTGTGCTATGGTGTGTGTGTGTGTCTATCTGTCTGTCTGTCTGTGCGTAGGTTATAGGACAGCTTGTGGGAGTCGGTTCTTTCCTTCCACTTTGTGAGTCCAGGGGGTCAACAGGAAGTCAGGCTTGGTGGCAAGCATTTATCCACGGAGCCATTTTGCTATCCCTAGGACTATACTCCCTATCTTATCTCTGATCCCTCTGTTGCCCTGAGATAAGAAGATGCTTTGTTCTGGAGTGCTTAGGGACCAATTAGGGATTGTTTGCTGAGGAAGTGAAAGCTTCAGTAACAAAGGCTTCAGGGTCAGGCTAGGCTGGGCTGGGCTCTGAAACACACAAACGTGCCCACACATCAGATACCCACCCACCAACGTACCTGGGCTGGGCTGGGCCTGGATGGCAGCAGAAAATCAGGAGATTCCATGATGAATCATCCCATTCTGTAAGCTGCCCACTGAATTCATGAGGCTTGCTCATAAGGAGAGGCCAGCACTTCCAGGCTGTTAGAAAGACAGGGTCTCAGGAGAACAAACCCTGGCCAGAGCCTGGAGCACTGGCAAAGATAGGTAGAGCCTTGAGGCCCTGAGAAGGACCATAATCAGAGAAGAAACTTGAAGCAGGGCTAGATTTGGGGGTCACAGTCATAGTTAAAAGCATGCATTGTGGGTCTCGTGAGATGCCACCAATCACCAAACCTGAGTTAGATCTCCAAGATCCAAAGATTAGGAGAGAACTGACCTCTCATAACACATCTGCAAACCACACACACACACACACACACATACACTAAATAAAAAGAAGAAATTTGCTATTCAGTTTAGGGATATAGCTCAGTGATAAGAGTGTTCACTTAGCATAGGCAAGGCCAATTCCCCAGTATTGCAAATTCTGTCACCTAGAAACAAATCAAGTCAAATCCCACCGTGATAAAGATCATGGCAATCTTTGCAAACCCCTTGTTAATAATAACAAAAGCTGCTGTGAGGAGAAGGTTTCCAGGTTGAGCATAGGAAAGTTCCTCAGAGGACAACCTGTGTGAGTTGGCTCTCTTCTTTGTCAAGTGGGTCTGTCCCAGGGATTGAACTCAGGCTTGGCAGCAAGTACCTACACCCACTGACTCATCCTACCTGCTCAAGAGTTTGAACTTGATTTTTTTGTGTTTGTTTGTGTTTTAGAAACAGGTTTTTTTTGTTGTTTGTTTGTTATTCTTTGTATAACCTTGGCTGTTTTGGAGTTCATGTTGCAGACCAGGCTGGCCTCAAACTCACAGAGATTCACTTGCCTCTGCCTCCTGAGTGCTTCGATTAAAGCCACACTTCCAGTCTTTGTGTCTATATTTTAAAATTTAGCTCTAAATTTTACTTACATATATCCCTGAATGGAGTCAGCTTATGGGTTGACTGTTTTGTAAACATTTTTGGGAGGGTGCATATAAAATTTATCTATTATAATCCTTAGTGGTGGCCCACAACTTTAATCCCAGCACTCAGGAGGCAGAGGCAGGCAGATCTCTATGAGATTGAAGCCAGTCCTTTCTACAGAGTGACTTCCAGGACAGCCAGAGCCATATAGTGAATCTCTTTTTCAAAAAACCTAAAAAAACATTTTTTATATAAAATTATGTTACTTTAAACAGTTTTTAAATAGGTCAACTAATTTTATTTAAGTATTGCTGTTGGAAATGGAATTGTCATGTGTGTCAAGTATTTACTCTCCCCTCAGACCAAGCTCAAAATTTTTAGTAGACATGAAAAAATACCAAACTTTTTTTGGTGGCAGGTGAGGGGTGTCTTGGTCACTGTTCTATTGCTGTGAAGAGACACCATGACTGTAGGAGGAGGGTGCTTGTTCATCCCGGCCGCCCAGAACCAAAATAATCACACAGAAACTGTATTAATTAAAACACTGCTTGGTCCATTAGCTCTAGCTTCTTATTAGCGAACTCTTTTTTTCTTTTTTAAAGATTTATTTATTATGTACACAGTGTTCAGCCTCCATGCCTGCAGGCCAGAAGAGGGCACCAGATCTCATTACAGATGGTTGTGAGCCACCATGAACTCAGGACCTCCCGAAGAGCAGTCAGTGCTCTTAACCTCTGAGCCATCTCTCCAGCCCTTATTAGCTAACTCTTACATCTTAATTTAACCCATTCCTATTAATCTGTTTATCACCATGAGGTTGTGGCCTACCAGCAAATTTCTGGTATGTCTGACTCTGGAGGTGGCTCCATAGTGTCTCTCTGACTCTGTCTTCCTTCTACCTTGTTATAGGCCAAGTCAGTTTCTTTATTCATTGACCAATAAAAGCAACACATAGACAGAAGGACCTCCCACACTACATGAAAAGGAAGCATTGTTCACAGTTCCAGAGGTCTAGTCCATTGTCATCATGGTAGAGAACACCATGGCAGGTATGGCAGGCACGGTGCTGGAAAAGTAAGTGGTTGAGAGCTACACTCCTGATCCACAGATGGGCCTGGCCTGGGCTTGGCATGGGCTCTTGAATGCCCTGAACCCACTCCTCACTACACATTTCTTCCATCAAGGTCACACCTCCTAATCCTTTCAAGGAGTGCCACTCCCTGGTGACTAAGTATTAAAATCTACAATCCTGTGGGGGCCATTCTTGTTCAAACCACCACAGGAGGGAACAGCAAGATGCGCGGTGGGCAAAGGCATGTGGTATCAAGCCTGACTATTTGATTTTACCCTACCCCCTCACCCCTACCCTCCCTGGATGCACATAGTGGAAAGAGAGAACTGATCTCTTAAAATTTCCTCTGACCTCCATATGTATGTACACACAGGTGTCAGTCAAACAATCAATCAGTTAACACAACTTAAAAAGATACATCTAGGCTGGGAGAGATGGTTCAGTGGTTAAGAACACTTGCTCAAGCTGGGCGGTGGTGCTGCACACCTTTAATACCAGCACTCGGGAGGCAGAGGCAGGTGGGTCTCTGTGAGTTCGAGGCCAGCCTGGTCTACAAGAGCTAGTTCTAGGACAGGCCCCAAAGCTACAAAGAAACCCTGTCTCGAAAAACCAACCAACTAACCAACCAACCAACCAACCAACCAACCAACCAACCAAATAAACAACAAAAATAACACTTGCTCTTGCAGAGGACCTGGGCTTGGTCCCCAGAACACACAAGCTGGCTCACAACATCTGTAACTTCCATGTAGTCTGATGTTTACTGTTGACCTCTGCGGGCACCAGACAGTGATGTGCAGACATGCAAGCAGGCAGAACACTCACATAAATAAAATAAAGAAATCATATGTATATACAGGCTGGTGAGAAGACTCAGTGGGTAAAGCCTGAAGGCTTGAGTTCCATCTTGGAAACTTACATGGTGGAAGGGAAGGACTAACTCGTGCAGTTGGCCTCTGACCTCCACATGTATCCCATGCACATGTCCTCACCCAATATGTAAATGAGAGAAAATTTAAAAGTATCAATGCATGGTCTAGAGAGATGGCTCAGTGGTTAAGAGACTGACTGCTCTTCCAGAGGTCTGAGTTCAATTCCCAGCACCCACATGGTGGCTAATAATCATCTGTAATGAGATCTGGTGCTCTCTTCTGGCCTGCAGGCATGCATGCAGGCAGAACACTGTATATATAATAAATAAATCTTTACAAAAAATAAGTCTTTACAAAAAGTATTAATACAGAGTCCTACAAGTCAGTGTGGGAAGCATAAGGGACTTCAAAGTGTTCGGCACTAAATAGGTCATCTACGTCACATATCCTCCTCCCAGGGCTAACGGGTTGCAAGAACCAGAGGTCATGGATGACTGCCACGAAACTGTTTTCTGGGCACAGCAGGGTGCCCCTGGCACACGTGAGTTCCTGGCGAGACTGGGGTTGAAATGCACAAGATTAAGCCAGACAAAATCCCAGTATGAAGTGAAGGATGGTCAGGAGGTCCCACCCCCAGCTGAGAAGCTATGGCAATTGATGGCTGTTGGGACAGGGCGAACCAGTTTTATTAGGGTTGTGGCACCTGAGAGGCCACCCATGCTCCAGTAGATGGCCCTATATCCTTTTGGGTCTAGGCAGCATTTAGTGTTAACACATTGATTTAAAAAAAAAAAAAGTCCATGAAATTGGGAAGGAACTGAGTAGGGGGATAAGGGAGGAATCGGAGAGGACAGAATGGAAAGATGTAATCAGACCACACTGTCTGTGTACGAAATTCTCAAACAGTAAAAAATAATTAAAGAAAATTAACAAATTCCTGTCCTACCTCTAATTGCAGCAAGTAGTTTCATCTCTTGCCCTCATTCTGTCCTCTTTGAGAATGGAAGCGGAGGCCCTCCTACAGACACCATGAAGATGAAATCAGGCCATAGGGATCAAATGCTTAGAACACCGTGTGGGACGTGGTTGAGGAGCGTGTGGTCAGGGTCCTGTGTCCTACACACCTGTCTTGAAGGCCCCAGCTGTGGCAGAGTCTAGCCAGCGGGAGTAATCCATGCCATTAACCGGATATCTGGACTCCCACATCTGAGGCAAATCCAGGCTCATTATTTCCACATCTGGAGCTCCCCCAGCTTCCTGCAGGTTGCCGGGCCTCCGGGCTGGGCTGGGATTGGATCCCATCTGGAGCAGCTGACAAGCCACCTAAGCTGGTTTAGGCCAGCCCAGGATTTAGAGGAGCCCAGAGTCAGAATGCCAAAGGGGGGAAAAAAACTGTTTGCTCTTGGACCAGCCTCTGTAGGTGGCTTGAACTGAATTTCTGGAAGGGAAGGAAGAGATTTAATCATGGGGCATCTCATCCTGGAGCTGGGGACAAGTTTTGTAATTGATTGGGACATTGTACTAATGTGTTGCGTTCAAACCATGACGAAGTGCTAGGGGCCCAGGATCGATGGAAGCTGATGCTCCCTGGGTGAACAGTACCACATGCTCACGAGAGGGGCATAGAAGTTGGGAGTGGTGGCGCTGGAGAGACGGAGGAGCGAGGATTAGAAGTTCAAGGCCAGCTTCAGCTGCACATTTAAAAATATTATTTATTGTTTGTCTGTAGAATTTCTCTGTATAGCTCTGGCTGTCCTGGAACTTGCTCTGTAGACCAGGCCGGTCTCAAACTCAGAGATCCGTCTGCCTCTGCCTCCTGAGTGCTTGGACTAAAGGTGTGCACCACCACTGTCCAGCTATGTGTGTGTGATATTATACAACGTGAAAGTAGAAGGAGCATTTGGGAAGAAGGGGGATAGAAGACAGTAATGCGATGAATAAAGTTACAAGAATCTGACGGACTTGAACAAATGGCATGAAGTATCCCATAATGTTTCCAATACGTTGAATAAAGATAAATGCTGAGAAAAGTTCAAAATGTACTCACAAGCTTTTTGACTTGATCTGGTAGGCTGGTAGGATAGTCTTCGAAGTCCTTTGGCAATAGCTCCCTTTCCAGAATGCCTTTCTCTCTTCTCTGGTTTCCCCAGTTCCTTTGTTCCCCGAGACTCCAAGAAAGGATCATCCATAACTCTGAGAAGAGGGTCCATCTTATTCTGGCCTCAGCAATTCCAGACTGTGAGTTCCTTGAGACGCAGCCCAAAGTCAGCGCTGAGAGCTCTCTGGGACGGGGTGACAGAGCAGAGTGGGGGAAACACGTGGATGGCTTACTTCCTGAACAGAGGGCCCGCCTCTTAGCTGTGGGTCTCCCTGGCTCCGCTTCTCTGGGCAAAGAAAACGTTCTAGGTCAAGATGGCCAGCCTCCTGAATTCTGCTCTCTGTTCTCTTTCTGAGTCATTGAGCTGGGGTGGTGGCTTCACTGTGGGTGTTTTATCACCTCTGTTACTCCTTGGCCAAAAGAACCCCGGTTTCAGTACAGGCTTCCCGGCCGCATAAGGTAGAGCCTTTCCTGTCCATGTGCCTCATTTTCTCCATCTCTACAATGGGAACAGCAGTGTGCTTATCTCTTGGCTGTGGTGAAGGAATTGATGGGACTCATTTCTCACCCACCTGTTACTAACTGAGAGAAATTCACAGGACAAAGGGTTAGCGAACTAAGTAATAATTAATTAATTATTGTTTGAGACAGGATCTTCTGTAGTCCGGGCTGACCTTTAACTTCCTGAGACTGATCTTGCTTCTGTTTCCGAAGTGCTTTGATGGATACGCATGCATCATCATATACTCAGTTTATTTAAAAATATTTTAAAAACCTCACATTTTGGCAGGTAGTATGACGGGTGGGGGGGTGAGAGCTAGGGAGGGGCATAAAGGCCCTGCTTCCCATCCTGAATTCCTCACACCCTGGATCCACATGGTGGAAGGAGAGAATCAACTTACAAAGAGCTGTCCTCTGCATACTCACAGAAAACAAACTAAAGTAAGGAATTTATATTCTCTGCGGTGTGTGCGCGTGTGTGTGCAGATCGGAGGATAGCTTTCAAGAGTCTGTCCCCTCCTTTTGCCTTGTGCCTCAGGGACCAAAGGCTGGCAGGTTTGGTGGCAGGTACCCTTTACCCACTGACACATTTTGCTGCCTTTGTTTTGTTTTCTTGAGACAGAGCTTCATGGAACCCAGGCTAGACTTGAATTTGCAATTCTTTTGACATTCCCAAGTGCTGGGATGGCAAGTGTGTACCACCACGCACAAAATTAATCACTGTGAAGCAAGCAACTTAAAACTAAAACCCAGCAATCATTGACATTTAACACACAATAGAGTTGTGCAAGCACCACTTGTCTACAGAGCCAAAGAAAAAAGAAGTTTCTCCATCCCGAGTGGAAACACCGAACATATGGCTCCCTGTGCCCTTCCCTTCAGGCTCAGGTAGCCTCTGCTCTGCTCTTGTGATCTTCCCATGCCGACATTTCATACAGATGGCACCATGCACTGTCTAGCCTTCTGGGTCTGGCTTCTCCCGGAACACTGCTTTCAAGGTTCAGCCTTGCTACGGTGTGTGTTGGTGCCTCGTTCCTTTATGCGGCAGAGTTACGCCACGCTGCACGGCTCATGACATTTTTCTTCTCCATCACTAAGGCCTCACTTGCCTTCTCTCTGTTCTTGCTCATCTGAACTGTGCATTGATGTGCACAAGTTCTCACCATACCCGGGGTGGGGGTGGGGGGAAGTGTGTGTGAGCACACTGTCTGTGTTCCTGCGTGTAGAGGTCAGAGGAAGACTGCTTTTGGGAGTCGGCTTTCTCTTTCCATCAAAAGGGTTCTGGTGATCACACTCACATTGTCAGACTTGAAAGAAAGCACTTTTACCCCCTGAGCCATCTTGTTGGCCCTTGTTTGCTTTGTTGTCTTTGTAAACACAGGAACTCACTAGGTACTCTAGGCTGGCTTTAAACCCTCAGTCCTCCTGCCTTGGCCTCCCAAGTGCTTCTGTAACCAAGTAAAAGTGTGTGCCACCAGGCCTAGTTCTGTTTTGTTTTTTCTTTTTCCTCCTCCTTCTATTTTTCATTTTCTGTTATTGAGCCAAATCTCATGTAGCCCAGATCAGCTTTGAACTTGCCAAGTAGCCTAGTGTGGCTTCAAACACTGACCCTTCTGCTTTATCCTTCTTGAGTGCTGGGATCATAGGTGTGTGCTGCCTGGCCAAGGTTTTCTTTTAGGCATCTATTATTATTATTATTATTATTATTATTATTATTATTATTATTATTATTATAATATTGTGTGTGTATTTGTGTGGCTCATGTATACATCTTGGTGTGTATACGGAGGTCAGAGGACAACTTTTGTGAATTAGTTCTCTTTCTGCTGTGGGTTCCAGGTATTGAACTCAAGTTGTCAGACTTACATTCAAAGTGCTCTTTTAATCTACTGAATCATTAAATTTTTTTTGGAGACAGGGTCTCTTATAGCACAGGCTGGCCTTGAACTCACACGTAGCAGAGGATGACCTTGAACTCTTGATCACACTCCTCCTTCCCAGTGCTGGGATTACAGGTGTATACCAACACCAGGCTTAGCTTTGTTTCCAATTCTTTTGGGCCTGTGTGCAAGGGAGGTTCTGCTGGGCTGTGTAGTCCCTGTGTGTAGCAATCTGAGGAAAGAGAAGGGTGTACCATCTATTTTCATACATTTTAGATTCCTTCTGTCTCCCAAGCAAAGTGAGGACAGCTCTAGGAAGAGACTCCTTTACACCTGCATTTTGCACACAAGGTGGTTTGAGGATGGGAGTGGTGATTCCTGTGCCAGCTTGAGACCGAAGGTGAAGGCCTCCCATCAGCTGCTGGACACCGGGACTAGGCACCAATCTATGAATATAACAGAAATCATTAGGGATCACTTCATTAATTTATCTTTTATTCTTTAATTTTTGCCAGCCATGTTTGGTTTTACCCCAGGTCTCTGGGTTATCCAGCCTCCAGTTCCTGGTTCCTGGTCATCCAGTCAGTGTCAGACAAGAGCTCCCTCTTGTGGGAGGGACCAGCACCAGGGTATAGCACCACTGTGTGCCAGCCACTTGCTGAGAAGGGTCTTATACCAGTCCCCAGAAAGTTTCATGGTCCTTGGGACCCAATAGATCTGAGCTTAACTACCAGCCTGAATAAATTATGTCCTTCTTCTGAGTTTCTGGGACTCTCCCTGGGGTCAGACACTTTCCAGATCCATACCTCATGGCCTCAGGGCAGGAATTAATGATGGAGGAATTAATGATGGAGATAGAAGGTGTATCTGATGAGCGAGGGTAAAGTAGTCAACCTAGCTCAGAGGGGTGAAGTAACTTGATAAAAGCCTCCTAGGAACGGACAAAACCTGGATTCAGCCTGAAAGTATTCTCAGATTTCTAGAGTCATTTTAGCTGTTCTAGAAGGCAGGCCCTCCAAAAAGGGGACATTCTACTGTCCTGATTTATTTTGAGGGGAGCTGACTTTTGACACCCTAGCTTACCAAATCTGCCTGAAGTGGCTTTTGGCTGTGAAGAGCAGAGGCTGTGTCCCTGCGGAGGTGCAGGGTGCTCTAGCCACAGCTCACTTCCTCCCCCTATCTGTTCATATCTGCACAGCCAGCGACCTCGGGTGCTCCAGGTGGGGCAACAGAGCAAGTGTTTCCATTCCTCCAAGGCCTGGCTCCTGCAAGGCACCCCTGCTCTGGCTTCCTTCTTTTCTTTTGTTACATTTTATTATTTATTCTGGACTGGGTATGTGTTCTCTGTGTGGAGGTCAAAGGCTAATTTGCAAGAGTCTGCCCTCTCCTTCCAACATGAGGATCCCAGGGATGGGATTCAGATCCTCATGCTCAGCACCAAGTGCCTTTTCCTGCTAACCATTTTCTCCTGTTTCTGTCAGGCACACGGTGGTATAATGCAAGAACATGAACAATTCAGCTTCCACTGTCTCCCCTGACTTCTCGAGGCCTCCAGAGGATGCTGTTCTCCTACTGACCTGGACTAGATACACTGACAATATTTCACATTAGATTTCCAGGTCTTCCTGGCAACCTCATCTGATTTACATCGACTCTTATCTAACATTTCTTTAATTAGTTAATCAGTCAATCATTACCTTGTAGCCCAAGTTATAGTCATGGATGACTTTGAATATTGTTTTTTTTTAAATTTTAAAAGAGATTGTGTGTGTGTGTGTGTGTGTGAGAGAGAGAGAGAGAGAGAGAGAGAGAGAGAGAGAGAGAGAGAGAGAGAGAGAGAGAGGACATGGGTATAGTGGTGCTTTTAGAGGCCAGAAGAAGGCGGCATGGGATTCCCTGGAGCTGGAGATGGTTGTGAGCCGCCTGATGTGGGTGCTAGGTACTGAAATTGAGTCCTCTGCCATCTCTCCATCCTTCAACCGACTGACTCTCTTAAGTTATTACTATTTTCTGCACTGGGATTGAACCTAGGGCCTCCTGCATGTCAGGCAGATGTTCTACCAACTGAGCTATGCCCACGGCTCCCTCCGTTTAGTTCATTATTATAAATATAAATCTCCTTTCCTCCTAAGTGGGTTTATAAAGGTGATGGCTTCTTCCATGCTCAGCTTCACGCTGTGGTTTCTGAGGACAAGGACTGACATCTCAAGGTTTCACTCTGCATCTACCTGCTCTTCCCTTCAACCCAGACTCCCATTAAGCCATTGAAACCCACCCACCATAGCACTCTTACAGGAATCTTTCTATGCCCCTTCCAGGTCTCACTGTGTAGCCCATGCTCCCCAGAACTCCCGTCCTCTTCCCTCAGCTCACCATGCTCAATTCTGGGCTTTTACTGCTGCTGTGCTGATCCTCTGGAAATGCTTCCACCCTCTCCCCGTACTGGTCTTTCTCTCTGCTGCTCTTTCTTAACCTTTTCTCCTCTGGTCCCTTCTAAAAAAACTTCAGCTTATTAGTCTCCAGGCCAAAAAGTTTTCTGTCACTGTGAGTTGTCATCTGATATCCCTGCATCCAATTTGTCAGCAAATTTCATTTGTTTCACCACTGTGAAAATTTCAGAGCCGAAATGTGGCTCAGTGGTGGAGTGCGAGGCCCTGGGTTCCATCTCCAACACTGGAAATAAAACCAAGAGAGCCAGGCGTGGTGGAGCGCTTTTAGTACCAGGACCAGAGAGGCAGAGGCAGGTAGATCTCTATGAGTCTGAGGCCATCTGGTCTACAGAGTGAGTTCCAAGACATTCAGGGCTACACAGAGAAACCCGGTCTCAAAAAAGAAACAAAAATAAACACAAAAAAGAACAAAATTCACTCACTCCTCACCAATCTCCTGTTCCTCCTTCAACCTATTCATAACGTTGCAGCCAGAGGGCGCCTGTTACAGCCTTTGCTTAGCGCCTTCTCAGCTCAGAACCTGGTGTAGCTCCCACCTTCCCCAGAATGACACCCTCAAATGGAGTTTGAGCAATGGAGGAGTGTTCCCTTTACCCCACATCCTCTCCAGCATAAGTTGTTACCAGTGTTTTTTATCTTGGCCATTCTTACAGGTGTAAGATGGAATCTCAGAGTTGTTTTGATTTGCATTTCTCTGATGGCTAAGGATGTTGAGCATTTCCTTAAGTGTCTTTCAGCCATTTTAGATTCCTCTGTTGAGAGTTCTCTGTTTAGGTCTGTACCCCATTTTTTATTGGATTATTTGTTCTTTTGATGACCAATTTCTTGAGTTCTTTGTACATTTTGGAGATCAGTCCTCTGTCTGATGTGGAGTTAGTGAAGATCTTTTTCCATTCTGTAGGCTGTCGTTTTGTCTTGTTGACTGTGTCCTTTGCTTTACAGAAGCTTCTCAGTTTCAGGAGGCCCCATCTATTAATTGTTGCTCTCAGTGTCTGTGCTACTGGGATTATATTTAGGAAGTGGTCTCCTGTGCCAATGTGTTCAAATGTATTTTCCACTTTCTCGTCTATGAGGTTCAGTGTGGTTGGTTTTATGTTGAGGTCTTTGATCCATTTGGACTTGAGTTTTGTGCATAGTGATAGATGTGGATCTAATTTCACTCTTCTACATGTTGATATCCAGTTATGCCAGCACCATTTAGTTTTTTTTGTTGCTGTTGTTGTTTTTGTTTGTTTGTTTGTTTTGTTTTGTTTTTGTTTTTTTTTTT